>NW_027187419.1:86361779-86406779 GCF_028583685.1 Petaurus breviceps papuanus | reverse complement strand
GTATACACTTATAGATAGTATTACCTGCAGTCCAGGAGGTATCCCCCTTCCATGTGGGGCTCCTGTTCTGATTCATGTAGACTAAGTTCAGTCATGGGAGCTTGACCCCAAAGAGAAAGATATTCTTTTCCCACACTCTGATATTACTACACTCCCATTCCAGAGTCCTGGGGAAAAAAATCTCTTAGATAAAGCTTAGTTTTGGCTCATGTCTAGGGGCTCCCCAAATGGGATTAACAGAACCCCTTGTAGAAAAATTACTTAGTGTATACAGGAGATAACACAGATAAGACAACTTTTAAAAAAAGAAAGCTTAAAACAGAGATGATTCCTAAACTGGCATCAACACATACTTACGACAAGAATTATAAGCCACTATCTCTGTTGTGCTCTACTGGGATTCCTTGCCTCCCAGCAGAATTGTTGGGACTGCTGGCCAGCCACCTCACATTCATCTCAGACCTTTACTTTCAGAGCAGCAGCTCCAGGGCCATGCCTTCTGGCAGTAAGGCATGCATGGTCATTCTTATGGTACTGGTCATCTTTCCTTTTTTTCTGAAAATTGACCCAGTTTCAGGAAATACCTCCTCATGCCAGGAACTCTCAACCTCTCAAACACATGAAGTAGTTGCCAGTACTGGAAATATCTATCTCTCAGGATCACTGTTTGGTCATTTGTGCTTAGCAAAAGAAGCATAGGCCAAAAGAGGCGAAGCAGAACTTCTGGTCCAACCTCAGGCTCATTTAGTAAACACATCTTATCTCTGCCGTATGCTTGTAGCTGCCATAGCTGTTGCTGGGAAGAGGAAGAAGAATCCTCCTCCCTCCATTGTAAATCTAAGAGAGACGAGTAGAGCCACAAACAAAGGTTGGAAAAAGAAGAAAAAGAGAGGTAAAGATCAACTGCCTTTAAAACCTCCAGAGATGAAAAATCTTCATGGCTCAGTTATCTAATGTCTTTGAAACAGCCTCCAATCACAGAAACTAAGGGATCAACCCTCCAATCACAGGAACTAAGGGCAGGTTTCCTACCCCTGAGCTAAGGAATCAACCAGGAGTAACTGGTCATGTGTATCCTTTAGCAAGAGGGCAAAATATAGGTAATTTATTTGAAAGAGTTAGGACATGCAAGACATGCACATTGCAGGCTTCATGGGATGGTCCTGCTTCACTCTCTCCCTCCCATTGAGTATTTGCTACACCAGAAAGTTAACTCAGTTGCTTTTCGACACATATACCAATATCCCCAATTTCAGATATTCTCTGAAGGTCCAAGCAAGGTCCTTTTTTGATCATCTCTCCCCAGTGCCTTTCACTAAAGACTGCCAAAGAAGTCCACATGATAAAGTTTTAAATTGTTTCTGAAAGTTATGCAGTGTCCCAGCAATCCACTCAATCAGTCAGTTAATAAACATTTCTTAAGTCCCTACAATGTGCCAGACACTGGGTTAAGTACCAAGGACTTAAAGAAAGGTAAGGGGAATAAAATGTACATTTTCTCAAGGTACCTCTTAACGGGGAAGACAAAATACAATGTACAAATAACTTACATACAAGATAAATACAAAATAACCAACAGATGATACTAGAATGAAGGGTGATTGTGTCTTTGACAACTCCCAAATTAACAGTCTTTTTTGATGACCCAGGCCTATCATACAGAAATACATACTTGGAAGAGACCTCAGCAAGCCATCCAGTACAACTCATAAATAAAAATAATTTCCATTCTAACCTACACAACAAGTAGTCATCTCCCCTTTGCCTCATCACATCCAAGAAGGGCAATATGACCTCCATTCACCTCTGGAGTTAGCCCATTTTACTTTATAAACACTGCTCATTATTAGGGATTTTTCTCCTGATAGCAAAGCCTTAATACTTACAACTTAAAGTTTTTGACTCTGGAGCCAAAAAGAACAAGCCTAATTTTGCCCATCATGTGACAGTCTTTCAAATACCAGAACACTATCCCATTCTCCCTAAGTCTTCTCTTTTCCAGGGTAAATATGTCCAATTTCTTTATGTGTTATTATAATATATGATACAGACTCAAGACCAGTTAGTCCAGAGTCAATAAACATTTATTAAGAGTCTCCTATGTCCTAAGGTCTCACCAATATGATTTCTTTCTTCTTATCACTGTCTAGCTTTTCAATTTCTTTCTTAAACTCTGGTTCCCAGAAATGAACACAATATGCCAAATGAAGGCTGGAAAGGGCATAGTACAGTATGACCATCACCTTCCCTATTCCTGGAAGGTATGCAACTTAAT
The DNA here is from genome assembly GCF_028583685.1 of Petaurus breviceps papuanus. Classification (NCBI taxonomy): domain Eukaryota; kingdom Metazoa; phylum Chordata; class Mammalia; order Diprotodontia; family Petauridae; genus Petaurus; species Petaurus breviceps. The sequence goes on along the minus strand of NW_027187419.1, from coordinate 86,404,504 downwards.
ACAGTTGAAGATTTCATTAACTTTTTTGGTTTCTACATCACACTACTGACACTGAGTTGTTCTACCTGGTATCTGGTAGGCTTGGACACTACAACACATGCAAATAGAAATTTGCCAAACAAAAATCATTTTGCAAAGTTTTCAAAGACCATTGCTTGCTTGTTACTTGTAAGGGCCTGTCCCAATACAAAACAATTAGAAAAGAATAAAATTAAAATTAAATACTTAACAAGTGAAAAATGGAGAAAAATTAAAGTAAAAATGAACTTCCCCTCTCATGGAGAAAAATTGTGTTCCAAATGTGCTCCAAGGGTGTGTTGGGCTCTCTAAAAAGAGATTGAGTACTTCAGATTGACTGGAAGTTCCCCCACTCACTCTCAGGTAAGACATCAAAGTGTGTTGGATGAAAATTCTTTCCCTAGGTTCTTCTGGCACATGGAGCAAATAAAATGTATTTTTTTGCTTAAAAATTTTTATTATGAACTTACCCCCAAAAGAGCATTTTCATACATACAATCAAATGTTAAAAATATGTGTGAAACTATGTACATCTTTTTCATATTCACATTTTTAAAGTATATCATAAATTCTACATGTTGCTTTCAAAACTGTCCAGCATGTTTATGCTTCCTTCTCAATTTCTTTCTGCCCTTTTCCATTCATTTAAAAAAATGTTTCAATGGCCTTCTTTGGGTGAGGGGTCAAGTAAGGGGCAATCATTATAGCTACCCTAACTCTACCCATGGAAAACCAAGAAAAAGGAAGGGGGAACCCTTTGTAAAATATAAACATAGTCCAGCAAACACAAATCTACACAGTAGCTTTGTGCAAAAAATATATATCTCTCTGTACCTTGTATCCATTACCTTTCTTTAAGGAGGTGGGTAACATTTTATCATAGTCTTCTGGAGATGTGGTTGGTCATTGCATTGGTTAGAGTTCTTAAGTCTTTCAAAATTGTCTTTTTCTTTACAATGTTTCTGTCCTTATATAAATTGTTCTCTGGATTCTTTTCATTTCATTCTCTATCAGGTCATACTACCCAGGATACTCTAAAATTATCTCTGTTGTTTCTTATTGTGCTACAATAGTATATTACATTCATATGCCCCAATTTGTTCAGTCATTCTGCAATTGTTTAAAAGACAATCTAAAGAATCTCCTTAGATTCTAATTCTTCTCTTTTCTTTCCCTACACCTCTTTTACTCTTCTTATTCAGGATCAGGAAATTTATCTTGCTTATTCCCTCCCTGTTATTACTCTCCCCCTTAATAATCCTTTCCTTCTGGCCACTTTTTCTCTATACAGTTTGATGTATTTGAGTGTGTATGCACGCACGTGTGTGTGTGTGTTAGCCCTCATTCTTGTTTCATCTAAGAGAGGGCTTTATCTGATGCTAGTTCCCCCAGTCCTTCCTCCAAGTTTATATACTCTTCTTACATACTGCAAATATGAGAAATAGCAAGTTGTGTCTACTTCTTGCTTCTTTTTACCCCAGCTTATTTCTCCTTTTACTCTCCCTTCTCCTACCTTTCTTTAAATCCTCAAAACAGAATCTAGGAACTTTCTTTTTCTTATTTAATAACCTTTGAAGGAGCACGTTCCTCTTCCCCCTACTAGAATGTTAACATAGCATTTGCATATAGTTTCTTCCAATTGCTCAAATTAATGTACCTTTCTAAATTTCTCTGGATTCTCATGTACATATTTCAAAGTTCCTACTCAATTCTGGTCTTTTCATCAGAGATAATGAATGTTCTCTATTGCATTAAAGATCAAATTTCCCCCATACGTATATATTCAGCTTTGCACACTAAGTTATTTTTTGTTGAAGCTGATTTTTTTTAACCTCTTGGAATGTTGTATTCCAAGATCTCTCCTTTGCAGAAAAACAACAATGGCAACAACAATAGGTTTTATGTACTCTTGAAAGTAGTTCCTTGGAACTTGACCTGCTTCCTTCAGTGTATTTGAATTCTTTTTCTTTGACTTGGAAGCTTTGGATTGGGGCTCTGATATTTCTAGTATTTTTCCTTTTGGAGTTTCTTTCAGAAGGTCATCAGTTAGTTTTTCTATTTTTATTTTGTTCTCTGATTTTAATATACCTGGGTAGCTTTCTTTTATTATATCTTGAACTATAGTTCCTCGGCTTTAAAAAAAAAAATAATGGTTTTCAGGGAATACAATGATTCTTAAATTGTCTCTATTTGGCAAGTCAGTTATTTTTATATCAAATATCTTAATTTTCTTCTGTTTTCTCCTATCTTTTGTCCTAATATTTCTTCCTATATCATGGAGATCTTAATTTCTATTTGGTCATTTCTACTAGTTAAGAAGTCTGTTTCTTAGATAAAGTTTATAGTCCTAGATTCTTTTAAACTATTTTTTCCTTTCCAATTCTTTCCACCAGAGCATTGATTTCATTTTTTTTGTTTAATTTATTCCTAATAGTCATGTAGTCTGTGTGGAAAATCCATTTTAGATAGCTTCTTGCAGAGTTTGATGGGATCCAGGCTTGGTGCTAGAAATTCCCTGTAAAATCAGACCAAACTAACCACAACCCCAGCGCCTCAGGGGAAAAAAGAACAGCAAAAAGCACCAACAGCTTCAGCCACTCCAGCAACCTCTCTTCTTCAGCAGCAGTGGCATCAAGGTTATTTGACTAGCTGCAGTAATTTTTTAAAAAAGCAGCCTGAGTCCCAGTTCTCCATTTTACTTGCACTTTTCCTTGGCTTGTTTTATTTTTTTTTTCCTTTTGTGTCTCTCTAATTATGCCTGTGGGTCTAAAGAGGTATAGAAGGTGTTCCAGGGAAAATTAGTGCCTCTGGTGTGAAGGCTTACTGAACCCTTTTCAGGGCTGCTCATCCACTTTTGGTGTCCACCTATCACCCATCTCTTATGTGTGACTCCAAGAAGCTGTAGCATATGCAGTGACCACACCCCAGTAAACCATCTTGACAGACAGGTTAAACCAGGTTGAGAGTAACTGACAGTGCTCAAACCCATCAGTAAGTTAGGGGGATGTCTACCCCAAGACTTTCCCCAGGTGTAATGGGCAAATGAGAACAATTTGTTCCAACAGCCTTGCAGGAGGCTGAAGAAAGCACTGTGGAGCTCTTACAGCTTGGTCAGACATCAAAGATGACAAGGTCATCTACTGCAACTCAGGCTATAGCTAGTTGTCCTGACTTCTGACTTGCCCCTAGATTTCAATGACTTTGGAAGAGAGAATGAGGCTCACAGCTCTGTGCAACTCTGCCTCTCTTAAATCCAATTCATGGGCAAGTCAAGACATCACCCCATTATGTCATTGGTCCTCTTCAAAACAAAGGATGAACAACATTGGGTCTGGAGCAGGGATTCTTAATTCCTAGGGCATAGGAATTAGACATAGACAAGGAGTCTGTGGATAGATTTTAGAGTATCTGTGATGGTAGAAATTAGGGTTTTTTAATTTAATTTTCACTAACCCTAACTGTAATTTAGCATTTCCTTTGATTATTTTAAAATATTACCTTGTTATCCAGAATGAACTAGGCCTGAGGTGGTTATGGTCCTGACACTTTTACTCTCATTCCCAGAAAGTCCTAGTACAGGTATTTCCACGTTCTCTCTTTGTCATCCTTAAGTCTACAGACTTCACCAGACTGTCCAAGGGGAACATGATACTGAAAGGGTTGAAAACAAGACTTCTCTGATTTAGGGAGTATTCTATATTCATATACTTGCATACATGAGTTCAAATCCTGCCTTAGGCATTTATTAATTGTGTAACTCTGATTTGACCTGTCTCAGTTGCCTCATCTGTAAAAGGAAGCAGTCAATGACTTCTAAGTTTCCTTCTTGCTATAATTTACAATCTTCAAATCCTCCCATTCCTCCATTGGTTCTAGGATATCTACCTACTGCAGAATCCTCTTATGGGCAAAGTAATTCTCTCATTGTTTTCCCCAGGTCTTCCTCTACAGGTTGATGATCACCAAATTCTTTTATATATCAGTGAGGATGGAGTTGTAAGCAAAGAAATAACAGATCAATCAGGTGACCATTCAGTTGGATGCTATTGGCAATAGAAAATTTAATAGGCTTCTTTCCTCTTAACTTCTCCCTTCTCCAAGAGGGAAGGGAAATGGGAAATGAACAGATGCTTACTAGGTGTGTGACCCTAGACAGGTCATTTAACCCTTTTTGCTCCAATTTCCTCATCTGTAAAATGAACTGGAAAAGGAAATGGCAATATCTTTATCAAGAAAACCTCAAATGGGGTCATGGAGAGCTGGACACAACTGAACAACAACAATTTGACTACAAGGGACAGGGAGGAAGTTCAACAGGACTGTAGTAACCTGGGAAAGAAGTGTTCTCTATCTGTTAGCTTCTCAGTTTAACTACTTATTTATGAAGACTGCATGCTAAGTTCAATTGTTTCTATGCAACTGAAAGAGTTTAAAGTCTGACAGCACCATCTAAATTTGTAGACCTGAGAGACACAGCTCTAGTTTCCCTGCCCTAGCTACACTTCCCTCCCTTCCTGTTTCTTTCCCCTTAACCACACTATCTCCAAGAAAAACAACTGAAAGTGTAATAAACTGGCATGAGACTAAAAAGGGCAAAATGTTTTTTGTTTCTTATATGTTCAGTTTTATTTAAAGTTTTATGATGGCATGGGGGTTTGCAGAAGGCATTTCCTGGTGAGTGATGAGAGCTGAGACTCAGCTATATTCTGTATTATGAATGTGGATACAAGAGAATTCAAACTTCCATCTAATTTAGGTAAAGCTAAAAGTGAAATTTTGAGGTGGACCATGAGAAAGAAAATTCCAGTGACAGAAACATTATAGCAATATGAAATAATGGAGTGACTTGACATTAGATTGACCACTGTACAAAAGCACTGAAGGTAGAGAAAGAATCTGTCAGGTGTTAAAGAATTATGGAGTAGAGAAGAGATAACAAAATAGCATAGAGCTTTATAGCAGGATAAAGAGTGAATAGAACAAAAGTAGAAGGTAATCATAGAGGATATACTATGGAATGGTATAAGCAGAATTTCCCAAAATAAAAACTTTCTCAAGAAATGTTTCATTGAATGGTGGGTATTTGTAGGAAAATAAGGTGTTTTTGGTTTTGTTTTTTCGAGGGGAGAAGGTAGAGAAATTGGGGTTGTGACTTGCCCAAGGTCACACTGCTAGTTTTGTGTTAAGTGTGAGGTTGGATTTGAACTCAGGTCCTCCTGATTCCCAGGCCAGTGCTCTATTCATTGTGCCACCTAGCCACCCCAGGAAAATAAGTTTTATTGATGCATTTTGAATTTACATAACTGTCATTTCTGGCTTTACTGCTTCAGCTGCCTCCCCTGCCCACCTTGACATATACACATCCCTGCTTTCTAGAATTCAACCATCCTTTGTTTTAAAAAAATGTATGGAAAATTAATATATGAAATAATTTAAGGAAGAAGAGAGCATTAACAATGAAATGATAAAGAAAGGCTTCCCATAGGAAGATTTACCTCAGTTGAGCTTTGATAGCAGCTAAGAATTGCAAAACACAATGCAGAGAATACTTTCCACATAAAAAGGACAATTTATGTAAAGGTCTAGAGGTGGGTGAGGAGATCCTGAGCTTAGAGAACAGCACAGAAGCCAGTTTGGCAAGAAGAACATGGGCTCTAAATAAATCACCCCATTTGGAGTCATTGAAGCTGTTAGTTCTTTGTATCATGAACTGTGAACTGCCCAGACTCACTCAGTGTTAGTAGCCAATCAGCAGACCAAAAGCAAGCCCTGGGCTTCCTAGGCTATTGACTAAAGCAGTGTCCCTCAAAATGCAAAGAGGCTTCACCTTTGAGAGTCTTCAGCACAAGGCATTTGCTGTCTTGAGAAAAGGACACAATTTAAAAGGAAGCCTTAAGAAGAAAAAAAAGTAGAAGGGAATGGGTAGAAATGTTTATTTGACCAAGAAGAAGAAAAGAAAATCTAGGACCATAGAGATTTGGGGGAAGGGAGGGGAAAACAGTTCAATATGAGTTCAAAGAGCAGGGAAAGGGAACCAGGAAGAAAATAGAATGATTTTTTTTTTATATTTATAAACCAAATGGGATCATTGCAGTAGTTTGGGGAAATACTCAGCATGTCATCATATCAATTCATGTAAGCATATTGATAATAAAGTCAAGTTCATGTAGTTTTTTTTCTCTCTATTCCCTCAAAAGATTTAAAATGAATCTGTTAAGGCCTATTGCTACCTTACAATGATTTCTTATCCAGGGTTTTCTTAGTCTTTGAGCATTTGCTTTGTTCAAACATGTTCTGGCTTGGTCCAGATATTTATTCTCATTGTAGCTTCTCTCCTGGGAAATTTGTACCTCTCTCCTGGCTTCCCTCCCTCATTCTCCTTTGTAAACACTAAGGTATGATTTGAGATTTGCTTTAAGTAGTGTTTATTTTCTTCATTAGTAAAAGATGTCTTCCATCTATGAGAAAGGCCTATTGTCTCTGTCACTAATAACTCAGTCCTTATGTACACGCAAAATAATTCCTACAGGACTCTTGTGTAACACTCCCATAATTCTTCAGTTCTTTTTGCCTCTGTCCCATGTTCCTCATCCTCTTTTGAATTCACCTTGTAATCTCTCTAGCTCCCCTCTTTCTGCTACATTATTTTACACCCAGCAAAAGAGAGGCAGTTTGAGCTAATGGACATGGTATTGACCTTGAAACCAGACATGCTTGAGTCATGATCTGTGTCTATTCAGTGACTGGCACAGAGAACAAAAGGACAGTTATATGAGATACTTTTCACCATTGTCATCCTTAGTATACTAGTCAATGACGTGGATGGAATAGAAAAATCAAAGAAAGGAAACTTGAAAGGAATTTCAAGAATCATCTGGCCAAGGGTTTGTACCCTGCAGTCTGTGAACTTCAAAAAATTTTTTTGATAATAATATTTCAATAGAATTGGTTTCCTTTGTAATCTTATATATCTTATTTCATGTATTTAAAAACATTATTTTGGGGAGTCCATAGGCCTCACCAGACTGCCAAAGGGGTTCATGATATACACCCTCTGATATTGCCCAACTCACAAGGAGTACCAGGAGTAGTGATAGGGCCTCATCCCTGAAGACCTTGAGCAACTGACAGATCCAGGGAAGAATGCCCAGGCCTACAACCGCATTAGTATAGCTCAACAAAGAAGGAGCATGGCTAGAATGCCACTATTATAAAAGAACATTTATCTTGACCTGAGACAAACTGTCATTCATTGTTTCCTGCATAGCATTAGCTGACTACTATTACTTCAACTCCTGCCAACTTTTGCCTCCCACTCCTGCTTCACTGTTCTTTTGATATGTAGTCAGTCACTCTTGCCCAGTCTTCTGGATATGTTGACACCAGTAAACACTTTAGCTTTACTCAAACACACCATTCTGCTTTTTCTCTCAGATCTCTGCTTGGACCACTCTTCCCCCTTCCATCCCTACCCCCACTCCCATTCTCCTATTCTTTCCCTCAGGGGCTATTAATTATCCTTAATGACCAGCAGGTGAAGCTAACTCTAGGCACTCAGAAGTCAAAACATTCTACTTTGCCCCCATCTGAGACAATGATGGAGCCACTTGCCACCCAGTAGGACTGCCATCTGGAGACACCAGGACTGAGGACATAGACCTAAACAGTCAATCAATCAATCAACAAGTACTTATTAAGCATTTGATATGTACCAGGCCCTGGGCTAAGTGCTGGAGACACAAAGGCATTGAAGGAGACAGTCCCAACTGACAAAGAGCTTATATTCTCACAACTAACAACATGGAGGATCGTTTCTGTTCAAACCCACAACACAGGAGAACAAACTTACAAGGCCAAATGGGGAAGCATCACTAAATTCTTATGCTAAATGTGATAAAGTTGGGCTGGACTCATCTTGAACAAAAGAGCCTGACTTAAATTTTCAGTGTAAGTGCTAAATTCTGGGAAGAAGGAATGCTTATTCTTCTTAGCCCTAGAGGGAAGAACTAGGAGCAAATGGTGGAATTTGCAGATAGATTTAGGCTCAATTTGGGATGGGGGGAGGGGAATTCTAACAATTAGAGCAATCAAAAAGTAAAATGAGCTCCCTAAGGAGACATTGGATTTTCCTCTGGTAAAATTGAGTAGAAAAAAAAATTGAATAACCAATTATTGAGAATACAATAGAGGGAAATATATATATATATATACACACACATACACATATACATATATACATGAATGTGTATGCATGTATATATACATATCCATTTGTGTCTAATGGTAGCCATCTCTATAGCAGAGTGGGAGGAAGAAAAAAATAGAAACTTATGTGATAACTTTGTTATATATTTAAAAGGAATAGAAAGTTATGCATAATAGATTTGCAGTTTCATGTGCAACTATCTTTTTATTATACTATATTATGGAAATGCTTGTTTTATTTCATAAATTAAAAATAAAATAAACTTTAAAAAAATTTTTAGTGTGACCAATTATACCTCAGAAATTGGAAACTGGTACAAATCAAGGTTTATTTTATTATATCATTGATCATCTAGACTTAAGAAAGTGATGGAGAAAATATTAGTCATCCAGATTAAACCTAAAATTGTGTTATGGGTGTATTTATTTTTCCCAGCGAGCTGATTATTAAATATTTACCAGCCCAAAATAACCACACAGTGGCTGTGGGGATCTGTGTGATTGTGCTGCTTATTCAGTCATTGCCCAGGACTCAGAAAGGGTCATGTTATTCCCCACACTTAGCAGAGCAATGCCTTTAGTAGATGTAGGCTCAACATCTAACTACATTCCCCTATTAAACTCTGAACTGAAGGTCCTTCTCCAGTCCTAGTACTTTAGAGATAGAAAATATTAACTGATGTTAGTTCATAAGAAATATTTTGATTTCCAATCAAGAGGTTCAGAAAAGGCTTCATGAATAAGATGGCATTTAGCTGGGTCCAAATACCAGGTGGGAAGGTAGGAAGGGCATTCAGGAAGAGGAAACAGGACCAGAGACAGGAAATCAAAGGGCATCAAATGTGTATGCGCATGTGCACACACACACACACACACATCAATTCTTCTTCCTTCCCTTCAACTGAATTGTTTGACTGAATCTATTCTTCTCTGACTAAGGAGAATCAGAGTTATTCACTCCAAAAGAGTGAATTCACTTAAAAAGAAGAAGGAAGACACAGTGTGGAGTGGAGAAATGTAGAGAAAGCTAGACTTCATCTTCTGTAAGAGACCATTCCTGGACCCTGACCTGCCTCAAACTACTACCTTACTTCTACATTCACCTTCCATCTATTCGGTATATAACTTGTATAGGCATAGCTGTTTGAATGTCGTCTCCCCTTTACAATGTAAGCTCCTTAAAGGCAGAGACTGAATTTTGAGTTCCAATGTATCCCTAGTGCCTTACTGCAAGGCTTAGCCCATAGTGCTTGTTGACTGACTGACATAAGAGAAAGGCCAGCAAAGGAAAAAAGAGGAATAGTGGAAAATGGAGGCTGAGAAAGGGAACAAGGATTAGAGTAATTTGGAGGGTAAATTAAAAATCTGAACTGTCTGACCTCTCCTTAGTCTCCTTTGATGGAACTTCATCTATGCCATACCTATTAGTTGTGGATGTCATCAAGTCTGTCCAAGATCCTCCTTCTTTTTTCTCTCAGACCTTGCTCACCTGGTGATCTCATCAGCTCCCATGAGTTCAAATATTACCTCCTTTAAGATAATTTCCAGGTCACTGTTCTCCCCACAAATGTAACAGCCATCAAAGATTACATATATATATATATATATATATATATATAGAGAGAGAGAGAGAGAGAGAGAGAGAGAGAGAGAGAGAGAGAGAGATGAGAAATCAGGAGATTGAAAACATAACATAAGGTGATGAAACATTAGCAATTGCATACAATTATTTTCATGATGATTTGTTAAGCAAATACTTATCATTAACACTACAATGAGAGATGACTAAATGTCCAGTGAAATTATGTTTCTTATATCGACTTTGAAAATACAATAAAAATTCACTCTTCCAACTCCTTTTTTTGCACCCACTAGAAGTACTAGTGAGACATCTTTCCATTTTGGTACCACTCACTTTTGACATCTTCTTTCATATATAGCAAGAATATCAAGATTAATTTGGTTCAATTCCTCCCTCATATGTCTGCTACATTGGGCATTGACTAAGGATCTTATATTTAGAGTACCAACAGTTGAGTCAATGCTTAAAGATGGTCTAATGCTATACGATTCTTTACACCCTCTGGCCCCTTTACACACACACACACACACACACACACACACACACACACACACACCCTATCACTACAGAAAATGAAGAAGGGATCAAAAGTTATTTTGATCATTTTCTTTGTTTCATAGGTTGCCATGGCCAAAGAGTTCACCAACCTCCTAATGACAAGTCTCTTTGTACTTTGTGAGGCCAGTCATCAAAAAGAAGATATGAATTGTCATCAGGACCATATTCAAAATGTTTCCAGCTTTGTAGAAAGCTGCCAAAGTTAGCACTTTGCTGTCCTCACCTTCAATAACCCAGGATCACCTCCACCTGCCACGATTCATCATGGGAGGATTTTGTCTCGATTGAGAAAGCAATGAAGAGAAGGTAGGCAGGTCACTGACCTCCCCCCAAATGTATCAACCATAAAAGATAGATGTGAGAAATCATCCAATTAAAAACGTAATGTGAATTACGGAGGTAACAGATGCTAAACAAATGCAAGGATTAAAGAAACAAAGACCTCTCATTTTCCATTTGAGGAACTTTCAGATACAGTACCCTGCTATTTTTATCACTCCTAGTATAGAGAGTCATTTTTCTTTGAAAGTTTTTCCCTTTCCCACTCTTCCTTTGCCCTATTCATTTTCACACAGTAATCTCAGCATTGTTCTAAAATTGGCCTTGTTAAAATTCATCATTGATTTATTTTTCTTCCTTCTTGGGTTCCAGTGAATCATTTCTCTGTACTTACTGTACTCAAAGGAGGCAGGGAAACATAGGATGCCTCCTTGAAGAAGAGGAGATAGTCATTTGATTCACTGCATTATACGTCCAGCATCTGTCCCCTGACCTCATGAGGTAAAACTCTTTATCAGGCCATTCCTGACTCCTAGCCAGATCAAATCTGAAGGGCTCATTTCTGGCCTGTGTTGTCCTCAAAAGGAGACTGGGAAGAATGGAGCAGCATTGTTTCATGAGCTGTTTTAGGGTGTTCCTCTTACAAACATCTCTTCTTTGTTTTGACCCTTACTTTGATTCCTGACTCCTCTTGGCGTTTTCCTCTGTTTGTTTAGTCTGTGACTCCTGGTTTTGACCACTGCCTATGTTCCCTAAATTGATTACTTCCTATGACTTCAGGCAATTTTCTCATCACTGTCCATGTTCTCTATGTCTATGTGACCCAAATTCCAGTTTGAGGACTGGGCTCCACTGCTAGGCTACACTTTCATCAGTGTACTACATGCCTCAAGTCTCAAACCCCTTCTACCTTCATGGTATGGTCATACGTCAGCTCATTTTAATGGGACACTGGCCTTCCTTCTTACCTTATTCTTACTGTCCCTGATCAATTTTCTTTACTAAAAATCAAAGGTAGCAGAAAAATACAGGGTGACTCCATGCTAAGAGTCATGTGAGATAAGCTCCTCTTAAAGTTATAGATTGTTCATTCAGGAAACACAAATTAAGCATTCAACATGTCCAAAGCCCTGTGCCAGGTTTTGAGGTAAATATGCAAATTATCAAATATTCACATGGATCTGTTTTAGATATTCTCTTTAACAATGCAGCCAGTCAAGAAGCATTTATAAAGTATTTACTCTTTGCCAGGAAATTGTGCTTGGAGTTGGGCATACAAAAGGCAAAAATGTAGTCCCTGCTCTCAGGGAGCTTACAGTTTAATGAGGAAGGGAACATTGAAATAACTAAGATCATACAGCAACAAAACAGTGTAAATAATAGGTAATATCAGAGGGAAGACAGGGAATCGAGGGATTGGAGGGGGAATGGGGGAGAATAGGAGAGAGGGCATCCAGGACCCATGTCTGCCCATCCTATGCAACTCTTGTAACTGTCCCCCTGTAAGCTCCCCATAGGAGGTCTACTGAACATACTAAAGGCCTTCCTTGTTTCACCCAGACAATGTGAAGACTCCAGCAGAGTACACAGACTGTCTACCTGTCATCCCTTGTCCTTATAACATGAACAATCTATTCCCTCTTCCTAATACACATTTCCCTGTGACATCATCTTTTACTTCTCTTCCACTTTCCTTATAGGATATATATTGTATCCTGTGCATACCAAACATGTACCTCCCCTTTTCCCTCTGAATGATATTCATTTTCATTTCTCCAGAGACTGTTGTATTCCACTCAGAGGTGTGTTGGTCAATGTTTAACAACCAGATCTGTACAAAAGTTTCCACAACTTTAAACTTTAATTTGCAGTAACATCTTCTCATCGCTTTCTTACATGTAGACAATTAGCAAAACAATAAATCAAGCTCTTATTTGTAGCATCTATCAATTTCACACTGAAAATATAACAATCAGTTCTTGATTCTGTGTCTCCCTGATATATAGCACCTTAGAATCCCATTTTACCACTGCTGCTCTGAGGCAGGAAGACAAGGAATTTTCAGGCAGATGAAAAAGGCACAACATTGTCTCAAAATTGTTAAAATGGAATGCTTGTGTCAATATTTCAAGAACTGTAATTTCACTGGTATGTGTACTTGCTCCCCCAATGCAGATCATAATCCTCCTTCAAAAATCATCTTTGTGAGTTGCTGTGGCAAATAATAATGATGATGACAATGTCAGTCATCATCATCATGGCCAACCTTCTGGTGATGAACCTCTTTGAATTGAGCTACACTGATCCTCTGAAAATATTCACTAATTGCTGGCTCTATTCTGTCCTCCAGGTTTCTCTTGCCTTGTAGATCCTACCAGAGCTACAGGGTCAATTGAGATAGCTACATGGAAGCCTAGATCATCTTCACTGCACATTTCAATTCAATTCATTCAATAAGCAATGCAAGGCATTGTTCTAGGCTCTGGGTGATACTGATTAATAAGACACACTCCCTGCTCTCATGGAGTTTATAATCTAAAAAGAAGAAGGTAGACAAACATATAAATCTACCAAAATAATGATGATGCATGGGGTGAGAAAGTAAACACAAAGGAAAGCAACTAGAAAAAGTACTGTAAGAAATTTAATGAGGAAGAGAAAGATCTCACTTTCAGCTGGAGCTCCAGGGTCAAGGAACAGTGTTCAGGGAAGACTTTACGGGAAAGTAGCACTGGGTCTTGACAGACACAAGATAAAGACTTCAGCAAGTGGTACTGTAGAGAGAGAGTGTCTGTTGTTGGTATTGTGGAAAGTATACCCCCCCACCCCTAAAAGCATAGAAATAGGAGAGAGCAAGACAAGAAAGGGGCACAAAGAATAACCTAGTTTAGCTGGAATGGAGAATATTTGAAGAAGAATAATGTGAAATGTAGTTCAATGCCCGGTTTGGAGCCAGATTGTAGAGGACAATGACTGTCAATATTGGGAGTTTGTACTTTATTAAGCTGTCAATAAGAGGTTTTGAGGAGAGTGATATAAGGGCAGTGCATTTATTCAGACATCAGTGTGAGGTATGGATCAGAAGGTGATTAGACTGGAGGATGGAAGACAGATTGGTCTCTTACAACACACTAGGTAAAAAGAGATGAAGCTCAGGTGTCCCACCTGTTGCAGTGGGATTAGAAAGGAAATAAATGAGTTTAACTTTATTGCAGTGCATTCTAGTAGGAAAGATAAAATGTATACAGATCTAATCATGATAAAAGGTATGATGTGATGAATGGGATAAATATAAAGGTAATGCAATATAGGGGAAAAGTGACTAGCTCAGGAATCCAAAGGCCTGATAGTAAATCCTTTTTTCTGCTACTTATTAAGCTCTGTGACCTTGAATAAGCTCACCTAACTAACTCTTTGGGCCTCGGTTTCCTCATCTGTAAAATAGGGTGTAGTTCATCTAAATGATCTCTAAGGCCCCTTCTTGCTCTGTCTGTGACTCTATAATCACAAGTGCAATAAAATAGACATAATCAAAGTCTACTAAATGTTCAGAGGAGGAAGAGAATACTTTTGGCTAGTGATAACTTAGGAGAACTTTAGGATAATAATAATAATAAGTAATATTTATTTAATTATTTAAGATTTGCAAAGTGCTTTACAAATATCTTGTTGATCATCACAATGGCTCTGAACAATAGCTATTATTATCCTCATTTTACAAATGGGGAAACTGAGACAAATAAGGGTTTAATATTTGCCCAGGGTCATATAGCTAGTATATATCTGAGACTGGATTTGAACTGAGGTCTTCTTGACTCTGAATCCAGTGTTCTATCCACTGTAACCCTTCACTGCCTCTATCAGTAGAGATGGTGAATCTATTAGTAAGGTGGACATGTGGTACCCAGTTATCGAAATGGAGCAAGTGCTTTACAATCTATAAAATCACAAACAATGTCTGGACACCTAGTTGAGTTATTTGTACAAGTTGTTGCTTTTTTTTTTTTCAGGTTGTTTCCTCCACTTAACTGTGAATTACTTTAAAGACAACCACAGCCTTTTGTTTTAACTTGTATTCCCAGTGCTTAGCACAATGTCTGGCACATAAAATGAATTTAATAAACACTTCTTGACTGGCTGGCCCACTTTAGATCTTCTAGATCTGCAGCCTGCTCTAGACCCCACTCATAAGAGGCAGACTTTAGGTTGACTCAATTTTTTTTTTTCTCAGCCTTAATTGTCTGATTTGACTGTCCATAGCTGGGATTCACTTGACATTGGGAGATATTTCCACCATTATTTTGTGTTACATGGACTGAACCACAAGGCTCATAATAAGAATTTACATTCCATGTCACTCTCAAGTTAACAAAACAATTTCTTCCCAAAGACCCTGCAGGGAAAAAAATACCACAAGTATTATTATACCTGTTTTATAGATGGAGAAACTGAGGCTAAAGGAGGTTAAATGTCTTAGCTAAGGCCCACATGAGTAATAAGTGAGGAGTCTGGGACTCAAGTCCAGGACCTTTACTATAAATCAAGCACTTCTTCTCACTATATCAGACCATTAGAAAATAACTGTTTTAACTGGTCCTAACAGTCGTTGGTGACTTTTTACATGCCAGGGTAGCAGAAGGACAGCAATAGCCTCAGGAAATTCAGTCTAGTGATTGTAGCTTTCAGGTTTTTTTTAAACTTCTTACTGCCTGAATGTTAGTTGCTTTGAGCACTGGGCCTGTGAGACTGTACTTTTGTGAACCACTGGTAAATGAAATCCTCAAGGCATCTGTATTTGGGGACATGGAGTTAAAATGATCAAACAGGAAATATGCACTTAGCTCCTAATGTTGGATACCTCAAGACAGAATCAATGCCATTTCAAAAAGAATGCTTCTGGAGTGCTGTTTATAAGCCTGCTGATAGGTAAAGTATTGTAGGTAAATACACTGGGGAAAGGAAATGGGTGAATTAAGGAGACCATTTAACGCTAAAAAGCATTCCCCTTTCTGCTCTGGAAAACTGAAGAAACCTAAGAAACATCATCCACAAGCTTGCTAAGCAAATTTTAATTCCTCTCAAAAATGCCTAAAGACTTTTATGTGGTACAAGGGCATAGGGGAATAATGCGATAAATTCTATTTCCTTTAATGTGGTGGTGAAATCTAGATGACAATGGAATCAAGAATGAACATATTCTCTGCTCTGTCCTCACTGGAAATCAGGAGCAGAGTTGGCTCTATCTAGGTGTCTTAATGGGATTAGTTTGCCCCATGAAAGTCCTTATGGTCCTGGTGCCCTGTAGGGTTGCAGGATCACAAACTGAGAACTGAGAAGAACCTCCAAGGTTAGAGTCCAACCCCTCCCCTCTTATGTTGCAAGTGAGGAAATTAAGGCCTAAAAAAATGACTTGCTCAAGATCACCTACGTAATAAATGACTGAGCTGATTTCGAATCCAAGTCCTCTGACTCCAAATTCAGTACTCTTTCCTCTACTCAACGTTGCACATGATCAGATAGCAAACTCCAGTTTGGGTTGGGCTCAGTTTTCTTTCCATTAGCTTCCCTTGACCTTTTATAAAGATTAAAACAAGCACTTAATCTTTAAGTGATCAGTCAACAAACATTTGTTAATCACATAGTGCTGAGCACTGGGGAGCCAAAGAAAAAGTAAAAATATTCCCTTCCCTCAAGGAGTTTACTTTCTTTTAGAGGAGACAATGCATGTTTAAAAAAAAAATCACATGTTGGTTTGGCCAGGTAGCACAGGGAGTAAGAGCACTGGCCCCAGTGTTGGGATGACCTGGGGATCGAATCCGGGGCTCAGACACTTAGCACCCACCCAGAAACACCTGGCCATGTAACCTTGAGCAAGTTACTTAATCCCGATTGCTTTAAAAAAATTTTTGTTTTTATTTTTTTATTGGCATGATTTTTTCTTTCTCTAATTGACGAAATTTTTAGAGGTATAGATTTTCCCTTAATGACTATCTTGAATGCATCCCAAACATTTTGGTATGTTAACTCATTATAGTCATTAGCTTTCATGATAATATCATTTCCATGATTTATTCTTTGACTTGTCCATTCTTTAGGATTAAGCTCTTTAGTCTCTAAATAATTACAACAATTTACCTACTGAATATAACTTTTTTACTGACAAGTAGCTAATAGGTTCACAAGGAATAAAATAATTTTTAAAATTCTGATTTCTGTTTAGGTACATCTGTCAGGGAAAAGTTTGAGTGTTTGTCAAGCAAAACCTTCAATATGCTCACTAGGATTCAGAGTGAATAAAAATCAAGTATTTTAAAAAGATATTTATAATCCAATTTTAATTTAAGACATAGGAATCACAGACCTGGAGTTGTGTGGAATGCCAGAGGCCATCTAGTTCAATGCCCTCATTTTATAAATGAGAAAATGTGGACTCAGGGAGACTTAGTGACTTGCCCACAGTCATAGGGATAGTATCAGAGATAAGATTTGAATGCAGATCCTTTGATTCCAGAGTTAATGCTCTTTCAACTGTGCAGTGCTGGGAATGGTAAAATACTGGATACAAAATGTGCAGCTAGGTTGCACAGTGGATAGAGTGTTGGGCCTGAGAGTCAAAAAGACTCATCATTGTGAGTTCAAATCTGGTCTCAGACACTTACTAGTTGTGTAACCCTGGGCAAGTCACTTAACCCTGTTTGTAACAGTTCCTCATCTGTAAAATTAGTTGGAGAAGGAAATGGCAAACCACTACAACATCTTTACCAAGAAAACCCCAAATGGGATCATGAAGAGTCAGACAGGACTAAATAATAAGAACAGCAACGAGGATTATTCTTTTTTTTTTTTGAGGGGGGAAGGCAGGTAAATTGGGGTTAAGTTACTTGCCCAAGGTCACACAGCTAGTGTTAAGCATCTGAGGCTGGATTTGAACTTAGGTCCTCCTGAGTCCAGAGTCGGTGCTCTATTCACTATGCTACCTACCACCAGGATTACTGCTTCTAATTGTTGGATTGTGATCCCCACTTGTTCCCTTGTATATGACAAGTGCACAGATATCCCCTAGGGACCTTCTCTCAACCCTCAGGCTGATCTCCTTGGCACTTGCAATTATAATTAATGCCTCCTTAAGAAATCCCCGGTAGAGAATTTCCATTTCTGCTATGACCAATAGAAAATAGCTCTTTTATTCAGATGTTTCTCAGTGCTCGAGTCCCAACAAAAACAAGTAGTTGTGTGTATTACCCTAGTTCACCCCCATGCTTCTTGTCTCCTTATAGAAAGGGCAATGAGTTCTACGAAGCTGCCCCCAGCAACAGCAGCACCATTAACCTTTAACTTTTTCTAATCATTCTATTCATAGTAACATTCAAATAGGATGTAAATACATAATATAAGCTTGCGTTCTTAACTTTAGCTTTTAATTGGCTATTCTCGTGCATTCTCAATCCTTGCTAATTAACAATAGGTGTATTACCACTTTGTATACATTTTACCATAAGTGGTGGGGCAGGGAGTCTCATGAGGAACAAAATGCAGTGTTGGAGTGAAGAGCAGGACTTAGCCTGGAAAAGGCAGAAAGAAAATGAGTGGTATTGACTGAATGGAGGTATCTTTTCCCGATCCCATGGGAAGCACTGCCCTCAAGACCTTAGAAGGGAGTTTTCATGTTTCAGCACAGAGAAGCCCAGCGTTCTCCAGAGCAGCAGTGAGTCTCCCTAGGAGTTATCTTCAGAGGACTGATTTCTTCCCTCTTGCTGTCTTTAGGAGACAGAATTATTCCTGGGAGCCAAGACAAGTATGCAGTGATGGCAGTGACTTGAAAATAAGTACAAAAGTGTTTAACATCTGATTCAATCTCCTGTTGTTAAATAGATATTCTATTACATGAAATATCTTTGCTTTGAGTTCACAGTCATCGGGATTGATCTGGCAAAAGAAACATCAGAAGGTAGTTCATGAGCTATGAATTTGGTAGATGATTAACCCCAAAAGGCAATGGTAATGGGCATGCCTGAGATGGAGGCTGTATCAAGGGGCCATGGATGTTACATAATTTGTTTTTCACCACAAAAATTCCTGACTTCCTTCACCTTCCCCTTGCTTCTCAGCTCTAACATGATTCTCATGGCTTTCCCATGATTTTTTTCATTACCACAGTAATGTCTTAAAACTACCTATACTTCATACAATTCTTTTTCGAATGCTTTTTGGGGCTAGGCATCTTCTCCCTTTCCCCTAGTAATTTCAAATTCCTACAGTTTCCTTATACTGTTGATGTATCATCTAGTATCTCCTTAAGTTAAATACTTCAAAAGCAGTTGTTCTTACACATATACTTATGTATATGTAAGTAAGCTCATCACATGCTTTCAACATACCACACTGGGCCTGTAGTCCAGTGTTAATTATATAGCATATTATTACATATATAGTATAATATTTACACGACTTTTTTAAAAATAGTATTTTATTTTTCCCAGTTACATGTCAAGAAAATGCTTGTTGCATCTTTGAAAATTTAAGCAGCATCAAGCCCTTACCTCTCTCTCTGAAAGTGTTAAGTTTCAAAAGCCACATGAGAAGAGGGTTGTAAAGATTAATAAATATGAGCAGAGAAGGCTCGAAAGATAAATGTAAATGGGAAATGATAGTAGAAACAAAGGAATAACATTCTGAGCAAAATAGGACAGAAGGTAGAATAGGGAGAAGAGTATTGAACGTGGACTGATGAAGATCTGACTTCAAATCCTGCCTCAGACACTTACTAGCTATGTGACCCTAGGCAAGTGTTCTGGGCTGGCCATGACTAAAGCCATACCGCTAGTAGTTTAGACTCAATACTAGAACAAAATTAGATTCTCATAAGTTGTTTAACAAGTAATAATAATAGCTAGCATTTAAGCTTTAAGGTTTACAAATATTATTTGATCTGATCATCAAAACAAGCCTGGAAGGTAGGTGCTATTATTATCTCCATTTCACAGAAAAGACAAGTTGAGGTTTAGTGACTTGTTTAGAGTTAAATATAGGGTTAGACAGCTACTAAGTGTCTGAAGCAGGATAAGAGTTCAGCTCTTCCTCTTTCTAAGTCCAGCGCTATATGTATTGCACCACCATAGCAAGATAAGGATACTCAATAAGGATAGACATTGAGGATGCCTCAGATTGCTTCAGCTAAATGAAGCTCCCTTACCTGTGTTACCCATCATGATCCACCAGCCAAACCTGCGACCTCCCTAGGACCCTGGGGAAGGGGGGAGAAGGGACTAGTTAGTATTCCAGTGAAGTGATGTAAACAATCTCAGACCTTAGTCCTCTGAGTCAACCAAATACCTTTAAGAAAAATTTCCCCGATAATAAGACCTATCCCGAAAATAAGCCCTCCCCTTACTGTGTAAGATTCCTCTAAAATAAGCCCTCCCCCTAAAATAAGCCCTATTGAGATCCCCTGTGCTACACGCTACATTACGGTACCCTCTGTATGCACCCATCCCCCCCCAGTGAAACGCACGCCGCGCTCGGAGCTGCATCCAATCAGAGCTGCAGCAGTGAGTGCGTCATCCTGTTCTTCCCCAGGGATTTGCTTATTGAATAAAGGTACATTTTTTTTGTTCACATTTACCTGTTTATTAAAATTGCTGTCAATGTTCATTAAAATAAGCCCTCCCCTGAAAATAAGCCCTCTGGTGTTTTTCTGTCCAAAAAAATTAATAAGACAGTGTCTTATTATCGGAGAAACATGGTAGGTGGCGCAGTGAATAGAGCACCAGGCCTGGAGTCAAGAGGACCTGAGTTCAAATCTCACCTCAGACACTTAATACAAAAACCAGCCATGTGACCTTGGGCAAGTCACTTAACCCCAATTGCCCTCCAAAAAGAAAAAAGAAAAATTAGCTTAATATGCATGGGAGAAGAGGTGATGATATTGCTCCTACCATATGCAAGTCCCTTACTCTCTCTCATCTTCAGTTTCCTCATCTGTAAAATGGGGATTATAATAGCACCAGCTGAAAAGGTTGTTGTAAGGATCAAATAAAATAATGTATGCAAAGAACTTTTAAAACCTTAAAGGAAAAATATTATTTTAAAAGATAAGTATTTGATTTTATTATTTATTTCATGTCTCAGGGAAATACATATATATATATATATAGTATAATATAACATCATAGCCTATTCTATTATATACATATTTATTAGATGCTATAATAGTACATATAGAATAGGATACAATATAGTATCCACTGATTTTGAAAGATAGTAAAAGCATAGTATAGTAAAAGAGAACAATCTATTCTGGCAGGAAGTCATAAAAGAGATGCCATTTGAGAACAGTTTAATGAAACTACAGTTATCTAGACATTTATACAAAATACAAATAGTCCAACAATGAAATCCATGGTCAACTTGCCCAAATGAAATGATATCATGAACAACCCTCTTTTGGAGTTAGCTATTTTGATGATAAAAGGAACATTTTGGAATGTGCCAAACAGTCAAGTTTCTGATGTAGCTACAATTTTTTTAAATAGAAAAATAAGTGACTTCCTTAAAATGCCCAGTGTATGCTTTCTAAATTTAAAACCTACAGGCATAGATAGAGAGGGCTAGCTCTAGTTGAACACACACACACACATTTATTGTTGTTATTCAGTCATTTCAGTCATGTCTAATTTTTCATGATTCCATTTGGGGTTTTATTGGCAGAGATGACTGGAGTGGTTTGCTATTTCCTTTTCCAATTCATTTTACAGATGAAGAAACTGAGGTAAATAGGTTTAAGTGACTTGCTTAGGGTCACACAGCTAGTAAGTGCCTGAAACCAGATATGGGTGTGTGTGTGTGCGTGTGTATGTATGTGTCTATATGTACCTACCTATAGAGAGACTTATGGGCTTGACAATGCTTTAATTTGCAAAGATTGGTTTTATATTGATAGATGATAGTGATAGACAAATATATGAATATGTATATGTAGATATGCATCAAATAGCATGGACTTTTCTCAGAAAAGAAATTCAGAGGCAAGAAAAAATGTTTGATATCAAAACAAAAAATGCAGTGAGCATATATGGCAACTAGGCAGTGTAATAGAGAACAGGCAGGACTTAGAGCTTGGAAGTCCCAAATTCAAATTTTGACACCCTCATGTGCTAAATTTGTGACCCAGACAATTTAACTTTTTCAAGTTCTTCATCTGTAAAATGGGAATAATAATAGCACATACACGAAGAGGTTACCATGAAGATCCAATGAAAAAATATTTAAAGTATTTTGCCAACTTTTAAGCACTATATAAATGTTAGGTATTGTTATTATTATCATATATATAAACTCCCCTATTTTAGCTATCTGTAATAAGTTGCCCTTTGTCCTGATGCTGTGTTATACTTCAAGACACATAGGGTTCAACCTCAGCCTTGCTGGCTGAACTTTATGGCCTACTACCCCACTTAGGGCACAATTATTTAATACTCAAGGGATAAGAAAATCCCATTGACCTAGGACTAGACCAACAAGAATGGAACTAGATAAGGATGTGTGCCTGGGTTTGATTTTTATTTCTTTTGTGTTTAGCAGTTTCAGTTTATGGATTCATCTGTCATCCTGGCTGTTTTTGTCAATGTGACAGGGAGACAAAAAGTCCAACCAACCTGCATCACCTGCCTTTTGAATTAATCGATTTGATTAAAATGGTAGAGAAACCTTAAAGAACTTTTAATCCCACTCTGTCATTTTACAGGAGAGAAAAATCAGATTCAGAACGTTTTAAGGCACCAAGCCCCAGTGGCAAAGGCAAAATAAAGCCTCCATCTCCTGACTCCCACTACAGTGATCTTCCCACTACTGTACTTAAATCTAGTTCAGCCTAGGAGGGACAAATTATGCAAAGCAGAATTCACAAGGGCATCTTGTTTGATCATGATGAAATCTCCAAAGCAATCCCACCATAAGGAATGAACAGAGAGGGTTCTTGGCTTCTCTATAATGTTGCTTCTGTTTCAGTTTTATTCTTTTAGAAGCTACAATCTGATTTTGTCCTGTTGGATTTTAAATTTTTGTGTTTTGCTTCTTGTAGGATATATTAAGTTTTCAAGGTTAATTTTTATTTCTTTTTTGGTGATCAGTTTCTTTTATTCTAGAGTACTTTAGATATAGTACATTTTTGCTTAGGAAAAAGCACTGCAATATGCAAATGCTTTAAAGTAAACCCAGCTTCTTGCCTCCACCAAGGCCTCAGTACTGCCCGGTAGTCCTTTGAAGTTCAAAACACACTCCCTCTTCAAGCCAGCAATCTCTTTCCCAACTTTGTCTCTCCCAGAAGTTAATTTTCCCTCCTACTTTATAGGATGATTGAAGTCTTTGAACATGAATTTTCTTCACTCCCTTCCTCCACTGCTCTCTCCTGAAAGCTCTCCTCCTTTCCTCAATCTCAGAGAATGAGGCACCCTGCTCCCTTGCCAAGATTCACATGTGCCCTTGAGAACAAGACAATGTCTATCATTCCCTCCTCTCATCTTCAATCTCTCCCTCTCTATTCACTTTTTGTGCTCTGCCTAAAAACACAATTCAGGTCACAGCTTTCTTAAAGAAAAGCTTTCCTTTCCTTAACCACACTAGCCTCCCACTTGATTGTGTTATATCTCTCTTCTCTTCCACCTCTTCTATAAAATAGGCAGCATTCATTACTTCTACTTCCTCACTCCCTGCTCAAGCTCTTACACTGGCTTCCAGCCATGCCACTCAAATGAAACTGCTTTCACAGAGCTTGCCAATGATCTCTGCATTGCTATCCTTTTTTTCACTGTTATTGCTTCTCATCCTCAAATTTTCTGCAGCTTTAGATGCTATCAAGGGGCTTCTCTTCCTGTATACGTTCTCCTCCTTTGGTTTCAATGACTGTTCTTTCCTGGTTCTCTTTCT
Source organism: Petaurus breviceps papuanus (assembly GCF_028583685.1). Taxonomy (NCBI): domain Eukaryota; kingdom Metazoa; phylum Chordata; class Mammalia; order Diprotodontia; family Petauridae; genus Petaurus; species Petaurus breviceps. The sequence goes on along the minus strand of NW_027187419.1, from coordinate 86,380,938 downwards.
ATCTGTGTAATGACTCCTCCTTCTGCTTTGTTAGATTACCATTCACTTCCTGCATGGGTGTGCCCTAAGGCTCTTTCCTGTGCCCTAATTTCTTTATATACTCTCTTCTTTAATGATCTTAAATGCTGCTGCAGGTTCAATTTTCACCTCTAAGCCAATGCTTCTTGTATCTGTTTCTCCAGTTCTAACCTTCTCCTAAGCACCTGTCCATCATCCCAAATTGCTTGTGCTCATGTCAGGATCCTCATGCCAAGATCACCTTTCTCCCTTTACTCCTCCCTTTTTGGCATTGGGAGATGCCCTATTTTCTAGAACTAAGGCTCAGCAAGCAAACTGTGCCCTGAGCTTGGCATAACAACAATCCTTTGTTATCACCCTCTGGATGAACACCGCTGCAGCAAAATTCCAGAATTATTTCATACAAGCACCAGGTGGTCCCTGAGTTTAGACAAGCATCTTCAGGACTCATGTTTGGATCTTGAAGCCCTGCTATTAATCAAATTTATCTCATTGTTGCTGCTACCCCTCATTGTCAGGACTATAGCTCACTTAGAAGCCATTGATATATGTATTGACATTTGCCCATACAAAAGCAGTCTTTACTCCCACTACTACTACGACCACATTCCTACTAGAGGAGACCTCAAAAAATGTGTCTAGTTTCCCTTCTTCGATAGAATAAAGACATTTTTTTGTTTATGACCACTGTTAGCTCTTTAGTTTTATTTGTTTTCTATTTTATTTCTTTGAGTTAACTGTGGTTGTGATAACCTGTGTGAACTCTTTGGTATTTTTAGAGTTAACAGTGGTTGCATAACTTCTGTAAATTTTTGGTCATTTTTTTTCAGACTTGATCATTCCTACACAAAGATCCTGATGGTGCCTCAACTTCATATTTCCAAAATTGAACTTACCACCTTCTCCTCTAAAACTTACTCCAAATTCCCCATTTCTATTGATGGCACTTCTATCTTCCCATTGTCTCCAATTAGTAACCTTTGACTTTTCCTCTTCCTTTAATTACCATATTCAGTCATCAATTCTATACCCATAGCACCTCTCACATTGTCACCATCCTGGTTCAGGCCCTCATCATCCTCATTTGTATTATAGCAATCTGATTGGCTTCCTTTTTCTAGTCTCTCCCCTTACCAATTCATCAGTCAAAGAGCTGACAAAATAATGATCCCTTTGTTCAATAACATTCAGTGACTTCCTATTGCATCTAGGATAAAATGTCAATTTCCTGAATACCTTCCCTGTAAAGTTCTTGTTGACATTCCCAATACGCCCTGTATACCTGTCATATTGTCCCCCAAAAAGTTAATGTCCTTGAGAATCATTTATACATTTCTTGACATCTCAGAGTTATCATCATGAATGTTAGCTATTATATAGTGCTGTAATAGAGAAATTATTTTATTTATTATATATTATAAAATTTATATTATATGTTACATTACATATAATATATAAATATAATATAGTTATTATATTTATAGTTATTCTGAACTAAAGAAATAAAACAAGCATTTCCATAGCATAGTAGAATGGAAGATGATTATATATGAAATTACAAATCTATTAAGTGCTGTTCCTTTTGACTATATAATAAAGTTATTATATAACTTTCTTTTCCCCCTTTTTTCTTTCCTGCTTGCCCTAGAGATGGCTACCATTTGATATAAATATATGTGTATGTATGTGTATATAATACATGAATATATGTAAAATCATTCTATACACACTTCTATTTATCAGTTCTTTCTCTGTACACAGATAGCATCTTCCTTCTTAGGCCCTTTGTAGTTAATTTAAATATTTATAATACTCAAAATTAATTAGTCACTCAAAGTTGTTTTAAAAACAATATTACTGTTACTGTATACAATGTTCTCTTGATTCTGCTCATAGAGCAGTTATTGAAATAGGAAGGTAGTCCTGGAGTCAGCACATACCATCTCAAAAGAGCCAATTGTTAAATTTTCACTGTGGATATAAATACCTTGCAAATCAGCAACTACTACAAATCAGTGCTTAATTTGACATTTTGTCTAGCCCTAAGAAAGTGATAGATAAAATATTAATTATACAGACTAAGCATAAAAATATGTCATGCATGTATTTTTTTCACCAGAGAGCTGGTTATTAAACATTTTCCAGCCCACTTTTGCATGAAAGGCTATGTAGCCCAACAAAAAAGAGTCCCTGGCTCTCATGCTGTTCCAGACTTCTCTAATTGATATTATATAGAAATAGATAGATATCAACGTGTGTGTGTGTGTATATAGTATACAAACTATAAAATATCTTCCTGGACATTGATTTCAAGGAGATGTGTATACTTCCAATACTAGAGATGACCTCTTCTCAGGCTGCCTTTTTTCTCCTCTAACACTTTTCAAATTAGGTCTATTTTTGCTTGCTGCACACCCTCCATTTTTTTCTAACCTGCTCTCTTTCAGCCTTTGTTGTTGACCTTCTTGACTATAATTAGGGCAAAACTGAAGGTCTCCAAAGGAAACCTAATAGTCAAATGGTTTGTGCAAAATGAGTGCAAATGTGTTCTGTTCAGGGAACTACCATCCCAGAAGCAGCCATATGCTTGATGTCATTTCAAAACCTGTGTCAAATGTGGGAATTCACTTTTCTCCTATGAATATTTATTAGAACAGTTTTCTTTTCCTTTTTTATTTTTCAATTGTAGGTCAGTAGAAAAGAGAAATAATAAATGTTTATAAAAATAAAACATAAATGAATGAATGAATGAAGAGTCTCTGGGGAGGGGTTAGAGGGAGTTGAATGATAGTGGTTAGTGGGAATTAGTGATAAAAATAAAAGAAAGAAATGAGCATCAGTAATACATTTAAAATATACAGAAAAAAAAAACAAAGGCAGCAAAGTAGTGAAATGGATAGAGTAGTGGATAAAATAGTCACGAAGACCTGAGTTCAAGTCCACTCTATAGTACATATATGACCCTGGCAAAAATCACTTAACCTCTTTCAAGTTCAGTTTCTTCATCTATAAAATGAGGGGGGTTGGACTCTATGGTTCTTCAAGGGCCCTTCTGGGCCAAATTTGATCCTGTGGAAAAAAGAAATTCAGGAAGGGACATAAACAAAAGGAGAATTTTCTTACTACCTTGTGAAATATAATGTACAATTTTAAAGTTCATGAATTCAGATAAAATACTCTTATAGTTTTTGTTCTTTATATATGGAAAAGTTTGTTGATGATGTTGGGGGTCAACACCCCAGGAAATTCTCTTCTGTACTCCCACCTTTCCCCCAGAAAAATCTGCTATCAATTTTCAAAATATTTTCTCAATAGTTCTTCTATGCTACCTGAAATTCTAAATTCTTCCATTAATTTTGCAAACCTTCTGAAAGGTCCATAAATTAGTCTGTTTTGGGTTGAGTCCTCTTTAAAAACAAGACTTCTTTCTGAGGTCCTCTAGAGGACTTCCTTCCCCCTTGAATGACTATCAGCCATTTACTTCTTAGTCTGAATAAGTTTCATCAAATTATCTTCCTCTTATCATCTAGGGGAGCTCTGAAGGAACAGGAGTTTGGAGGGAGGAGGGAATGTTAAGATAAAGCAAAAAAATTATAAATTGGGGCACCACCTTCAGGGGCCTTGGGCCACCAGAACAACATGAAGTAATTGAACTTGGAAGGCAAAGGAAATAGGACACTAGAAGGTGAGAAAAGAGAAAAAATTGGCCAGTGACAAAGACAAACTTTTAACTTGAAATTTTGTTAGTTCGTTAAGGGCTGACTATGCCACATTAGGGGTGTCTTGAGAATAGACCAAAGCTTAAAGTCTATAAGCTTTGTGATAGGATTTTTTCATTCAGCTATTAACCTTTCTGGTTTCTGGTTTGGTTGAAGCTGCTAAAAGTCTAAATGGAAGAGAGGGCTAATCTTAGGGCCAAGGATAGGAATAGGGATGGTAAGAGGCCACCTAAGATAAAACATATAGAGAGGTACAACAAGGAATGCTTTTTATTTTTTTTTTATTCTGAACTTAAGAAATAACACAATCATTTCCATAATATAGTAAAATTGGGAAAAAAAGATGATTTTGCATGGAACTGCAAATCTGTTCTGTACAACTTGTCATTCCTCTTAAATATATAATAAAGTTATCATGTATCTTTTTTTTCTTTCCTCTTCCCCTGTAAAACCAATCACAAGTAACTCTCCCAAGGACTGCTGCTGTGAGTAACTTTAAAGATGTAATTGCATAGTATAGTGAATTCTCTATTTATTCAGCAATAAACTAAAGCAAAACATTCAAGAAACTAAAGAACAACATTCACAAAAATATAACATAACAGCTTATTACTAAGGTGGCCACATAATCTTAAACAAAATTATCATTCAGTAAGTCACAATCTCTTCAATCTATACACAGTATCCAAGTAAAGTCCTCTTTCATCTGGACTCCATGCTGGCTTCCAATCACCCTTAAGGGGTGGCAGAAAGTACAAATACCACCCACCCCTAGGTCACAGTAAGTCACAATCTCATCAGTCAATACAGAGTAGCCAAGTAAAGTCCCCTTTCGTCTTGACTCAAGGCTGGCTTCCAAACCCCACAGCTCCTCCACCATGGGCTGACTGCTCCCAGTTCTTGCCTTGATTCACATGTAGGCAGCTCTCCACTATGGTTCTATTTCTCAGCTTACAGGGAATACTCCACTCCAAGCCCTTTGAAGTTTCTTTTTCTAGAAAGACAAAGCTTAACAGAATGAGAACAATATTTACACATATTAAGCTTAACAGAGTTACAACAATATTTATGCACATTTCTGACACTATCATAATTCATTTTCTGTCTGACAAAGTAGCACAAATCAATAGACAAGGCTTCTGTCTGAGAAATCAAACACAAATCAACAATAAAGTCCCCTTTCAGGACTTCTGTAACAGTAGTAAAGTCCCATTTCTGGACTTTTGTAATAGTCGTAAAATCCTCTTTCAACGGACAGAAGGCTTCTGTCTGACAAAGCAACATCAGCACAGGTAGAACAAGAGTGCTGACATAACAAACATTCTCTTGCTTAGTTCTGCTTGCTTCCAGCTCCACTTGAACTTTGCTCTGCTCCTTCCTGTTCTGCTCTTTCAGCAAGCTCCTCCCACTGTTGGCTCCATGTATTAGGCCTCTTAAGGCCAGGGAAGGTCTTCAAATGCCCTTAAGCCTATTAAGGGCCTCAGAGTATATACTGTTTCCAACAAAGACTCTTGATACAATCAAAGGCTAGACTCAAAGGCACTTGTAGCCGAAAAAAGCAGCAAAGTACTACTTTGCTTGCTATTACAACCCCCTACTCTAGAAATGGCTATTAGATAAATATATATACATATATGTTTATATATATGTATACACACATACACATATATACACATGCTATATATATGTATATTGAAAACCATTCTATACATACTTCAATTTATCAGTTCTTTCTCTGAATGTAGACAGAGTCTTCCTTTGTAGGTCGTTTGTACTTAATTTGAGTACTTATGATAGTCAAAATGACCTAGTCACTCATGGTTCTTAAAACTATGTTGTTGTTACTATATAAAACATTCTCTTGGTTCTTCTCACTTTGCACCTCATTATTTTGTGCAACAATGAAGAAATCAAAACAATTTATAGTCATATAAAAAAACAAAATACTTTTTAACATCACTTTTTAATAAATGTTCATAACTGAAATACCATAAACTCCACTCTCCCTGGAATATTTACTTATTTTTTGATAAAAGTAGTGTAGTGGATAGACAGCCAGCCTTGGAGTCAGGAAAATCTGAGGAGAAATCCTTTCTTTGATACCTACTAGCTGAATGACTACAGACAAATCACTTAAACCTCTTGATGCTTCACACTATAAATCACAAGTGAATTGCAATCTGCAATAGTAAGTAATTCCCGCCTGCATCCCAGTAGGGAATTTGCCTCCATCAATAAAGTCTCAGTTCTAGACTCCTTCTTACCAACCCCCATCCCAAATTCAAGTGAATGTGTTTCAATGGAGGCTCAAAGCCTCTGGTGAATAGACTTGTCACTAACTGGGGTCACAATTTTCAAACATTGCCTAGGCCATAGGGACAACTTGCTTTGGCTCTTTCTAAGTCTTACTATACTACATAAGACATATTCTGGTGACCTCTTTTCATGTATGAATTAATCATTTTAAAACTTCATTAACACTAAAGGCATTGGATAATCATTTCTGATGGTCTAATATCATTCTACATTTCTGTAGGCTCTTATTTCAAAGAGGCCAAAACACTTCACAACAGAGTTTAATTCCCCCCCACACCCCATAAGAGGCAAATTTAATGATCATTTTATCATTTGTGAAAAAGTCAAGGCACAGAATGTCTTGGTCTAGGGCTCACCCTGATCTGGCTAATGGTGGTTGGGAAACTGACATTTCCTAACTTCAATGTCCTCACTGATCTAGTATTCAAAAGCCAACGTTATCTCTCAGAACTGTTGAAAGAATATATTATTTCCAGGATCAATCTTATCATTAATCTAATTGGTCCTGTTCTGACATTCCAAAGGTTCCAAGCCTGGAGGATAGAACCTACATTGAACCCAAATATCAAAAATTTCCCTAAAGCAGAACTAAGTCTAAGCTTTCAAAGTAAAACTGTCCGGTGCTCCAAAGTTCAGCCCCTTCCAACACTTCTATGTGTGTCAGATGCCTTGTTAATTCATTAAGGATCTTGGCAGAAACCTGCACTTCAAAATGTCAGTCTTTTGCCTCCAGTATAAGGAGATGTGCTATTTATCCCTCCTGCTGAAGTTGCAAGCCAAATTCGCAGTTAAAATTCCCTAGGGAAGGGGGGGAAGTTGTTCTGCATTTTTGTCAGAAAATAAGTCTCCTAGCTTTTTTCTTTTTAAGAATGTAGAAGTCTGAATGGTTCTTCCTTCTAGACAGTCTATTAGAAAGCATACCTTTGTTGCTGCTGTGTAGAACACCAAAGATAATCAGGCCTACTATTTCTTTTTGGCATTTCAGACTCTTCAAAGCTCTTTCTTATATGTTTTTCTCACTTGATCTTCACAACAAAACTGTCAAATTAGACTGTCCCTATTTTATAGAAAAAGCAACTGAAATTCAGAGAGATGGAATAACTTATTGAAATGGGGGGGCCAGTCTGGGAGGCAAGCATTCTTACACCTACTCTCTGGCCTGGCTCATCCACCCCAGCCTGCAACCACACTATCAGACCTGGGTTCCTAGAGAAAGACCACCAACATGAGACGATACTTAAGCTCTCTCCGGAGGCTAGAGCTAACCCTGCTGAAGGGAAATACATTCTTCTGCTCATCACTGTAGCTCCCTAGTACCCATCAGTGCACCTTCATTTAAATAAAGCCTCAGCCATTCACCATGCATATATTAGATCTTAAGCACAACCATTTAAATAACAATAAAGCAAAAAAATCACAGACACATAAATGCCAGAATAATAAATACATCACAGTCCATTAATAAACCTGAGCTAACCTCTATGACCCAACTCAGTATCTGTGGAGAAGAGTGGGCACATGCTTATAGAAACATGGCCATGGAACATATGACCAAGGAAAGCCCATGTGTTCCAGATAACTCCAAACTCCAAACTTCAGTTCTCCTTGATGTCATGGGTACATACAGAAATATTTGCCCCAAACAAAGTTACTTCTCTTCTAACTGTTCTTCTTCTGGCTCTCACAACTCTCCTATTGAACAAATCCTTTTCTACTCTCAAACTGATGAAGCATTGACAAATCTTTTGACTTACAGCCACTTTTAAAGAGGTGTTAAGGAAAGTGTTAGGCTACTAAAGAAGCTACAAGCTCCTTTAAAACCACAGAACTGCAGAGCTTATTAGTCTAGCTCTCCCTGGGTAATGCAAACAAGCCCAGACAGGTCTCCACTCACCAGGATTCTATATCTTTCAATTAGATCTCACCACAGCCCCCAGTGGGCAGCTAAGTGGTGCAGAGGATAGAGCACTGTGCTTGGAATAAGGAAGATTCCTCTTCTTCAAGAGTGCAAATTCAGCTTCAGATATTTACTAGCTGTGTGACACTGACCAAATCACTTAATCCTATTTGCCTCAGTTTCTTCATCAGTAAAATGAGTTGGAGAAGGAAATGGCAAGCTACTCCAGTATCTCTTCCAAAAACACCCCAAAATGGGGTCATGACGGGTTGGACAGGACTGAAATGACTTTTAACAGCATAGCTTCCTAGAGCATAACATGTCTTTCTCCCTCTGCTTTTCCCTGTGGAACCTGAAAGAGTAGCAGAGAGCAACAGGTACTTTTGATAGTATTCACCTCTCAAACTATAGTAGACACAGAACCAATAAGTAAAACAGCTGTCTGCTAATAGGCTTCTGCCTTTATCCAAATAATCAAGTAACAACTGAAGTCTTCTTGTCATCTGACTATCCCTGCTTCTGGTTTCTTCAGAAAGTTCCAACACAGCTAGCTTTTCAACAGTCTAATGATTATTCTATTTCCAGATCCACTCTTTAAGTTCTTCAAGTTATCCAATTTTTACTCATTCTTTACTACTTTCAGTGGCTTAGATCACAGCTTAATGGTACTCACTGATTTACCTTCACCTTACTTTACATACATACATATACATATCGCATATACATTTGTATGTATGTTATACTTACATAGTGCCTTAAAGTTTGCAAAGTACTTTCCATGTATTGTCTCATCTGATCCTCATAACAACCCCATGAGTTCCTATTATTTTCTTCATTTGATGGATGAGGAAACTGAAGCACAGGGAGCTTAAGTCAACAAGTCAAATCAGCAAGCATTTATTAGATAGATAATAGATAGATAGATGATTTATTAATGTTTCCTATGTGCTGGGCACTGTGCTAAGCACTTGGGTTAGTTATCAAAAAAAGCAAAAACAGTCCCTGCCCTCAAGGAGCTCACAATCTAATTGTTATAACTTGCCCAGGGTCATATAGCTAGTAAGTCCATACATCAGGATTTGAACTCAGATATTCCTGATTCTATCACTCTCTCCCTGATGCCATGAAAATCCTTTTCTGTTAGATATAAAACCATCAGTCCTTGTTCAATCATAGTCTCCAAGGAGTTATGTGAATTCTCCTTCTGTGAGTTTTAAGCTGTCTTAAAAACAATTACAAATAAAAATAATCTACAGGGCAATAATCCTCTGGAGATTCAATCATTCCAAAGTCCTCAAAAAGATACTCTTCAATAATCTATGTCTTTGAAAATTTTATTCACACTTACATTTTGTAAATCTTTAATAAACAAAAGTTCCTTTCTTTGCCTTTCAACCACCCAACTGTTCACATACTAATGAAGCAGTACCTTTCATCATTTACAAGGTGAATTAAATCTTTTCATTTATTGTATAGTATACTTTCCATACCCTTTGGAAACCCAATTATTCACAGCTTATGTGAAAACTCTTTCTTTACACATAGACTTTGGCAGTTTTTATTAAGCCAAATTTCTTTTCCTGACCCTTTCAAGCACAAAAAAGTCCACCTATCAAATTGGCATCCAATATTTGTATCCTTCACCAGCTGATTTATTTCTTTTTGTTTATGCAAATGATATTTTCTGCCCCTTTCAGCAACCAAACTGCTCATATATTAAAAAGTCAGCACCATACATCTGTGAATGGCAAAGCTGATACTAAAATTTGACTCCTAGTTCCATGCACTTTCCACAACACTGTATTGCTTTTTCACTCCTTCAGTGAAATCCAAGTTAGCCAAGCTGTGAACAACTTCAGATTAGAGACTAGAGCCAGGGGTGGGGACATGTCCCATTGAGGCCACATGAACCTGCCCCTGGCTAAACCAATGTTAATGTTAATAATCACAATAATTAATATTTATATAGCACTTTAAGGTTTGCAAAACACTTTACAAACATATATATACATATAAATTAATATGTATAAAATATTATACAAAATAAATTCAATATGATGGAGTAACTAATATCTGGAATAAGTCAGAAGAAAAACCTCCAGAGATTGTCACTAGAGCTGAGTTTACAAAGAAGCTAAGGATTCTATGAGGCAAAAAGAAGAAGGCAGTACTCTCTAGATATGAAGGACAGCCTTACAAAGGCATAGGGATGGGAGATAGATTGTCATGTATGAAGGCCAGCAAGTAGACAAAAAGGGAAGTGATGTATAAAAACCAACCTGGAAAGGTTGGCTGAGATCAGATTTAAATGTCACACACAGGAGTTTGTGTTTGATCTTAGAGATAATAGGGAGTTTGTGACATGATAAAACCTGCACTTTAGGATTATCACTTTGGCAGCTATGTAGTGTGACAGGTATGTGTGTGGTTTGTCCTTCATTCTCAAAAAGGATTATGACATCAGGAAGATGATGCCAGGGCTTGCAAATTAATTGGATCATAGTGAGGGAGGGCTGTGCAAAGTCACCAGCCTCACTTTCCCCTCCAGAGCCATCTGGGTCCAGTGACCAAATATAGATCAAAACAACTAAAGATGGGCCAGGATTTAGTGGGAGCCCCTGGCCTTTTTAAGCTAAGGTCTGTCCCAGTTCTCACTTGGACTGAGGCACCACCCATTCAGTGATTAGGGCTGTTTAAGAATTGGACCAATGGCTGGCCTCTTTAATAAAAAAAATCAAATAAAACTGGGATGGGGAGACACTCAGAGTTGTTTCTGACCAAAAGAGAAACAATTAGTATTTACATTCAATTCAGTCATCAGGATCCAAAAAATAACCATTAAATGGTACTTAGGCAGCAACCTATCTTTGGCCAGTCAATGAGAGCTAGAGTGAACTGGGTTTCAGGCATAGTCTTTAAGAAAGAAATCTAGCCACTAAACTCCAAAATATCAAGGTTGGCTCCAGCCACCAAAATTTGCCTTCCTTTGAGGAGAATACTCTCAGGTAAGGGAGAAGAGGGGATGGGAGTGAAGAGGAGAGGAGAAAAGAGAGGAGAGGAACTTCTGTGAAGAAAGGACCACCATCCCCACCAACTGCTCACCAATTATCACCATCAAGACAGGCGAGTCAGTCACTCTGAAGCAGAAAGATAAAGTAATGGAGAAACAGGAGGTGGAAGGTACATGGCAAGTCAAAACAACAACAACTCCCTTCAGAATGAAAAATAAAGATCTCAGCACCTTCGATCCAAGAACTTTGGGAGTAGCAGTACCTACTACCATAATCTGGGGAAAAAAGAGTCTGGCAAATGCTTCTTGCTCAAATGATTTAATATCAGTCAGATGATTTGTACATGGTGCACTGGACATAGAATCAGGAGCACCTGAATCCAAATCCCATCTCAGACACTTACTAGCTGTGTGTTCCTGGGTGGATGAATTAACCTCTGTCTACCTGTTTCCTCATCTGCAAAATGGGGATAACGATGGTACCTACTCCCCAGGGTTATTGTGAATATCAAATAAGTAGCATAGGAAAAGTACTTTGCAAATCTTAAAGCACTATGTAAATACTAAGTATCATCATCATCATTAGTAGACCTTGATATAGTTTTATCTGTGGAAGTGACATTAAAGAAGAGGCATTACCAATTCATGTAAAAAATTACTCTAAACAAACGTTTGAGCTAAAGAACCCACAAAATGACACAGAGAAGCCAACCTCCTACTGAAAGCCTGGCAGGCCAGTAGGAAGAGGCCAACACAGCATGCTGGAAACCCAGTCCAGGCCTGCATGAGCCATGGGTTTTAGCCTCAGGGCACCCACAACCAGCCAGAGTTGGAGGAACTTCAGATAAACCAGCTCTGGTGGTTTCCAGAATTATCAACTCATAGATGCTAAGGACAAAGTGAGAGGTCAGTGCAGTGTGGACTTTGCAAACCAGGAGTCTGGGAGAGTGGTCCAGCCTTTGCCCCCAGGGCTAAAAGCCACTGAGACCTGGCGGCCATGCAGCCACCACTGCGTGGCTGCTTCAGAGCTCCTGGCATGCAGATTGTAGAGGGACCAGTCTAAGGTGTAATTGCTCTTGCTTTAACCTGCTTGGATCTGGATTGAGGTCTAGCATGGAGGTCCTGAGATGCATGACCAGTATGCTAGAGCCAGTGGAGGTTTCTGAGAGGGCCCCCAACTAATAGCTCTGCCATCTGAGAAAACCCCAGCAATATGGGACAGACAAAGCTCCCCTCTCTGGAAGCAGAGTTCTACTGTGGCGAAAAAACCTCAAAAGCCAAGTAATTGAGTGACAACATGAGCAAGCAAAGGAAGCAAAGCAAGCACAGTAATCCAACTTTGCACTCCTATTTTGGGGACAAAAAGGATCAAAGAATGGAACAGGAGGAAGACATGGAAGTCCGAGCTCCTGCACCAAAAGCTTCCAAGAAAAATATGAGCTGGTTACAGGCCATAGAGGACTTTAAGAAGCATTTTGAAAACCAAATAAGAGAAGTGGAGGAAAAACTGGGAAGAGAAATGAGAATGATGCAAGAAATTTATGAAATGAGTGTCCACAACCTGACTGAAGAAAATAACAACTTAAAAAATAGACTAACTCAAATGGTAAAAGAAGCTCAAATAGGCAATGAGGAGAAGAATGCCTTAAAAAGCCGAATTTGCCAGATGGAAAAAGAATCTCAAAAGCTCACTAAAGAGAATCATTCCTTAAGAATTAGATTGGAGCAAATGGAAGCTAGTGACTTTATGAGAAATCAGGAAACTATTAAACAGATCCAAACAAATAAAAAAATTAGAAGGCAATGTGAAATATCTCATTGGAAAAAAACACTGACCTAGAAAATAGATCCAGGAGAGATAATTTAAAAATTATTGGACTTCCTGAAAGCCATGATCAAAAAAAGAACCTAGAAATAATCCTTCAAGAAATTCTCAAGGAAAACTGCCCTGTTGTTTTAGAACCAGAGGGCAAAATATAGATTGAAAGAATCCACCAATCACCTCCTTAAAAAGATCCCAAAAAGGAAACTCCTAGGAATATTATAGCCAGGTTCTGGAATTCCCAGATCAAGGAAAAAAATATTACAAGCAACCAGGAAGAAACAATTTGAATATTGTGGAAACACAATCAGGATAACACAGGATCTGGCAGCTTCTATACTGAGGGATCAAAGGGCTTGAAATATGATATTCAAGAGGTCAAAGGAGATGGGATTAAAACCAAGAATCACCTACCCAGCAAAACTGAGTATCATGCTTCAGGGAAAAAATATGGTCATTCAATGGAACAGAGGACTTTCAAGAATTCTTGATGAAAAAACCATAGTTGAATAGAAAATTTGACATTCAGATACAAGAAGCAAGAGAAGCATGAGAAGATAAACAGGGAAAAGAAATCATAAGGAACTTATTGAAGTTGAACTATTTACATTACTACATGGAAAAATGATAATTGTAACTTATGAAACTTTTCTCAGTATGAGAATAGTTAAAGGGAGTAGAAATATATATACATATATATATATATATATATATATATATATAGGAGGGTATATGGGTGAATGAATACATATGTGAGTATGTGTATATCTGTGTACAGGTATACATAGACAGAAGCACAGGACCAATTTAATAGGAAGGGATGATACTTAAAAGGTGAGATTAAGAGGTGAGAGAGGAATATAATGAGAGGAGATGGGGAGAGACAGAATGGGGTAAATTACCCATATAAAAGAGGCAAGGGAAAACTGTTATAGTGGAGGGGAAGAACAGGAAAGCAAAAGGGAATGAGTCAACCTTATTCTCATTAAATTTGGCTTATGGAGGGAATAACATACATACTAAATAGGGTATCTCACCCTACAAGAGAGTTAGGAAGGGGATGTGAGGGGGGATGATGGAAGGGAGGGCAGGCTGGGGGTGGGGAGAGAAGTTGGAAGCACCCACTTTTGAAAAGAGACAGAATCAAAGTAGAGAATAGAACAAGTTTGGGGTGGGATAGGATGGAGGGAAATATAGTCAGTCTTTCACAATACATCCACTATGGAAATGTTTTGCATAGCTACACTTGTACAACCTATACTGAATTGCTTATCTTCCCAATAAGGGTGAGTGATGAAGGAGGAAGGGAAAGTATTTGGAATTCAAAGTTTTAAAATCAAATGTTTAAAATATATATTATTATTATTTTACATGTAACTGGGAAATAAGATATACAGGCACTGGAGCATAGAGATCCACTGTGCCCTACTGGAAAGTCAGAGGGGGATGGGTAAGATATGGGAGAGAGCAGATTGGGGGAGAGGATATTCAGTGGTATCGCTGGGGGTGGTGGGTAGGGGAAAATTGTGGAAAAAAATTTTTAACTAAAAATCTTGTGGAAATGAATGATATAAACTAAAAATAAACATAAAATTTAGTTTAAAAAAAAGAAGAGGCATTACCATCTGCTTTGCTGCTGTACCCTAAGGCCCAAGAGACCTTTCCATCTGACTTGTAGTTCAAAACTTTTAGATAGATACATACATACATACATACACAGAATCTCCCCTATGATAATATGAGCTCTTTGAGAGCAGAGACTTTCTCACTTTTCTATTTTTCATCCTCAAAGCTTAGGGCCATGCTTTTAGTAAATACATAACAAATGCTTTTTTATTTAAGGGATACCTATTAAAAAGCAGTTGAGATAGTCAAGGTGAATGCCCATGAGGGCATGAACTAGAATGATGATTATGTGAGTGAGGAGGAAAATGCCAATGATGTGGTGAAGGTAGAATCCTCAAGACTTAACAACTCAATGAATCTTTAGAATGGGGAAGAGTGAAGAGTTGGGGACTACTATGATTCTGTAAGTCTATGTTACTAAGATGGTGATTTCCAAGTCAGAAATAAGAAAGTTTCAATAAGGGTTTGGGAACCATGCTGTTTTTGAGCTTGAAGAACATCCAACTGGTTTGGTCAGATGAATCCCAGGTGGCCTCTGAGGTCCGTTGTGGCTAATGTGTCTAATTTCATGACCTTGTTGTCTCAGTGCCCATGATGGAGGTCTCAGTATATGTATGTTTCTAACTAACCCTTATAAGTATGTTTCTAACTCATGCCACTTCTTAAACCTTTTCTAGGCTCTTGAGTTTTTTGTGGGTCAAATCAGTATGGTTTATTATATAGATTTGATGGAAACCCAGAAACTAGGAGTCAGTATCTGCAAATAGAAAACCTGAGATTTCACACCAAAGTAACATGTAAGAGCTTTATTAGGTCAATGTTTCCTAATGTACGTGAATTTACAATGCTCAATTAAATGTGAGCTAAATCCAAAGCGATCCCAAAAGCATAGATGTTCACCTAATACAAATTGTACTTCAGTTCTCAAACCCAACAAGAAAACTTCACAAACTCATAGAATGTCAGAGCTGGAAAGGGCCTTAGTGACAACAATAATAACTACCATTTATATGTGACGTAAAGTTTGCATAGTGCTTTACAAATATCTCATTTTGCCCTCACAACAGCTCTTGGAAGGAGGTGCTATTATTATCTATTTCTATTTTACAGATGAGAAAATAGAAGAA
The DNA here is from genome assembly GCF_028583685.1 of Petaurus breviceps papuanus. Lineage (NCBI taxonomy): Eukaryota > Metazoa > Chordata > Mammalia > Diprotodontia > Petauridae > Petaurus > Petaurus breviceps. The sequence goes on along the minus strand of NW_027187419.1, from coordinate 86,365,403 downwards.
AACAGGGTCTAAACTTCCCCATCCAAGGTCACACAGCTAGTAAATTTTGTTATTGTTAAGTCATTTCAGTCATGTCCAACTCTTCTTGTCCCCATTTTGAGTGTTCTTAGCAAAGATACTGAAATGATATGCCATTTCCTACTCCTACTCATTTTATACATGAGGAAACCAAGGATTAAGTAACTTGCCCAGAGTCACAAAGCTAGTAAGAGTCTGAGGCTAGACTTGAACTTAGGTCTTAGTAACTCCAGGCCTGGTCCTCTATCTACTACACTCCTCAGCTATGTTTTTAGTTAGCTAGTTATAAGCAGAGAGGACTGGGGCTAAGGTCTTAAGTCTTGCCTTAGTGCCCTATCAATCTTTCATCCATCATTCAAAATTGTTAGCTTCTTAAGGATAGACATCATGCTGTATCAGAATTTCACTTCCAGCTATCACATAGAGTCACGTAATACATGCTTCTATATGATGATTCCTCTCGTGGTGACACTGATATGTGATGAATCCATTCTACCTCAGTACTCCCCAGGAAATCAAAAAACCTGAATTTCTAGTTCCTAGCTCTGCCATTCATAAGTTTGGTAACTTTCCCATAACCTTGGAAAACTCATTTTGCTTCTCCAGATTTGTTTTGTCACCTGTAAAATGGAGGCGTTGGGACAAATTATCACTGAGGGGAATTCTAAATCTGAAATTCTATGTATCTATAGCACATCAATGATGATAAGTATCAGGAAGCATGATGCAATGGCAAAATTATTGGACCTATATCAAAAGACTGGGATTCACATCTCACTGCTGCCACTGGCATACCTTATATTAACGAAGCCACTTAATTTCTCATAGTCTCAACATCTTCATCTGTTAAAGATGAAGGAAAATAATTCTTAGTCTGGACCTAAAGCCAGCAGAAATGTGAGTTCAAATCCAACCCCTGACAATATGTAACTTAAGTTAGATCCTTAACTTCTTGCTACACTTTCTTCACAGTTGCTATGGCAATCATAAAGCCAGTATTACAACGTTGCTGGAAGGATCAAATGAGATGATATATGTAAAGCTCTTTGCAAGCCTTAAGGAGCTATATAAATGTCAACTAAGATGATGATGGCAATTACTTTCAGGATTGTTGTGAGGAAAGAATGTAGCAAACATTAAGACACTATAAGTGTGAATTATTATTAAAAGGATATGGAAAAAATTTTAATTTCTTTGATATGGAAACAATTGATGATCAAACTTAAAAGAAAATTATACTCTAATTCAAAAGTCCAACGTGACACAGAATAATAAATAATGAAATGTAGTCTTTACCTCTCAGCACAAAAGTAGGGAACTAGTAAGGTAGAATGTAGCATTGTTATGGTATTGTTTTAATTTACCTTTTTTTGTCACAAGGAAAGGCTCAATTTCAGGGGTAAGGGTGGGCATTTCCAAAAATGACAGCAATAAAACATTATTTTAAACAAATGGTCAGTCAGATGAATTCTAAGAGTCAGAATTCTTTATTGTAAACAAGAAATGTGTTAAAATTATTCTTTTCTGTTGTTTTCAGGCTAACTTCTTGGGGGAAACCAGGAAGAAGAATCATCATACAAACTTCATTTTAAAAAATCATGCTGGCAAAGTCCTTCAACCTATCTAATTGCAGTTCTTAACTTTATCCCCTAGCATTTGGTCTCATGAGACATCTAGGCAATATTGCTTTAATAGCTAAATATAGGTTATTTCATTGATATGAATGATACATCGATTCAGATCACACCTCTCCAATTTTGTGAATGAATTTCAAGAGTTCCTGTGACTGAATAATGAGTCACCTTGCAGCCAACTGGGTGATGAGTCTCTCCAAACTTAGCTAGGCTAGTTCTCAGACAACAGACATCAAATTCATCATCTGATTCATACTGGAAATCCTTTTCAGCTTCATAGTAGAAACCTATAGAGCTTTTCAACTGGTAGCAGAGTCATAGAAAACTTCATACCACAATAAAAACTTAGAATTGGATTTTAATAGAAGAACAAGAATGAAATTAGAAGAACCAGGAGGAAAAGGTATATAATAACAAGACTGTAAAGATAAACAACTTTGAAAGCTGCAAAAACTGTGATCAATACAATGACTGTTCATGATTCCATAAGACTGATTATGAAGCACACAATTACATTTAGGGTTCAAAAATTATATATACATATACACATATAAAATACATGTGTAATACATGTGTGCAGATATCTACGCACATACATGTATATAGGTATATACATCTATAGCTGATGAGGAGTTTATTTTGCTTTCTTAAACATATTTGTTGAAAGGAATTTATTTTTCTCTTCTCTTTTTTCCCTGATAGGGTAAGGGAGAAGGAGAAAAAAAATGTTTCTATTAATAAAAATCAATTAAAAATAGAGAAGTATAGAGGGTCTACACGTGTAGAATGTTGCATACACATTCAGAAGAGATCATTGTATTATTAATTTTATTTAGTTACTTCCTTTGCTACAAGAGAATTCTTATAAAGTGGGAATAACCTGTAAAGGTTGATAATATAAAAAGAGAATACATCAATTAAAATTTCAAAATACATATATTCAGCACGCTTTGATTGGTGAATCCTTGCCTGAAGCTGGCACATCCTGCAAAGCCCCAGTTAGGCTGCTCAATTCACTTTCTGCTCACTGTCCCATCTGTTCTTCCTCCATTCCAGCTGCTCACCCCTATATGGATAACCTTCATCCCTCCCCAAGCCCCTGCTTTCCTAGCTCCTCTTTATTTGTCTTCCACTATTAGAATGTAACTTCTTTATGGCAAGGAGTGTTATGTTTTCTTTATTTCTGTATCCCCAAATTTTAGCGCAGTGTCTGATATATAGTAAGAACTGAATAAATGCACTATCCCTCTATTAGATAGCAAAAACTAGAAAACTTGGAAGACTGACTTTAAGAAAACTTTACATATGAAATATGCATTGTAATTTATAAGAATTATATTCTTTATCATGTATGGACTATACTGGAGGTGTCCAGTTTCACTTCATGTAGTTGAGGTTTTCTTCTTGCACTTTGAATACTTTGTGTCATTTTCTTTCTAAGTACATTAAGCATGCTAACAGAGAAGAACTAAGGAATCTCAGCTCCTTTGATAAAAAAAATCAGGAAGCTAAAGTCAAGGTTCTTGCCTCTTTCTGCATGTTCTCATTGAAAACAAAACATGGAAGATTCTCTCCAAAGTGTACATTAGGACATGTTTGTTTCCATTTAAAAAGAGCACTGCAGTTCAGAAACCTAATGATTATACACTATGGACTAGTTCCAGGACCAGCTTCCAAGGAAGACTGCAGAGAGTCACTTCAATGAAAATCAGTGACTCCAGGTGAGAAGTATCTAGCAACATGAAAATATCTTCCATTAATTGGATTTTCCATTTGTTCTGATTGTTCTAGAAGATTCATTGGTAGCATTCATAGATCTGGTTTCTAGATTCTCCAATATTTTTGTGGTTGACTTGTACAATTATTTCAAATAATAGTCCTAACTTCTACTACTACTACTACTACTACTTCTTCTTCTTCTTCTTCTTCTTCTTCTTCTTCTTCTTCTTCTTCTTCTTCTTCTTCTTCTTCT
>NW_027187419.1:86356593-86361769 GCF_028583685.1 Petaurus breviceps papuanus | reverse complement strand
CTTCTTCTTCTTCTTCTTCTTCTTCTTCTTCTTCTTCTTCTTCTTCTCCTCCTCCTCCTCCTCCTCTTTAATTTATCTTGTGAATCTTTCCATAGGATATGTTTCACATCTTGTCTTCATTCCTTTAAGACAGTTTTCTTTTCCTTGAAGCCCTATGGAAGTCTTTTAATTAGATTTAGATTTTGGCTATTTCAACAAAGTGATGTGGTGCAATTAATCTACAAACATCTGATATACATGGATCAGTGGGCAACTGCATGATGTAATGGAAAAACCCATGCCTTTGCAGTCTGAAGACTTGAGTTTAAGTCTTGGAAGTGATATTTAGTAGCCATATGTCCTTCTCTATACCTCAAGTTCCTTATCTCTAAATGGCAGATAATAATATATGTAAATGTTAATATGCTATAAATTATAACATGATTATTATACTTTACTGGTCTTAGCACAAATTGTTTACTTTTGCTTTTGGCCTCTCCTGTTCAATATCTTGAGCTCAGAACAAATTACATTTGGTTCTGAGAAATCAAAGTCATCCTGATTTTCAATGTGAGATATATACCATAAATGGACAGGAATCTGGTATCAGAAACGAATAGGAAGAGATAGAGTTGTATTGCTTTTAGGAAATTACACAATTCTTTTATTGACCTCAACCTGCTGCTGAAACAAAAATCCATCTTTTTAATACCAATGTTCTTGAGTGATGTTGTATGACTGCCAGTAATTGATTTTTTTAAATCAATGGAGAGGTACATAGTGGGCATGAATAGGCTGGAATACCTTATAAAAGAGGAATTTACCAGGAGAAGTAGTTTTTGGTAACATCAAAAAAATATGTAATGGCAAAAGACAGTGAGCTGGTTGCATAGCAAGAGCAAAGGATAACCAATTCATGGCCCACAACACTAAATTCTTATCCTTGTGATGTCAAGTAAACAAAAAGAAAGCCCCCCCCCCAACCAGGTTGGGCAAGTCCCCATGATGAACTTAATAGGAGGGTATAGAAGACATAAAAGAATGTAGCATGATGGATAACAGTGGATACATTGCAATCTGCAATGGTAGAGGAAGCATCCACCAATGAAATCACAGATTCACTAGAGATTGTGAGTATTTCAACATGGGATCAGGATCTTGGTAATGAAGACCAAATGTGTGTGTGAGGACATCCAGCTTTGACAACATTGTTTCACAAGAAATTACGTTATCTCTAAATAACAGTATTTCCTACCTTTTTTTTAAGAATCTAATTCATAAAATCCTGAATTTTGAAACATGTGCTGAGTTCCTTAAGCTTTATAGTGTTGAGCAGCTATGAGCCTGGGGAAAATAAGCCACCAATTCATTGTGCAATAGTATGCACTTAAGAAATATTTTTGAATGAATGAAACAAGTCATAACTCCATCTATGTCTTTACATCATAGTCTATATGTAATAAATGTGCATGGTAAATCTTTTATTTTTTTTTTGTTTAGAAATGTCAACATGAAAAGTACAATTTTGATTAGTTTCTTTATTATAACTTCTTTGATAACTGGGATTTTTCATGTTTGCATCTTCAAATGTATTTTATGAATATATCTATAATAATTATTCAAAATAATTTATATTACAGTTTAAATACTAATAATAATAGTTTACATTTATACAACACATTAGGATTTACAAAGTGATTTTGTCACAACTACCCTATTTGGTAAGTAGGTGAAGTATTATTATTTCAGTTTTATATATGAGAAGGAAGAAAATAAGCATTTATTAAACACCTGTTATATATTAGGAACTGTTCTAAAGCTAAATGCTAAGCACTTTACAAGAATTATTTCTTTTGATCCTCATAAAAATCCTGGGAGGTAGGTGCTATTATTATCCTCATTTTGTAGTTGAGGAAAGTAAGGCAGAGGCTAAGTGATTTGCCCAGGGTCATACAGCTAGTAAGTGTCTGAGGTCAGATTGGAGGTGACGCTTTCTTGACTACAGGCCCAACCTTCTTTCTACTGCACAACTTACTTGCCTCTATGAAGAATACCAGAAGTTTAGAGTGTCTGAATGACTTACTATATCAACCACTAATTACCTATGGCCATCTGTACTATAGAGTTTCCTATCCCCATCACCACCCTGCCTCTTTCATTCTATATACATATGCATATACCTACACACATAAACATATACAACCATGTGAATACATCTATAGATATAGATATTTAACATCCACTCTTTTTCTCTCTTTTTTTCCTAAGAACTTAAATGTATCTCACCAATTCCACAATCTGAATGACGTTATGTAGTTAGTAACTGAACCATATTCAAAGCAACTGGTTTACCATTACTTAAATTTTGCTTCTCAGCACTCAAAATAAAAATTGACCTTGCAATATTGCATTGCTTTTTTCTCCATTTCTAAGTCACTCTAAAGACCCACCAGACCAATCTATGTAGATTTTACAATCTGTTCTGAAAATGGATGATAGATAAGCAGCTTAAGCAATTTGACTGCAATCTTTTAAAAGAAGAAAATCAAGAGAATCAATATTTGACTTAGATGGGCTGAAATGAAAAAAAATGAAATAATGTGGTTATGTGGTATTGCTTATACATGCTTCATACATCCAGTGAAATGCCAAAATGCACAGGGGTATGATGGGATTGCAAGAGTTCTGAATAATCATGATCTCACACAGATATAGAGAAGCCCATTCTATAAAGTATTACCAAGAAATGATTGTAATCTTGCATGATTTTGACCCAGTATAAATTATAAACTATGTTTTTTAATCAAGGAACTCTGGATATAACAATATGCAGGAAAATGTTTTATAGTTACCTAGTCATTCCCTTGAAGGAAGTTCAAAGAAAATAAAACATATGTCTTCCTTGATAGAATGCCCCATTAGATGAGAAAGAGAAAAGTTTCCCTTTAGGAAGCTAAAAGGAAACAGCTTTTTAAAATTTCCTTTTTAAAACTAATATGAACTATGGGGTTGAAGATAGCATCTTCCTAGGTCTTATTGAAATTGCTCCTTTTCCAATACTAATGAAGTCAAAGCACTACTACAATATTTAAATGTTCAAGTGACTTTTAAGATTGTTTGGCTAATGGGGATAAATTTATGAAGAAATAAAGAATCATAAAATAAAACAAAATAAATTGAAGAAAAAAATACATTTCCTAAAACAATTATACAATTATGCTCCATGGAAACCATTTTGTACATTCTTGGCATGAGATTCTAGTCCTTTTAGTATCTCTAACTCCCACTAGTATGAATGGGAATAACATTGCTATCAAAGGATCATTCAGTGTGGTGTAAAACATGAGAAAGTCTCATAATACATTCTTTTCTGTTCATGTAATAAAAAAATTCAAAAGAATATAAATAGGTCATGAGCATAGGGCTTCCTTTTGAAAAGTGACACTGTATTTATGTGCATAAATCCCAGAATTCCTTCTAGCCATTTTGGATGTTCTATCTGTGACTACAATGACTTCAGGAACTGGCAAGTCAAGCAACTATTCAATGAATTGAATCATTGGAGAAAGTTATTCTGGATTATCCTGGCCCCATGACATTTTCTCAGTCTCATTTTTAAAAACTGGAATCATCATAGTGGTTACTTCAACTCTCCGCTTATATTTAGCTATTCTTTAAAAAAAATTAGGATGGGGACATTATCTAAGTTAAACTTTCTATAGATAAGCATACCATCTGTTATTAGTAAGAAAAATCATAATTTAAATTGGGTAAATTCTTGAAGTTTGAACTCATATTAGCGGTAAGGATAATTGTGAGTAGAAGAAAGGAAGGATCCCTTTTTTCACTTTCTTCTCCTCTATATTCAGAAATGGTCCATTCCTCTTTGTATTTTCTCTTGGGAAGGGGGCAGTTCAGGAAGAGTAAAAGGCCTTGTCTCACAACTGCCTGGATGCTCACTGTTTGATAGAAGAATAACTCCACATCTCAGGCTACACAACAGAGCAGTACCATAATAACCTAGAACACAAGAACTTAGTTCAATTAAATTCAATATGACAAAAAAAAATTGTTAAGCACCTAATATATACAAGGAATTGTGATAGGTGCTGGGGATATGTAAAGGTAAAAATTTTTGAAAAGGAAATATAGCCTGATTAGATATAACCTCCAGTAGAATACTGGAGGAAGGAGGGTAAGTAAATTTATACAAATTAAACAAAAAATAATTTGGAGGAGTGCTAGAATGAACATAAAAAGTGAAGGAATCAAGAAAGGCTTTGAGTAGGAAATGTCCCTTACACTGAGCCTTGAAGGGAGTTAGGGATACTAGGATGTAGAGGTGACATTGCAGGGTATTTCAGGTGTGAAGGTAGAAGAGAGGATGTTGGGTATAAAGAAGAGTAAATAGACCAATTTGACTGAAACATAAAGCATATGAAGGGAAGGAATATGAAATAAATCTGTAAATACAGTCTGGTATAATATTGTGTGGGCCTTTAAATGTCAACAGACAAATTTGAAACAATAGAAAGCCATTGAAATTTTTTGGACATTATAGAGTAACATGGTTACACCTGTGCTTTAAGAGTAGTGTATTAATTGTTTTGGCAGCTACATAAAGGGTAGATTGAAGTGGGGAAAGACTGGAGGCATGGAGGACAATTGGGATGACATTGCAACAAGGAATGTAAGGGTCTGAACTAGGATGGTAGCCATATAAGTGGAGACAAGGGAGTAGATGCAAAAGTTGTTGTGCAGGTAGAATTAATAAGACTTGGCAACTGATTTTAAATTAGGGTATGTGTGATAACTGATATTCTTTTACTTCCTCACATAGTCTTCATCTCTGCTTTCTCTGTGTGTGTGTGTGCCTCTCTCTCCTTCCCTCCTTCATTTCCTCCCTCTCTCACTTTCTCTTTCTCTCTATGTCTCTGTTTCTCTCTCCCTCCCTCCCTTCATCTCCCCATCTGTAATGTTAATGGGATATAAGATCTTCCCTGACCATTAATAGGCCTCAAGTGGAGCCCATTAAGAGAAGCTTGCTTAGGGGAGACTTGCTTGTAGGAAGGCTTTCACACATTTTGTTAATTTCTAGTTAAGCACTAAGTCATAAGGGTTGTGATGCCCTCTGGCTCTAAAAAGGATGTACACACACACACACACACACACACACACACACACACACACACACACA
>NW_027187419.1:86308905-86356583 GCF_028583685.1 Petaurus breviceps papuanus | reverse complement strand
CACACACACACACACACACACACACACACACACACACACACACACACTCTCTGAGGTTAACATTTTGCTTTGGGGCTCACTCATTGGAAGAGTGTTCTTGTGATTTGACCAGAGGAGACTCTGGGTAGCCATTAAGGGGCCCCCTGGCTTTGAAAAACCCAGATATTGGTGCTTCTCTCTCTGGTGACTATGTATGTATTGCCTTGCTCAGTTGATCTGTGCTAATTTCACAGACAGCTAGAAGTCTGATGATTGTCTCTGAAGTTCAGGGTTTTAACTTTTCTCCTGAACTAATGAATACAGTTTTTTAAAAAAGATTGTTGACCCCTTAAACAGCTATCTTTCCTAGTAAAGTAATCTAAGAATCTGTGCTAGCAGCCATCCTGGGTATAACAGTGTGGTTGCTGTTACACCATCTCTCTCTCTCTCTCTCTCTCTCTCTCTCTCTGTCTCTCTCTCTCTCTGTCTCTCTCTCTCTCTCTGTCTCTTTCTCTCTCTCTCCTTCCTTCCTTTCTTTTTTCCTTCCTTCCTTCCTTCCCCCCTTGTCTTTGCCTACTTCTGTTATGAATTGATGAGAGGCACTCACAATTAAGGATCTCACTGACTCCTAGACTAGGAGAATGTCAAACACATTGAGCTGAGCAATAACCTGGTTTTATAAGGAAAAACAAGTATATCTTACTTAAGCTGTAGAGGGAGCAAACTACATAAGGGCATAGCCCTGTCAATTCCAATTTCATCAGGTCTGGGTTCTACTTCTTGCTACAACGAGAACTGAAAAACAAGAAACTTCAGCTCAGTTCCTGGGATTTACTGCTTAGCTCTTTCTGGTATCCTATTCTTCAGTTCTATTATAAATACAAAATGAATATAGGGAGAGAAGGAAAAAGAATATAAATTCAGGGAAGGATACTATTTAAGTTTAAGCTGTTATTTTACCTTGTTTTTTTCTATTCAGTCATTTTAATTATATCTACTCTTCATGGTCCCATTTAGGGTTTTCTTGGCAAAGATACTAGAGTGGTTTGTCATTTCCTTCTCCAGCTCATTTTATAGATGAGGAAACTGAGGCAAACAGGATGAAGTAACTTGCCTAGGGTCACACAGCTAGTAAGTATCTGAGGCCAGATTTGAACTTAGGTCTTCCTGACTCCAGGCCTAGTGCTTTATCTACTGTATCACCTAGCTGCCCTTTTTAAAAAAAAAAAAAACCTACTTACATATTAATAGTCACTTACTATTTTCCCAAGATAATTAGGAGAACAGGAAAAGAACCCATAGCTTCTAAAAGATTTATAGCAGCTCTCTTAGTGTTGGTAAAGAACTGGAAGTTGTAGGAACACCTGTCAGTGGGGTAATGACTGAATAAGCTGTGATGGAATACTACTGTGCTGTAAGAAATGATGAGCTCAAGGATCTCAGAAAAACCTGAATAGACTTGCATGAAACATTGGAAGCAAAATGAGCAGAACCAAGAGAACATTGTAATAACAATATTGTTTTAAGAACAACTTTGAGTGACATGTAATAGTCATTTTGAATGACTATTATAAATATCCAAATTAACTACAAAGGGACCTAGGAAATAAGATGCTATTTACATCCCCCAAAGAACTGATAGACAGAAGTATATATAAAATGGTTTTTAATATATACATATTTCTGTCTAATGGTAGCTATTAGTATTGTAATTATTATTACTGTAGCTCATATTTGGATAGCTCTTTAAAGTTTACAATGCACTTTGCTTATATTATCTAATTTGACCCTTACACTACATATTTTCTACCTTTCCCACTGTCCTGGTAACCATCTTTTAGGAACTTGTTAATTTGCAAAGAATTAAAGTTGAGAAAATGATAAAATAATAAAAAGATAAAATAATGCAAAGATTTGCTAAACATTTGATCAGCAAGCAACTAGCAAATATCCCTCCAAAGGAGGAAATAAGCATCTTCTTTCAGAACTAGTATGGTTAAAACTCACTTGACATTGCTGACCAAAAAAAATGTTATTTGTATTATTATTTGTACTTATTCCAAAAATAGTTCTATAATACATACTGTTTTCTACCATCAGAATGTAGACCCTTTGTGAGTAGAGTTTGTATCATTCTGCATCTGCATACCTAGTTCCTGACAGTGCCTGATACACAGTAGGCTCTCAATAATTGCTTGTTAATTGATTCACAAAGGAAAACAAGGATATGAAAGTTTGTACCTAAAAAACTGATGTCAAAATAGTAATAAATACATTTCAGTTTCCTTCTCTTCATTAGTACTACTAACTTCTATGCACCAGAAATTAGAGTTGGGAAAAGATAAAGGCTCCATGTAGAGGTGATGCTTTTGCTGCATCTTAAATAAAGAAAGGGAGGGATTCTCTAAAGTGGAAGTGAAAGAGAATAATTCCATGCATAGAAGATATAGTTGGGGGAAAATGTGGGAACCAGATTCTTAAGGTCTTAGAATACCAGACTGAGTAATTTGCACCTTTTGTTATAGGCAATGTAGAAGATGAATGAAAGAGGCATTTTTAGGAAGATTAATTTAGTGCAGGAAGGATGAAAGTACAAAGAGACCAGAAACACTTAGAAGCTTGAATCCTTCCCCCAAAAAATCTCAAGTTTCATCATTTGCTACATTTTGTGTCAAAATAGAAAAAAAAGAGGAGGAAAGGTAATTCTGTTATTTCTTGTAATTTCTGAATTTCTTACTCAATTTTTAATTAAAATATAGTTTCTGTATTCCAGCCTTAAAGTTTTAAAATTCATACCATTTTCCTTTTTGCTGTTCAAGTAATCTCCTTAAACGTGATCTCTGCCCCTCCTCTCTTTCCAATACCCCACACCTTAGAGTCCAACTTTATCAAGTCCCATGTCCTGAATGAACACATCCCTGGAAATGACAGCGATCATTTATACCTTTCTTCTCTAGGCTCTAATCTGTACTAAACTTGGAAATAGGCATACAGGACTACTAGAAAAGCAAAGGATAACAAAATAGATTCTTGGGATTTGTATTAGCTATAATGGGAAAAAGAAGAGGAACAGAAGAGGGCTTAGGACTGTTACTAGTGGAGGCAAGAAAGATGATTACTCACTATAGATAAAAGGCAAAGATACTCCTTTCTTATTTGTCTTCTGTTTCTCTGCCAAGAATAATTATCTGGAAAGGACAGGAAAAATGGATAATAAGAAGTCAATATTCAATGGTGATCATAAGAGATAATCTGACCAACCTTGATGAATTAAAACTACATGGCTCAGGAACTTAAAGAACAAGAGGATGAGATTTCTGAATTACTATCAGTGATATTTGGAAAGATCATAGAAAAGAAAAGCACCATGGCACTGGCAGAAGAGTATTTTCATTATTTTCTGAAGGTGTAAGAAAATAGATTATGAAAACACTAGGTGAATGAATTCAACTTCAAATGTTATAGAAATTCCAGAACATAGTATTTAGAAAATGGTGAATGAATATTTAGGAAAGGAAATGATCATCACAAACAACCAGCATATCTTCATCACTAACCTATTATGCCAGATAACCCTTATTTCCTTCTATGAACAAGGTTATTAAGATGATAGATCAAGAGAATTCTGTAAGTATAGCTTGACTATATTTTAGCAAAGTGTTCAATAAAATATCTCAAGTTATTCTTCAGGAAAAATATATAGAAATGTAATCTAGATAAAAGCACAATTAGATTCAGAACTGGTTGAAAGTTTAAACAAGAAAACAATTTAGTTTTTCAATGTCAATTTAGGAGGTCTGTAGTGGAGTGTCCCGTGGATCTTTGCTTCACCCTGTGCTGGAACACTTTTATTAGAGACTTGGATAAAATCAATGGCATGATTATCAAATATTCAGACAGCACAAAGCTAGGAAGAATAATTAATAAAGTAGATAGTGGAGTGAGGATGAAAAAAGATCTTGATAGGTATAACAGCAATGCAATATTCACAATGCCCACAGTGATTATAAATATGCTGGTGTAGTTGTGAATCACAAAATGTAACAGGCCCTCCACATGGAGAACAGAGCCAAAGCATTTATTAAAATACCAGAAAGCTGAGTCCCCAAACCAGAAAGTCAAAGCCATTACAGTAGCCACAAATTTGGTACACATAGTTAATTCAGTGAACACCCATATTTCTGAGCCTTCAAAACAAAACTGGTTCCCTCAGGCAAAGATCCTCCTCTCCTCACTCATGGTAGCTGCTCAGCTTCCATGCAGCTCACTCCCAGCAGTTCTCATTCCTGGCAGTTCTCAGCAGAAGTCCTCAGCAGAAGTTCTGGCTGGCTCTCAGAAGAAGTTCTGTCACCACCAGTTCTGTTCTCAAAATATCTTCCCTGCCCCACCCCTTCCTGCCATGTCAGCAAGTTCATCCCACTGCAGGATTCACAAGTTCCATGTCTCAATACTTGACACAATTATGAACTTGAAACCAAGTACCAAGCACCCACTAGCTTGCCAGTACAAGGGGCATGGAAGATCTTCAAACCTCATTACCATTATAATAGGCTAGAATAACTGCACTGAAACTAATAAGATATAATGTAGCATGGGTAGAAAAAAAATGGCTTTGTGAGTACAAGATGAGTATACATGGCTGGATAGCAATTTACCCCATAAGGATCTGATGATTTTAATGAACTGTAAACTCAAAGGGAGTTAATAGTATGATGTGGCAACTGGCAACAACAACAACAACAAAATTAACGCAACCTTGTGCTATATTAGGAGAGGCACAAATTCCAAGATCAAGGAGATGAGAGTCCCTTTATACTTAGATATGGTTACACCACACATGGATTATTGTGTTTTGTTCTGGGTACCACAATTTATTTAGGATGGATATTGATAAACTGGAGAGTTCGGGACGACCAGAATGCTAATGGGTCTCAATTGCATACCATAAGAGGGCTAGTTGAAAGAACTGGAGATAATTGGTCCCTGAAGAGAGAAAACTCAAGGAAGAGGGTCAGCAGTGGTGGGTCATGATATGATAACTGTCCACACATTTCAGCCTGTATGACTGACCCAGGAAAGAAACCAGGTAGAAATTTCAGAGACATCTTTTGACTTGATGTCAGGATGTAGCTTCCTAGCAATGAGAGGGATACAAAAGTGTAATGGGCAGGCTACCTGATCCCTCCTTGCTGCAATAACACCTGAGGCTCTTATTCATTCAGTCTTCATTCAATAAACATTTATCATATACCTCCTACTTTAAAGACATAGGACTTGTCAATGTGGATGACATGCAGAAGATATAATTTCTTAAAAACCTGGTTTACAAATAAATATCTTTCCATTCTCCAATAGCAATTGAGGCTCATTTAAGACCCAAACAAATCTTTGAAACAGTCCAAGTTTTTGTTGCTTCTTTTTGTCATTTCTTCTAGCACTCTCCTTCTCATTCAGCCCCTATCACATATCTTGTGCCCTTCAGGGTGTCCCAAGCCCTCTCTTGATGCCCCAAAATCTGAGTCAGTATTAAAATGACTTCCCTTCAGCCCCCCTTCCCCCACCCATCAAGAATTACAGTTTTTCATTGTAGGCCAATAGAGTTCTGTTCTCTTCAACTTCTGTTATCTGCAACTCTGAAACTAAATAATACAGTAAAAAAAAATACTGTCCTGAGAGCAAGGAAATCTGGGTTTTCATCCCAACTCTACTATTCCTAGCCCTATGACTCTTTACAAGTCACTGACTTCTCTGAATCTAAAAATTTTCATCTATAAAATGAAATAATAATGAAGAGGCAACAAGATGCAGCAAAAAGAGAATTGGAACCCAGAGTGCTTGGGTTCCAGTTCCTGAATTTGTCTGTTTATTACCTGTGTGACCTTAGGGAAGTTACTACAGTTGATCTCACTGCCCCTCCGTAATGTGAAAAGATTTTTTTTTCTTCTATGGTTTCTTTCAACTCTAGTTCTATGAGACAGATACAGATGTAGATATACACACATTGTGTATGTATTTGCAAAATCTTAGAGTACTTTGTGAACTATAAAGTTTCATACAAATTAAACTATTATTACTAATTTTTTTTTGCTTTTTGGAGGGGAGAAGGTAGAGTAATTGGGATTAAGTGACTTGCCCAAGTTCACATGGCTAATAAGTGTTAAGTGTCTGAGGCCAGTATTTGAACTCAGATCCTCCTGCCTCCAGGGCCAGTGCTCTATTCACTGTGCCACCTAGCTGCCCCTATTACTACTATTATTAAATTACTTGAAAAAGCATTAGAAGACCTGCATGCTGGTCTTGCTTCTGCCATGAAGTAACAATGGGAACTCAGACAAATCATTTTACCACTTTGAAGCCTCATTCTCCATTATCTGTAAAACAAAAGAGTTAGATAAGATTTTAAAAGTTACAGCTAGCCCTACCATTCTATGATTCTATGATACAGAATGGTAATGGGGCAAGTATTTATATAATGAATTTATCTAAATATTTCTTTAATCTGTGTGTATTTTCCATCATAATTGCCTCATGGAGCAATGAGTTCTATTCAGTCAGTTCTATAAGTAGTATTTTATTTTATTTTCCTGCAATTCCCTTTTTGAGTGTCAGTGGTGCCTCCCCCTAAAGTTACAGTAATATATTTTCATTCCCATCCATTCTTGTCATACTTTTACAAATATTGATCATATATTCTTTCCACTTTATTCTCCTAGACTATGTAGTTAGTTCTGCCTCAGAGTCTAGCCACAAACAAAGGAGCAGAAATTTCAGAAATATCTCTAGTCTATCCCCATGCAATAGGTAGAAACTTTTTCCACCTGTAGATAAATCAAGAAATGGTTTACTTCTCTATAATGAAAATCCATTCTCCAGCCTATAAGTCATAAAACTGTGCTTGTTGATCAATTTTGAAGGTTAGCTTTGAGCAATAGAGTTTTACTTTCCAGTGGGTGGTATTTTTATTTCTTTTTTCTCCATACCTATTTCCTTTCTTCTCCTTTACTTTTGGTTGATTGGAGACAAGCATAAAAATAGATGGTTGTTAGCTTTTGATATTAAATGGAGGTAAGAATTCGTTTTTATTTAATGTAAGTGAGAATCTATTTAGGATGGACAAAATTATCACACCATGATTTAACTCTTAATGTTATCTCCTCTGGTTCAAACTGAAAATGCAAAAAATGGCAGATAACCAAAGTGGTTGCATTGGGGACATTAATTAAAGAGAGTATAGTGTCATTAATGAGAAAATCATTAGCAGAAGAGGGGGAAATCTGAATTCTGTTGTCAGTTCCATCACTTAGAGGAAATTCTAATTGGAAGGAAAGTGTTGGGAATTAGGGAAATGCTTCATTTTTATGTAGAAATAATTTACAGTAACAAATGGTGATCCTCTTACTTGTTCCTTATCTACTTTACAATTATGTATATGAGTTTTATTTTTCAGTCAGCTGAATGACTGTCATATATTAGATACCTATTCTGTTCCAGCCACTGTTCTAAGAGCCAAATGAAGAATTGTTTCTTTCTATACTGATTGATCAAAATTAATGAGATTGCTTACCATATAGAATGTATTGAATGAATGTCAGAATGCACACTGTGCTCTTAATAAAAAGCTATTTGGTATTTTTCCATTTTCCATTCATGAAAGGGAAGCTAGAATTGCCACCACATCTCTACTCACCTATTTTCTAAGTGACAACATGGACATCCACTAATATTTTAACATGTTAGTGGATTCATGATCTCATGGATAATTTATAATCTATGGTATTAGAGGGAGCATTTCAATCAATATTTGATCTTACATAATTTTTCTCCATGCCCTCCCATATATTGTCCATAGTACATAATAATCTAGAGACCCTATTGTAGTTCCTTTAGCTTTCTATAGGTATTATCATAACATGTGGACTCTCCCACTGTTGTCTCTGCTTCTCACTGCATTACTAGATTACCATTTCCTGAGGTATACCATTGTTATATACTTTCTTCCACACAAGTAATTGTTGGTAATATGATGCAATCTCTTTATATCCACCATGTATTTCTCTGTTGTGCTTTGGGTTATATGCTATTTTGATTCTTTAGATATTGTGGTCTTCCATGGTAACAAAACATAAAGCTTCAACAGATGATTCTTATTACTGTTAGAAAGATAACTTTCTGAACAGTTTCATATCAATGAAAGCATCCAGAAATTTCCTAAATGTTATCCCAGCTATCATCTGACCAGGTCAGAGTACAAAGTGTCTCTTAAAACAACCTCACTTCAATCACATGCAGCTTGAAGTCCACCATAACCCCCAGATCCTTTTCAGATGAACTGCTGCTAAGATAAGCTACTGTATACCTCACTCATATTGCACCAAAGAAGGTAGTTTTAACTCAAGCACAAGACATTTTCCTTAATAAATTTCATTTCATTCTGCTTAGCCCAATGTTACAACCTAAGACTCTTCTGAATCCTCACTCTTTCATATAACTTTCTCTCCAAACTTTGTGTCAGCTACAAGTTTGATGAGCATGCTATTTTGTTTTGTGCACACACACATACACACTCACAAATACACAGAAGCATGCATTTTGTGTGTGTGCATATCTTCATTCAAAACAAGAACTATCTTACTTAGTAGAGAAACAAACCCAGATCCATAACTGACCCAGATGTGTATATTTGATATGAGAACTCAGTGGTTATTATCAGTTGAAGTAGTTGTCAAACAATGATTAAGAATTGTACCTCACTACTGCTTTAACATATCTTACCTATGACCTAAATACCATTTAAGAGGGATATTTTTAAAAGTTACTTTGACAAATTTTGCTCAAAATTGTAGTATACTAGACATTTTCTAAGGAAAAATGTGGGGGAGGGTAGCCTGCCATAATGTTAATATCAAAGAGGAAATCAATCTATTTGTCATAAGATGAGGCACACCCCTACATGGTATTCAGAATAGGTTTAGACCGAACCAAGGAATAGAGAGTTGTGATAAGATGAGGCTCTTATTAGGGGTGGCTAGGTGGCACAATGAACGGAGCACCAGCCCTGGAATCAGGAGGACCTGAGTTCAAATTCTGCCTCAGACACTTAACACAAAAAACTAGCTGTGTGACCTTGGGCAAGTCACTTAACCCCAATTGCCCTCCAAAAAAAAAGTGAGGCTCTTACAAGATGTGACGTGGATAGAGTACTGAAGGGGCCTGAAGTCAGGAAGAGCTAAGTTCAAATTCAGTGTTAGACACTTACTGGCTAAGTAATCTTGAGTAAGTCACTTAAGCTCTCTTAACTCTTAAAAGTTTTTTTAAAAAGATTTTAAAAATCTTTAAAACTCTAAAAAAAATCTCTTAAACTCAGCTTCCTTAAATAGAGATAATAACAGCACCTACCTCCCAGGGTTGTTGTAAGTATAAAATGATACATCATATTTGTGAAGTATTTAGCATAGTGACTAGCACATAGTAGGCACTATATACATGTTATTATTGTTATTATAAGATGGCATTATACAATAGCTCTAGAAACCTAGAGCTTTAAGACTATAACCCATTGAGACTGTGTATCTGTACATCTTGAGAGATGTCTCTGAAACACCACACATTGATTTGACATTTGGTCACAGCCATGTTGAAAAAAAAATGGGAATACCAATTAACTATGAATAAAAGCAGCCATTTTTATTCACAGCTAATCCCCTCTTTAACTTTTCTAGCTTGTATAAAGAACCAAAACAACAGCCAATAGGAGGCAATTAGCAGTATGCAGGCAGAATAGTTAATAGGAAATGTTCCCAAATAGCCTAAACTCACTAATTAAAAAGAAAATATTTTTGATACACTATTTTTATAAGCAGCATATATATATACACCATACACACATGCATATGATTTTTCAACATTTACAAAGCACTTTGCATACATCATTTTCTCTCTTAAAATTATCTTAAAAATTTATTAGGATCAAAAACTAAATACATACTCAGAGAAACACAATATGTTTAACTATTATGTATATTTATCTAAAACTTTGAAGGATTTTTATGCAAGATGTATATTTCACATATTGTGGATTCCACATATTGAGGGCATACATTATATAATATATTTTCAGTGGTTAAAACCAATTCAATTTCTAAAACTGAAATTAGTTCCCAAAATGTTTTTTCTACTAGCATAATTTGTTTCAACTTTTAATGGTGCATCTTTCCAAATGTATTTAGAACTCACAATTTTGCATCAGAAGAAGTGATTTTAAATAGAAGGAAAAGAATTTAGCTATGTGAGAGTTAGAAAATGGCATTAATCTTTCAAAATGGGGTTTATCAATGAAGCAAGGAAAACTTTGACATCCTTCTTTGTGTGACTTTCAAAACAGGATAAATTCTCATCTGTCTGGTATGATTTAGGTGTGATCCTAACTACAGGCAGGAGAGTAGACTAGAATAGATGACCTCACAAGGTCACTACTAGCTTTAGGAGTCTATGATTCTCTGGCACCTTCAATGCAGTATTGTTAAAATAAATGAGAGAAAAACATTGCAATAGCAGTGAGCAGCTACTAGTTTCTCCTCAGAGAAGACCTAGCTGGGGTCATGAAAGTATACATACATACACTTTGTTCTTGTAGCTATTTTGAACTGCATATTGACCAAAATGTCCCCCTTGGTAAGTCTTTGGACAAAATAAAGAGATGGGGACTAGATTATAGGAAAATTACTTGGTTTTGTAGCTTTTTGAATGACTGATCCAATAATCAATATTTTGGGGTATAGCATAAACCTGGATAGAGCTCTCTAATCACTTGTTCCGTATTTTACCCTTTCCTGAACAATGTGAAGGAGTGTGCTGAAGCCAGTGCCAAACAATTTTGGAGAACCTGTTGTTAAATTGTCCATGTAAGCATTTACATCTCAGAAATGGGCAAACCTTACAAATCAGGGCTTGATTTATTATGCTGTTGATTTCTAAACTTAAGAAAGTAATGGAGAAAATGTCAACAACACAAATCAAGCTAAAGTGTATCAAAAATTTTGAGAACTGATTCTTAAACATTTGACAGCATACCTGATTATTATTAACAATTGGGATGAAGATGACACAAATTTGAAAAGTAGTTAATATGCTAGAAGGGAGAAGTAAGATTTAGAAGGAACTGTACCAACTAAAACTGTGGGCAGAAATGAACAAGATGAAATTTAAGAGAGAACAATTAAAGCCCTTCACTTAGGTTTTAAAAAATCAGCAAGATTGATAGCTTTTTATATGAAAAAGACTAGATGTTTTTATTGACTATAAATTTTACGATGAGTCACTAACAATCTCAATGTGTCAGCTTTGTGACTATTCCCCCCAAAGTTAATTTGATCTTTATGTGCATTAAAAGAAATATGATCTCCAGAAAAAAATTCTCAAAGTATTAGTGAAGATGATCAATATCTTAAAATGTCTGAAAGGCCATCCTGTGAAAAAGGAAAAAGACATCTTATGAAGCTCAAGAAGGCAAAGCTAAGGCTGATAAGCAGTAATTACCAGAAGACAGATTTCAGGTCAATGTAAGAATAATTTTTTGAATCATTAAATTTTATTTTTAATTTGTGGAATGAAACAAGCATTTCTATAACATAGTATGATTTTGAAAATAGATGATTGCCCATGAAACAGCATGTCTGCTATGCACAGCTTGCTATTCCTTTCAAACATGCAGGAAAATTATCATTTAAATTTCCTTTTTTTTTTTATTCCCTCTCCCACACCCCAGAGATGGCTACTATTAGACACAAATAGGTATATGTATATGTGTGTTTGTATGTATGTGCGTACATATGTATATGTGTATGTAAAAGTATTCTATACATACTTCCATTTCTCAGTTCTTTCTCTGGATACAGATAGTATCTTTCTTCTTAAGTCCTTTAGGGTTCATTTGGGTATTTATAATAGCCAAAACAATTTATTTGTTCAGTCATTCTTAAAACAATATTGCCAGTAGCACAGCAAGTAAGAGCACCGGCTCCAGTGTCGGGATGACCTGGGGATCGAATCCGGGGTCAGACACTTATTACCCACCCAGAAACACCTGGCCGTGTGACCTTGAGCAAGTTACTTAACCCCAATTGCTTAGGGGCGGCCAGGTGGTGCAATGAGTAAGAGCACCGGCTCCAGTGTTGGGATGACCTGGGGATCAAATCTGGGTTCAGATACTTAGCACCACACCCAGAAATAACTGGCTGTGTAAACTTGAGCAAGTTACTTAATCCTGATTGCTTAAAAAAAAAAACAATATTGCCATTACTATATACAATGTTCTCTTGGTTCTGCTCATTTTGCTCTTCATTATTTTATGCAAGCCTCTCTGTGTTTTTTTTCTTTTTTTTCTTTTTGTTTTTTTTTTTTTTTAAGCAATCAGGGTTAAGTAACTTGCTCAAGGTTACACGGCCAGTTATTTCTGGGTGTGGTGCTGAGTATCTGAGCCCAGATTTGATCCAGGTCATCCTGACACTGGAGTTGGTGCTCTTACTCACTGAGCCACCTGGCCACCCCTTCTGTGCTTTTCTAAAGTCATGGAGTTTATCATATTTTATAGCACAGTAGTATTCCATCATAATCATACACCACAACTTTCTCAGTCATTCCCCAATTGATGGGTATCTGCAATTTTCATTTCTTTGTCACCACAAAGAGAGCTGTTATAAACATTCTAGAACATATAGGTTCTTTTCCTTTTCCAATTATCTTTGGAAATAGTCCAAATAGTGAGTGGTGATGCTGAGTCCAAGGCTATATGTTCTTCAATAACTATTTGGGCACAATTCCAGATTGCTCTTCAAAATGATTGGATCAATTCACAACTCCACCAACAATGAATCAGTGTCCCAATTTTTCCACAACCTCTCCAACATTTGTCACTTTCCCCTTCTATCATTTTATCCAATCTGGTAGGTGTAAATTTTTAACAATGAGAATTTTTCCAAAATGGAATTTTTATATTAGAGAAAACTTTCCAGAGATGTGAAGTTGACAGAAGTTTAAATGAATTGGTTTCTGAGATCCTTCCCAAACCTAAGAGCCTAAGAAACTATGACATGGGTAAAGATGCTCAAAGCAAGGTACAATGAAGCATTTAAGGAAAGCTGTATATAAAGCTAGTTCTTGGAAATTAAATCCTACTTTAAATCTTCTAGGAGAATTATGTTATTTTAAGGAAATATACTTGCCATTGAAAGTCAAGAATCATTTCCTAATTCACTATATACATTGAATTTGCTTAAAATCTGGTACATTCACATTGGACAATCATCAGTGAGTAGTATTCTATTTTTTTTAATTGGAGTAACAAGCAGATCAAAGACAGAAAAACCTATATATGCCAAAACATTCATAGTAGCACTTTTGTGGTAGCAAAAACTTAGCACCAAATTATTTCTCACAAAAAAGAAATCAATGCCTGAAAATTTGTAATATTAGAATATAATTGAATATTATTCTGCTATAAGCAGGGGTGTGCTGGTAAGTGTTTAACAACTAGTTCTCTGTGGGAGGGGGTTGTGTACTGATGAAACACATTTAAGTTTAATCTGTAGTATTATTATTTTCTCCATCACTTTCTTAAGTCTAAACAATCAGCTAAACAAGAAATCAAGTCCTGGTTTGTAGATTTTGACAATTTCTAAGATGTAAATTTTGCACTGAAAATATAACAACAGCTTCTTGTAAAGCTGTACAAGCTGCTCCAATAAACCCTTGACTATAAGAAACAACAAATATGAGGAATTCTGAGAAATTGGAAATACTTGCAAAACTTATACAGAGTGAAATAAGCAAAACCAGAAATTATATATGCATATATGAATGTACATATGCACATATATGTGTATGTATATACACATACACACAATGATTGCAGTAATGTCGTTAAAACGCTCGCCAAAACAAAACTGAATGCTGAGTGATCATAATGATCAATCTTCCTCAAAGAAGAGATTAATAAATGCAACTCATTCCTTTTGGCAGAGAGGTGGGGAATATGGGTGTGGAATGTTATATACATTCACTCTCAGACATAGTTATTCTATGGATTGGTTTTACATTATTATTTTCTTTCCTATAAGGTAGGGCTTATTAGATAATGGGAAGATAAGGGACAGTATACCTAGAAGGAGTGTTATGTGAAAACAAAAGGCATTAATAAAAAAATTATTGTTTCAGAAAATAGATCGAATCAACATGGTATAAAATATCATTTTGTATATATTTTTTAAAGTTTGTCTATTAGTTTCAAGGGCAGCTAGGTGGTACAGTGGATCAAGCACTGGGCTGGAAATCAGTAAGACCCATCCTCCTGTGTTCAAATCTGACCTCAGATACTTAGTAGCTGTGTTACCCTGGGCAAGTCACTTCACCCTGTTTGCCTCAGTTTCGTCATCTGTAAAATGAGTTGAAAAAAAGAAATGGCAAACCACTCCAGTATTTTTGCCAAATGGGATCACAAAGAGTCAGACAGGACTGAAAAATGAGTGAACAACTATTAGTTTCAATAGTACTGCTCCAAATGTGCAACATGCAATAAAACTAATTAGCATAACTACCGGACTTCCTTTTGAGATCTTCCTGAAATGCAAGAGCTCACCATAGGAAAAAATGTGAACAATGATCTTTGGAAAGATTTTTGAAGCTTGCCAGCTTCTGTCCAAGTATGTCAAGAAGCACACAACCTGTCCTCAGTGGGAAAATGTTTTCAGAGCAACACTGGTATATGTCTTCACCATGATAGCTCTAACTATAATCTACCCATTACCCATCTGAAGACAGGATGAAAAACTGTTATATACAAGGCACCATTACTCTCCTTACACCACCCTGTCCAAGAAGTGATTACTCCCTCCTGTTAGGATGTAAAAGGCTTTAAAACAGATTGAAATCTGCCCTCAAATTTCTATAGGGATGAATCCCCTTGGAATAGCACCATTTCGCCATGTAATTACTAAGTACTCAGTCACATTTCTTCTCTATCTCCTGGTCTAGATACTCTCTCCTGCATGCTAGATTAGATTTCTTCTTTACCCTAGGCTAGACAACTTCTGAATACATAGAAATCCTTCTAAGGCATCTTGACAGCCCAGGATTACATGCATTTCATTATCCCTGCTGTGTCGATCACAATATATACTAAACAAGGAAGGTCCTGACAAAGATTTGACAGTTTACAATCACTGTATTCTGCATTGTGCATACAACAAATGAAAACAGTCTCAGTTTGTATAAAAGTTGGAATTCAGTCTTTTGTTCAGACTTACACTTTTGATTATATCCCAAGAGCTACAAGGGTGGGAAAGTTGAAATGGTCAAGGCTTCATATGCTTATGGGAAGCAAAATTTGCTGGAGGGTCATGCTCAAAGAGTACAAATTGCTAGCTTAGTATCAAAGAAAAATATCAAAATGTGCTATATTAGGGTAAATCTTGGACTGATAGTATTTTTCTCTATTTTTGTAAGTGACAATTCAAAATAGAGAAAATAGAATTCAGCATGGAATTCAGCTGAATTCTTAAAATTCTCCCATGCACACCAAAAAAAAAATAATAATAACCAGGAAGAAGCCTTTTCAAACCCCATCCTACCCTCAGTTCTACACACCTTCTGTACCCAAGTGCTTTGTCTATTTTGTTTGTATCTTGAGTCTTTTATTTATATTTCTACCAATATTTTTCCTCTTGGTTTTGGATTGGGGGTGGGCGGAGGAGCCCCAAAGTCTGGTTCAGCCCCTGGATGTGGGAAAAAGAATAGTTGGCCTTTCCTAGTATTCCATGCAGCAAATGACTGGGGAGTAGAGGGATATAAAATACTTAGGTGATTGTGGTGCCTATGCCTCATACCCCACCCCAACCCCCATAAACTGTTGGGGGAAGTGTGTGGTGGGTGATTGCTCTGGTTGTTAAGAGAGAGAAGGTGCTTAACAGTGTCTCCTGCCCTCCCCTCCCCTCAACACTCCACTTAGGAATATCAGAGGGATTTCTGTCCCAGATCTGCTCTGGCATTCAGCTTAATGCTAAGTCTAGCAGCCCATCTAAGTTTCTGTACAGCAGTCAATCCTATTCTCTCTTTGCCTTTCCATCTGATCAGTACTATTACCTGTCCAGAGACCCCCTCATGCTGATACAATGCTATATGCATGGGCCAGATGCTTAGGGGCCACAGACATCCAGGTAGGTAGAACACTTTATACCAGCAATATGCCTCACAAGTATAGAACACCAATCCTAACTGTTTCTAAACTGTGCTTGCTACTGAGTAATAGGAGCCCTTATCTGTAAGGATCATGGTAACATGGCCCTTATCCTACCCAGAGCCCATCAGACTTTATACTAGATGTGTCAGGGATAACATTTGATTGCATCTTATTCATACCACCCCCACCCCTACCATGGTTCCACCTATATTTTATATAGTTTCTATACTTTTTAGTTATGTATATGTTTCTTCCTCAATAGAATGTGAGCTCTTTGAAGGAAAGATGTGTTTCAATTTTGTCATTGTATCCCCACTTCATAGAACACTGCCTAGCACATAGTAGATCCTTAATAAATGCTTGTGGATTAATTGATTGATTGAGTTGGACATGTAATTGAATAGAAGTGCATTTGGGTAATTATTTGGTGCTTTTAAGGATTCCAAACTGCTTGCTGACAGGTGCAAAGACCCATGTTTTTTACTCAGCCATTCTCTCAGAATGTTTTGTTTGTGAATCTTACTATAACACAATCTCTAAGGAATAATAGTGGGGGAGGCCAAAAGGTCAATGGAGAGATGCATGATGGGTGCAAGGAAGCTGAAACATGTTTCCTGAAATGATATATGCTCAAGAAGTGATTCACAGTATATGACTAAGGAAAGGTAAGACTGGAAAAGAAGGTGGATTGGTCATGTGGTTCCAGAGGAGAAAAGCCCAAGGGTTCCATTAGCTCCCATGCAGTATTTAAAAGAAAAAACTAGAGAAAAGTCTTTTGATTCTCTGATAGATCTTTTCCTAGGATGATCTGTGGAATTAAAAGGTTAGAACAAGAAGAGCAGCCATGGATGGGCTATGTACTGCACTACAGAAGGGTCTACAGTACACCCATTTATGAGATCACAAATTTATTAACGTTCTTTAATAATGCTATGGTCAAAAGCTAAAGGTAATAGCTAACATGTCGTCACTAGCTAATTCAATTCAATCTACAATAGAAACCTTGTTAATAATAGACTGTAATCTCCACATTATCTTTCTGACAACCTTTGCTATTGCTATTTGTGGGAAATTAATAATAATAATAATAATTAGCATTTATATAGCTTTGAAGCTTACAAAGAAATTTACATATTTGATTTCATTTCATCCTCAAAATAGCCCTTTGAGATAGGGGCCATTATCCTCATTTTACAAATAAGGAACATCAGGCAAAAAGAGTCAGCCAGGAGATGTATTGATAGAGTATTGTACTTGAGTTAGAAAAACCTAAGTTCAAGTGTCACTTCAGACACTTACTGGCTGTGTGACCCTGGGCAAGTCATTTAACCTCTGTCTGCCTCAGTTTTCATACTTGCAAAGTAGGAACCTACCTCCTAGGGTTGTTGTGAGGATAGAATAAGATAACATTTGCAAAGCACTTTGAAAAACTTAAGGTGTTATATAAATACTAGCTATCATATTTCAGGAACTTGCCCATGATCCCATAGCTAACAAATTGCCTGCGGGAGGACCTGAACTGAGGTCTTCCTGATTCAAATTATGCCACTTAACGGCTTCAATATATGTCAAAAGAAAACCTGTTCCTAACATATTGCCAACCTATATTTTAAATTTTATTTTATTCTATTTTTCATTTATTTATTTATTTTTGCCTTTTGGAGGGCAATTGGAGTTAAGTAACTTGCCCAAGGTTACACATCTAGCTTTGTGTGTGTGTGGGGGGGGGGGGGTGTGTGGGTGTGTGTGGGTGGGTGTGGGTGTGTGTGGGTGGGTGTTAAGTGTCTGAGGCTGGAACTGAACTCAGGTCCTACTGACTCCAGGGCTGGAGCTTTACCCACTGCACCACCTAGCCACCCCTATATTTTAAACTTTATAGGCCAACTGAAGGTTACTATGAGCATCCACACTTGAACTCAGCACTATATTACTCTTTAGGAATCTTGAGCCTAGAACCAGCTTCCCACAGCTAAGTAGGAACTGATCTTTGATCATCTCACTGTGTTTCTTTCCCTCCTCTGTAAAATAAGAATATAGCCCTGGCCTACCTCACAAGGGATTTGTGATGATTAGCTAATGATTATATGGTAATTTTCAAATTTTAGTGTCAAATACAATCATCCCAATCTGAGCCTAACCATTTGATGTTCACCTATCCTGTGCTGACACCAATGAGCTCCTGACCCTAGCCAGATCTCTATCATTTAGAGAGAAGTTGAGATCTTCCCAACAATGCATGTACTTAAATTCTATCTTTCTTGTGTCTTCTGTAATTGCAGGCTGAAAATATCACCTCTAATTGGAGGGTGTAGAGAGACCGTCCAGACAAATTAATCTTCAACCTAGCACATCATAAGTACTGTGGCAGCCCAATATCAATACACTGCCTCTGTGCTAGGACCCTTATTTTATTGAAGAATGATTCATGCTTTCTTTCAGCAACCAAATGACACTGCGTGCTATTGCCTACCTGTTTGGCAGCTACTATGAATAGCATGCAACTTGATTTCTCTGTACTGAAGATTGAATTTTTCCTTAGCATTATAACTCCTGCCTATTAACCAGGATAAGAGTTTGCTGCTCTATTAACATATATACTAGTTGTTATTGGATGTTTACAGTCTTAAATGTAATGTTAAAGGAAATAATATTTAGGAATTGAATGGATATTTAGAAATCAAGAACATTTTTGCCTAGATCTAGATGGAGTAGATAGATCCACTCCCCTTTTAAAAAAAAATTTTTTGCCATATCATTGATTTGAAATGAATCTAGTGATTTCCTGGAATAAATATTGAAAAGAATTTTGAAAAAGGACTAAGATTTATGAAGTACAGGAATTAAATATAGCACTGAAGCATATGGAAATAATAATAATGGTTAGCATTTATAGAACATTTTATGATTTTCAAGGTGCTTAACACATATTATCTCATTTTATGCTCACAGCAACCCTGGGAGGTAAGTGTTATTTTATAGATGAGGAAACTTGGGCAGAGAGGTTAAGCAACTTTCCCAGGATCACCCAGCTAAGAAGTGTCTGAGGTGGGATATGAACTCAGCTCTTTCTGACTTCAACTCTATATACTGTGTCAACAAATAATGGTCCCAAAAGTTGCCTTCATTGTACTTCAGAAAACAAGGCAAAGTATACTGGTCTGTGTGTCAGGTCATCTGGGTGATAGCCCCAGCACCATACTAGCTGTGTAGACCTTGAAAAAATCAATTTACCTCTATGGACATCAGTTTCTTCACTTATAGGATAAAAGGGGGTTGGATTACATGACCTCTAAAATCACTTCAAACTTTAATCACTCATCTCTGACTAGCTTGAATAGCCCCATAACTTGTCCTTTCACACCAGAGCTCTAACTTATGTGTCATTGAAATTCATAGATGGAAACTACCAGCCATTGAACAAAGATCCATCAATTGACTCATATTCACCGAGGATCTATATGCTTGGTGCTATAGGAAATAAAAGAAGTGTGATATTACTCTAGTGGAGGTGTTCAGGGAAGACTTCATTCATAGAGCAGATGGAATTAAGCTATTATTTGAAGGTATAGGTACAGGATTCAGATAAACTAACTAGCGTGAGAAGGACTTTTTGGGTAGAGAAGACAAAATGATCAAAAGCATAGGTGTAGAAATACACATGAGAGGTTCCATGTGCAATGATAAAAGCAGACTGTCTGGAGAGGAAGACTGTCTTCCAGAAGGACAATGGTTGATAAGGCTGGAAAGGAATGTGGCCGTATTACAGGGAAGTTTGAATACCTGAATCTAGGTTTGAATACCTGAGTCTAGGTTTTATCCTGTAGGCAAAAAGGAGTCACTGACAGCTTTTAAATTGAGGAGTGCCATGTCAAAGCAGTGTTTTCAGAAGATTAATGTGACTGTATGTAGAAAGAGCCAGAGTCCAATTAGGAGGCTAACATATAACTTTAGACCTGTCTGCCTCCAAATTTTGCCTTGGTTAAGTAGAATTATAGAATGAATCATATGATCATAGAATCATAGATTTGGAAGGGACCTTAGAGGTTTTCTAGCCCAACCCTCTCATTTTACAGATTTGGAAACACCCTCTGGACTCTGACAAGAAGATATCTTTAACTCAATGTCCCAGCAATAATTTCAAATAAACATGGCTACAATAGACATTCTTATCTTTCCTCCATAATGCTTTTTGCTCTTTAAATAACAACATGCAGCCCTGCCATCTTACTGACATTTCAAATAAAAACCAAACAAACAACCTCAGAATAACTTTCAATCTAATGCTCCTTGCTTCGTGCATTTATTGCCAAAGCTTGCTGCTTTTTTCTTAGTAACACTTCCCAAATGTCTCTCTCTTTCCCAGCCTGCATATTCAGTGTTTTCCCTGAGTTCCAGACCTGGCTGCTAGTCTTCTATTGCATTGTAACTTCTCTCTGAATTTCCCACCAGTAACTCTATCCTCATTGGCATATTGTCAATAATCACATTCAAATTTCCATTATTTGGTCTTGCCTCTATTATTTTTATGGGGTTTTTTTTGGAGGGAGAAGGTAGGGCAATTGGGGTTGTGACTTGCCCACAGTGTCTCTGACCAGTTTTGAACTCAGGTCCTCCTGACTCCAGGGCTGATGCTCTATTCACTGCGCCACCTAGCCACCCTTTGTCTCTTCTCTTTTAAGGCCCTATAGAATTTTGCCCAAGTTTTTACCATTCTGCTTGACTTCTGTTTCTCCTGAAACTTCCCAGATTATTTCTTATATCAAAATCAAGTAGAAATGGGGATCACTAACCATACATGGGGCGCAGCTAAGTGGTGCAGTAGATACAGCACTGGGCTTGGCAACAATCTTCATGAGTTCAAATCCAGCCTTAGACACTTATTATGTAACCCTGGGCAAGTCACTTTACCATGTTTGCCTCAGTTTCCTCAAACAAACCTATACATAGGAATCCTTGTGGGCCACAGATTGTCTTAGAAAACCATATATTAATATTATCTATGCTTTATTGTATTTTTTTCATTTTATCAAGTGTTTCCCAATTACATTTTAGTATTGTTGGGGACACACTCAGGAATGTTGTAGATCACACGTTCAACACCTCTACCTTTTACTATTCTCAAGAAAATTTACTCACTGATCCAGTCAAGATCATGCCATATGCCTACACTATCCTTACTCTCAGCTTAGTAAGAGCTCCTTTTTCATTCATGTAAATAGCTATTTATCTTAAGAGTCATAGGATGTTACACCAGAGCAGTCTTTAGAGATCCAGTCCAGCCTTATGTTATAGATGAACAAAATTAAGCATTCAGAAGTGAAATGATTTGTCTAAGATCAGGCAGGGAGTTGGTATCAGAGAACAGTTTTGTTGACTCCTCAAACCATTTTCTCTCTTTTAATACTTTTTCCCAGTAATGAGATATTTCTGGTTCCACCCTATCTTTATACTTTTGTTAGTTTTCCTTTTGAACTGAATCTTTGATTTTATTTGTATAGGGGATCTCCCAATGAGGAAAATCCCTTGATCAATACAAACTAGCACCTGCTCTGCAGCTAAGTCTTAGGGAATTACCTGAGCCCACTAAAAGGTAAAGCTACCACCCAGAGTCACACAGCTAATATGCATCTGGGGCAGGATTTGAATATTGGCCTTCTTGGCTCCAAGACTAGCTATCTCTCTCCCTCTGCATGTTATGCTACCTTTTTTTATCTATACATGTAATAGATAAAGCTTTCCTACACATCATTCCCGATAACTTACTTTTATTTGCTACCATATGAAAGGTAATTTTATTTTTCCACATATATGTATATATACATATATATCCCTATTTATTTAATGTGAAGTAGTAGCCCAATCAACATCAAATTAGGAGAAAAGTTAAAAATAAGAGGACACCTTAGACAACTATAGTAGCTTTAATCTGACCAATTCAAATAAATCATTCATACAGAAGAATGGAAAATGGAAGAAGATAAAATTATTGACCTTAATTATCACCACTTCCTGGAATAATTTTGCTGATGTAAAACAATCACCACAATTAGAAGGTGAAAAGAACCTAAAAATTTTCTTATGCAGCAAACACTTGATCTCCTTGCCAACTGAAAAGACTAGCCACCAAAAGCTATGCTAGTTTAGAATATACACTCATTTGCAAAACAAAACAAAACAACAAAACCCAATGCTGCGAACAGGGGTGGCAGAGGATTAAAAAGAGTATCATTGCACAAAATAGCAAAATTCAGTAAGAACAAAAACAAGTCTACAAAAAGTTTGCCATTAAAATTAACTTAATCACATCACCCTAAGTATATCCATAAATGGAACTGGCAGGAAGACAAACATAAGATATAAAATGAAATTCATCAATGTTTCTATAACAATCTATTTTCTTCATCAGTGACAAAAAGTACCATATTTAAACCCTAACACCCCAGTCTATGAAGTGCCAATGAAGAAATCAAAATGGTACTTAAAAAGATGAAGTAGGAAAAGTAGAAAGACCAGATCAAATATTCAAGTAAATCCATGGAGTTGACACAATCCTGAAAGCATTAATGATTTGTTCTTTAAGGTATCTCAGGGAGGGCAAGATGCCCAAAGAATTGGGGGAAATTGCAGATGATAATTCTTTTTTAAAAAAAATCAGTTGGGGGTGGCTAGGTGGCACAGTGAATAGAGCACTAGCCCTGGAATCTGACCTCAGACACCTAACACTTACCAGCCATGTGACCTTGGGCAAGTCACTGAATCCCAATTGCCCGTCCAAAAAAAAAAAAATCAGTTAAGAGAACATAGCAGTCCCAGAATACCTACTTTTTTGTCTTTATTCATTTTTATGAAAATGAGTTGTGTGTATATATAAGGTTGCTGAATGAAGATCTAGGAAGAGAATATGCTAACTTTTGGCAGCAGCTCTTTCTATTATATCACGTCATAACAGTCATAAAATTGACTAAAAGTTGCCAATAATATGAAATTCTGTTGTGATTTTTCTGTGATTTCTCCCCCCCCACACACACACACACACACACTTCCTTCCAGAAATCTGTGTCTAAAAAGCAAAATGCAGCCTTAGAGGTTCTTTTCCATGAACTCTTCTATGCATGCGTTCAGATTATACAATATTTATTCCTTGTGTAAGGGTAGTGCTAAAATTCCCTCACTGGCTCTGCTGCCTAGACTAGGTGAGAAAAACTATTGAGTGAATGAAACAATCAGAACTGAGTACAAAAAAGGACTTGTAAATCTTCTTGAATCAATCAACACCATCTATGGGAGACTAGGTAATCCCCAACAAATTATGCATAAAAAGGAGAGGCTATCATAGAACTGAGAGGGGAAGAGATTCTCTTCTTCTGGATTCTAGAGGTTGGAGCAAACATGGAACATAAGGCGCACTGAACTGTGACAGAGAAAGGAGATAGCACAGGATAGTAACTGACTCTACAGACATCTGAGAGAAAAAGACCCAGGCTGAGGGAAATCCCAGTTAAAGGTCAATATTTTCCCTCCTGATGTCTGTTTATTCAGACACTGCAATATTATCTGTTGTTTTACTACCTAGATGTTTTTACTAAACTGAATTCTGCCTTAATCACAAAAGACAGTGGTTAACTGGGGATAGATCTAAATATAAGATTAGACAGAGAACTCAACTTCTGTCTAGATGCTAAGAATTTTCCTAACTGGGCACTCACAAACTGAGCACTTACAAACATACTCAGAACTTTTCATATAAAATAAAGTCAAAGAGGAAGGAACCAAATGCACTTCAGGGATAATTATATTTCTCCCTAGGCTTAAAACAGCCTAACTATAATAAGAAGATAATACACTTGACAAATGCAAGCATAGAAATAACTTTCTTCAATGACTCTCTGATTATTAATTTCTATTCAGTTATAAATTAAAGAGAGGGATGGACTAATAAAGGTGTTCAACATTGTTGGGGAGGATGTCCTATGCAAGATTCAAATGGAAGAGTGCTTAGCTAAAGAACAGGAGTTTTAACCTGTGGTCCATGAACATACTTTTTAAAATATTTTGATAATTGGTTTCCCATGTAATCCTATTTATTTTATGTCATTTAAAACAATATTCTGAAATGATAAATGCTGGAGAAGATGTGGGAAAATTGGAACACTAATGCATTGTTGGTAGAGTTGTGAACTGATCCAACCATTCTAGGGAGCAATTTGGAATTATGCCCAAAGAGCTATAAAAATGAATATACCCTTTGACCCAGCAATACAACTTCTGGGGCTGAATCCCAAAGAGATCATAAAAGTGGGAAAAGGACCCATGTGTACAAAAATATTTATAGCAGCTCTTTTTGTGGTGGCAAAGAATTGGAAATCAAGGAAATGCCTTTCAATTGGGGAATGGCTAAACAAGCTGTGGTATATGAATGCAATGGAGTACTATTGTGCTATAAGAAATAAGGGGCAGACAGACTACATAATAACCTGGAGAGATTTAAAGAAACTGATGCAGAGTGAGGGGAGCAGAACCCGGAGAACATTGTGCACAATTACAGACACATCATATCTGTGATGACTAACTTTGATAGACTGGGTTCCTCTCAAAGACTCATGATGGAAAAAGATATTCCAGGGAAAGAATTACAGAGTCTGAATGCATAATGAAGCAAACTACTTGCTCTCTCTCTCTTTTGTTTTGTTTTGTTTCTTCTTTCTTGTTCTTCATTCCATTTTCTTTACAACTTGACTAATGTTTAATGTGAAGGTATTTATAGAACCTATATCAGATTGCATGCCACCATGGGGGGGGGGGCAGTGAGGAGAAAGAAGGGGAGAAAATTTGGAACTCAAAAGCTTCTGGAACTGAATGTTGCAAACTAAAAGTAAATAAATAAATGTATTAATAAAAAAAAATATTCTGAAAAGGGGTCCATGGGCTTCAGCAGACTGCCAAAGGGATCTATGATGCAAAGTAAGTTAAGAACTTCTGCTGTATAAGGTTGGATCCTTCAAATGCTTCTATTTGAAGCTGGTATTCTATTGGTTGCACCAATTCCTAGAACATTATAGAGCTTCCTCCATGGAAATAATTGTTATTAAAAATCTATCAATTAATAAGCTTTACTAAGTATCTACTCTGTACTAGGTACTGTAAGAAGTGATAGGGATACAGATATAAACAATGAAATGATTTCTACTCTCAAGCAACATACCTTTCCTAAAAAAAAAATTTAATTTATGAAATTACACAAGCACTTCCATAATGTAGCAGAATAAAAAAAGATGATTGCACATACAACTGCAAATATATTATGTACAACTTGCTATTCCTTTTAAATATATAATAAGGTTATGTTATTTTCTTTTTTTCTCCCCTCCTCCCACATACAGATGGCTACCAATAGACACAAATATTTTTATATACATGTATATACATACATGTATGTATATGTGTGTATAAAATCATTCTATACACAATTATATTTTCCAGTTCTTTCTCTGGATGAGATAGCAGCTTCCTTCATAGGTCCTTTGTAGCTAACTTGGGTATTTATAGTAGTCAAAATGACTTAGTCTCTCAAAGTTGTTTTTAAAACAACTTTTAAAAACAATATTGCCATGACTGTATACAGTTCTCTTGTTTCTTCTCATTTTGTTCTTTATCCCGCAATTGATAAATGGTCAAAGGATATGAATAGGCATTTTTTGGAATTTACCTTTGTAATGGAAATGCAGATTTAAAGATCTTCCCTGCCCCTAGGCTAACGTGCACCTGGAGCCTGGGGTGGGAGGCTTGTTTTTCAGTAGATACTTTTAGATTGGCCAGTGGGTCCAAAAGGTTGTTACATTCTCTGAGCCAGGAGAAGGCTATATAATCCCTGATGTGTAGCTTTTTGTTTTGGGACTCACTTTGAGAAGTGTTCTGTGATTTGATCTGAATTCTGGGAAGCCGTTGTTGAGAGTCCCCCGGCTTTGAAAAACCCAGATGTGGAAACCCAGATGTTGACTGGGTATGGATGTAATGGTTGGACAGTTTGGAAAGCTGTCTACTTGATCTGTTAATGTCTTGATAATTCTGTCTGTATATTTTGAAGTTTGGGGTGCTGACCTTTTTCCCCTGAACAAGGTAAACGATATATGTCTGACTAATTAAAGTAAGCTTGTTAACCGATTTTGAGTTGCTTTCCTTTAACAAAGCAGATCCAAGAACCTGTATTGGCAGACACCCTGGGGACGCGCTTGGGGTGCTTGCTGCTACAACCTTCCAATGAGGAAGAGAAGTATATATATATATATATATATATATATATATATATATATATATATATGTAATATAAATATAATGAGAATATGTACAAGCTAGTTCAATACGATGTAGTTAGGGTGGGAAGTCACTAGCAGTTAGGAACATAATGACTCATGAAAGGAAGGAAAAGTGTATGAGAAATGTCTGCATCCAGATATGACATGTAGTTGAATGACCAGTTCTTTAAGTGAGTATTTAAGTGCATATATTTGGGAGGAGTACTCCAGATGGACAATGAGTTGAACCTAGAGTTGAGTAATATAACATTTTGGAAATTATGTAGTACTTTTACGGTCCCCAGTGCAAAGACCCAACTTAAAAAAAAAAGTTTCTCATGGAGATACTTTGTGTTTGAGAATCTTAAAAAAGTGAAACCTTCAAAAAAAAAAAGCAAAATTGATCCACAGTAAATGAAGATTCATTTTGGGCATAAGTAGGTTTTAGCATCTTTACAGTGGTTTTGTACAAGAAGAAGAATAGAGATTACTCTGAGCAAATAGAGATGATCTGAAAAGGAGTTGGGTTAGTCAGATGGTAAAACTGAAAGATAACAGATGTTCAGCCTCAAGGGAGGACTTTCACATGGTCTCTGATTTTTACATACCTCTTGTGAAAAGTCCCAAAAGAGAGTAAAAGGTTAACTCTTATTTTAAAAAGAAAACAAAATGAGATCTCCCATAATCCTCCTACTATAAACTCTGATGTATTTCCAAAGGTTATTTCACCAATGATGACAAGGAAAGTATCCTCTAATATAAATTTTTTTTTACTTTTTAGAATTGAGGAACCATTTTAAGAGATCTACTGATAATGACATCATAATCATTTAAATTTCTTCACTTAAAAGGCTGCTGCTAAAAGGGTCCAATTTCTTTCTAAATGAAGTTATGTTTGCATGTTTAATGAAATTATTATCTATTTATTAAAATCATACCATTGAATGTTTTTTTTGAAAACAGCATAAAATGCAGAGACACAAAATATAAATTGCCTATGATTTAGACTTTTTTCTTTCTTGAATCAAAGTACTCAAAATTTTCCTACCTTACCACCCCTTCCGAAAAAAAAAAAAAAACACCAGAAACCTTTTGAAGACTTGTTGTCAAGTCATGTCCATACTCTAAATTGGAATTTTCTTGGCAAAGATAGTGGAGTGGTTAGCCATTTCCTTATTTTGTATTCTTGCCATTTCAAAGATGAGGGACTAAGGCAAATAGGGATTGTGACTTACCCAGGGTCACACAGCTAGTAAGTGTCTAAGGTCATATTTGAACTCATATCTTCCTGACTTCAGGCCTGGTGCTCTATCCACTGTACCATGTAGCTGCCCCATTTTTGAGGACTACTGACCTATAAATCAGAAGAGTCAGATAAGAAGCTATAATAATCTGTTCCTACATCTTTCACTAGCTCAACTCTCTCTTGAACAAGTAACTAATTCTTTTATGCCTCACTGTCATTGGTTGGAGATGATCATTTCTATTATCTACTACAGGGATTTAAAAAAAAAAAAATGTTTACGAATGACAATTCCTCCAAGATTATAACCATTGATTCCCAGAAGCAAAGAAATCATAGACTCAAAAGAACTTTAGGCCTAGAAGGAACTTAGATATCAGTTAATTGAATCCCTGCCTTTTACAGAGGAGAAAACTAGAGTGGAAAAGGTTAAGTGAATGAATGGCCCAAGATCATACAGTGTTAGTGCTTCTTTTGCTCTGTCTTCCATGAAACATGGATTAATGGTTAATTATGGTGCTAATGGGGTCAAAGTCACTAGTTGTTTTTTTTCTTTTTTAATGGACCCCAGGTATCTTAACCAATGAAGTAACTAGAACACCTTGAGAAGGGTTGCCAAACTGGAGTTGAATGAACAGGAGCCTGAGTTCCCCATTCCATTATAATGATGGATTCTTTCATTCTACTTGTTATTGTTATTTTTTTATTTTTCAGTCTTTTCAGTTGTGTCTCAATTTTCATGGCCCCATTTGTGGTTTTCTTGGCAAAGATACTGGAGTGGTTTGCCATTTCTTTCTCCAACTCATTTGACAGATGAGGAAACTGAGGCAAAGTGTCAGGTGACTTGCCCAGTACCACAGAGCTAGTCAATGTCTGGGGCTGGATTTGAATTCAGAAAAATGAGTCTTCCTGGTTCCCAGCTGTATCATATGAAATGCTTAGAGCTTGGTCAGACATTGAAGATAACAGTCATCTACTACATCCCTGGCTGTCATCAGTCATCTCGACTTTTATCTTGCCACTGGACTTTCAAGGACTCTAGAAGAGAGAATGCAGCTGAATACTTTGTATAACTCTGCTTTACTTAATTCTAATTTATTCATAAGTGAAGATATCACCTGTGATGTCATTGGTTTTCTTCAAAAAACAAAATACAAACAACTCTACTGTTTATCTCCTTAGCCTTGAGCTCTCAATCCTGTTTTTTCTCCCTCCTTTACTTGTCTTCCACACTCAAACTAGACACAAGATTCAATGAGTGTGATGTCTTTAGTTTGTATTAGTTATGGGGATTTTAGAAGTCCATAGATGACCTGAAACAAAATTTTGTCTACAGTTAAGTCAACAACTATCCATTACATGCCTACTATGTGTCAGGCACTGTGCTGATTGCTAGGGATACAAAGAAAGGTAAAAAGCAGCCAAAACCCCAATAATTCTTGCTTTCAAGAAGACCACATTCTTATGGGGGAGACAACATATACACAACCATGTGTAAACATATATGATATATAAATATAGATATGACCAGTTGGAGATAATCAACAAAAAGAAGATAGGAAGCATTAAGAAGAACTGGAAAAAGCCTCTTATAGAAGGTGGTATTTTAGTTGGGACTTGAAGAAAGCCAGGAGATGAGAAGCGAAAGAATTACAGAAATGGGGGTTGTTGTTGTTCATTTGTTTTCAGTCATATCTGACTCTTCATGACCCTATTTATAGTTTTCTTAGCAAAAATACTGGAGTGGTTTGCCATTTCCTTCTCCAGCTCATTTTACAGATGAGGAAACTGAGGCAAATGAGTTAAGTGACTTGCCCAGGGTCACATAGTAAATGTCTGAGACCTGATTTGAACTCAGGAAAATGAGTCTTCCTGACTGCCTCCCTGGAACTCTATCCATTGCACCATCTCACTGCCAGGAAGGAGGAATAACCCATCAAAATGCACAGAGTTGAGAGATGGACTGTCCTGTTCAAGGAATAGGAATGAGAAAGTTACTATATACTACAGAGTACATGGAAGTGTAATGAGATTGAAAAGAAAAGAAGGGGCCAGGTTATGAAGGGCTTTAAAAGTCAAACAGAGGAGTTTATGTTTGATGCTGGATAGGGAACCACTGAAGTTTATTGAATGGGGTAGGAGAGAGTGACTTTAGGACAATTGATTTAATGTGTTGAAGTTCTGGTCCAGGGTGAAGGAAGAGGCAGAGGAGAAAAGGGGGAATGTATACGACATGTTACAATGTTAGAATTGACAAGACTTGTCAACAGTGGATATGGGGGCAGGGTGAGAGAAAGTGAGGATCAGAGGATAACACCTAGTTTGTAAGTCTGGAGGATTTGGAGGATACTGGTGCTCTCTACAAAAATTTAAGAAATGTTAAGAATGGAGGAGAAGGAAAGGTAACGAATTCAGCTTGAGATATATTGAGTTTAAGTTGTCTATAGGACATCTAGTTTGAGATGTTTAGCAGGCAATTTGAAAATGAAGGTCAGGAAATAGATCTAACAATCACTGGCATAGAGATAATAACTGAGTCCATGACAGCTAAAGAGACCATCAAGTTAAATAGGAAAGAAAACAGCCTAGAAGGTACAGGACAGGACCTTGAGAAACTGGTTAGTGTGTGTGTGTGTGTGAACTGTATGTAGAGCCAGCAAAGGAGACAGACAGAGAAGGAACAATATGACAGGCAGGCTGAGAGCTAGGAAACAATAGTGTTGCAAAAACCTTGAGAGAAGAGAATATCAAGGAGTAGTGAGTGATCAACAGCATCAAAGACTATAGAGAAGTCAAGAAGGATGAAGACTGAAAGAATTGTGCAATTTAGAGATCATTGCTAACTTTGGAGAGAGCATTTCAGTTCACTCAGCCTCTGTCATACACATCTTAACAAAATGGGTCACAGACTCAAAGAAGTTTATAAAACCATAGAAATCACCATAATGGCTCTGACTCAATGTTCTATTCAACCTAGCATTCCTTTGCAAATAATGAAACATACCATGAAAGAATAAGGATATCCTACCCAGATGTCAACCTATATACTTCATCAGTATATGTAGAAAATAAGCTAAAAATATGCAACAAATATTAAATACTTTACCATTTTTCAATTTTGGCTGTGGAAGTGATTTGAATTTTTTTCAAATAGGTAATAAGGAAAGTAAGAATTGCCTAAGACACATGATGGTCTGTAGGAGTTAGTTGTAGGCAAGCTTTTCCTAATAGCCAATATTGTTACATCTCTCATAAATTGGTCTAAATGCTTTTTGCAGTCATTTATATTTCTTGCCACTACCATCTCTTGGGATTATGGGTTCTGTGAGTTTCTTACATACTACATGAAGTTGTATTTTTTTGTTGTTTGTCCTATATTTTGCTCACTCAAATTTCTAACAGTGCCACATCATCTTACTATTAGGCCATTTAGAGAACATAATCACCATTTTAAAATTCTCATTCTAGTCTTTTTTAAAAAAAATCATTCACCTTTCCAGGCTAAAATATCTTAATTTTCAAAAGAGGTCTGCAAAGCAAAGTCATTGGAATCATTTCAGTTACCTTTCTCTGGATCTTTTCTAATTTCATTATAACTTTCTCAATGTGCTGTGACCAGAACTGCATGTTGAATTCCAGGTACAAACTGCAATAGAAATATGATAATATTTCATTTTGTTTTCAGTGCGCTCTTTTGGAGAGATGTCCATTATTCTCTTGGTTCTTCAGGATAGGCAGCTTAATGGGTTGATTCATGTGGAACAATCAATTCTAGATTATAAACAAATCTAGATTGTAAGCAATAGCTTAGGTCTCTTCTATCTAGCTATCTGTTTACACACACACACATATATATATATATTACATATAAACTTGAGCTGTAACATGGTTTGCATATAGGTCACATTCCTTAACACAAGTATTATAAACAAAAACTCATTATTGAATTGATGAATAAAGGGGTTTGATAATATTTCATCAGTCATTTTGATTCATTTCAGGAATTTTCAGGTACTCATCACTTCTGCTAATTTATAACAGATGAGAAAGTATTTTGTCTTCTAAGCAATAAGGAGCCACA
Source organism: Petaurus breviceps papuanus (assembly GCF_028583685.1). NCBI lineage: Eukaryota > Metazoa > Chordata > Mammalia > Diprotodontia > Petauridae > Petaurus > Petaurus breviceps. The sequence goes on along the minus strand of NW_027187419.1, from coordinate 86,324,757 downwards.
GAGAGCTTTTGAATGGTGAAGTAAAAATATTTGAAGGAGTACTTTAATAAGATTAATCTAAAATCAGTATGCAGTATGGATTGGTGGAGGAGAAACTAAAAGGGAGTTTTGTTTGAAGCTTATTTCATAGTCTAATTGTGAGGCAATAAGGAATATTCCAGAATACAAACAGTTCTTAATTGCATTATATATATATGTGTGTGTGTGTGTGTGTGTTTTTAAAAGACAAATAAAAGTGTAAATAGTAATAAACTCTTAAAATGTTTTTTTATTTAAGTTCTTTCTAACAAAGAATATTTTATTCAAAAATCAAAGATTTCAAATCAGAAGAAAATTTTAATTGCCATCCAGTTCAACTCTCTCATTTTACACATAAGGAAACCGAGGACTAGAAAAGTTAAGGGATTTGTCCAAGGTCATGTGTTAGTATGTAGCAGAGGCAGAATTTGAAGTCAACCTCCAAAACCAATACCCTTTTTACTGCATCACACTGAAAAGTTCCTAATGAAACATGAATCAAAATGATGCTACTGACCCACCACCAGTAAAGCATAAGCCTTTGAATTATTTTTCCAGTAGTTGTGATAGGTTTAAACTGAACCAACCAGATTTTAAGTCCCTTTCACACACACACACACACACACACACACACACACACACACACACACGCGTGCATCAACACTTGCAACTAAGGGCACACATTTGCAAGGCAGCTAGCCAGAGGTTTCCAAAAATCAATAAATACAGCCAGCATGTATTTTGAAGGAATTCAAGGATGAAACAAGGATTAAAACTGCTGTCTAAAATATGTAGTCTCTTTTTATTAAAAGTCACCATTGTGTTCAACTGGTAGATTGCATATGTGTTCTCTAGTCATAAGATCTTCAAAAGAAAACTAAGGTAGTGTACAAATCTGTAAGTATTGCTTCCTTACTGGGAAAGATGATTTAGATAATAACAAAGGACATAATAACTAAACTAATAAACAAAAAAGAACTCTTACAAAAAGACAACACAGTTTCTGCAAGAGGAAACTATATCTAACCAATTTGTTAGAGTTTTCTGATGGAGTAAATAAGGACACAGCTAAAAGTTGGAAATAGTGGAATCTAGTTAAACTTTCAAAAGCTTTTAACAAGGTTCATCATGGTTGAAAAGAGTGAGGGGGAACGGATGGTGTTTTTTGTTATGAATAAACAATTGATTTAAAGATAAGAGGGAAAAAGCAAAAATATATAATAGTAATAATAGCATGTTTTGTGGTATTTTAAGATTAATAAAACATTTTTGCCACAATAACCTGTAATGGAAATGCAAACTTAAAGATCTTCCCTGCCCCTAGGCTAGAGTGCACCTGGAGCCTGGGGTGGGAGGCTTGTTTTTCAGTAGATACTTTTTGATTGGCCAGTGGGTCAATAAGGTTGTTACATTCTCTGAGCCAGGAGAAGGCTATATAAGCCCTGATGTGTAGCTTTGTTTTTGGGACTCACTTTAAGAAGTATTCTGTGATTTGATCTGAATTCTGGGAAGCCGTTGTTGAGAGTCCCCCGGCTTTGAAAAACCCAGAATGTGGAAACCCAGATGTTGACTGGGTATGGATGTAATGGTTGGACAGTTTGGAAATCTGTCTACTTGATGTTTCTGTCTTGATAATTATGCCTGTGTACTTTGAGGTTCAGGGTGCTGACCTTTTCTCCTGAACAAGGTAAACGATATATGTCTGACTGATTAAAGTAAGCTTGTTAACCCCTTTTGAGTTGCTTTCCTTTAACAAAGCAGATCCAAGAACCTGTGGTAGCTGCAAACCCTGAGGACGCTTGGGGTGCTTGCTGCTACATAACCCTATAAAGATCATAGTGGTACTGTTGAGTTAATTAAATCTTGAAGAGGTGAGCTTGTCCATTGAACTTGTTAGAAGTGAAAAGAATGATTTTTAAAAATATTTTTATAAGTCTCTTGCTGCAGGCAATTCAGTGAAATCACCATGTTTGCAGATGACCTATGTATGTATGTCTTTAATGGAAATCAACAAAATTCACAGTGACTACAAGAAGAACTTATGAAACTAAAAGAACTAGCAAAATAAAGTGGCAGGCGAGTTTTGATATCGTCAAATACAAGTTAATACTTTAAGAAGAAATACTCCAAATATAAATATATGTATATGTATATACATGTATATGTGTGTATATATCACCACAGGATAACATTTTCTGTTTTGTTTGCAATACACTCTTTGGGACAGATGTCTACTATTCTCTTAGTCCTTTGAGACACAACAATGTAATAAGCTGATCAACCTGGAATAATGTATGTGTGTGCGTGTGTGTGTGTATAATGTGTGTGAATGTTCTGTCATGTTGCAATATACATAATTTGATTCCATCATATATCCATATCCATAAGCTATATTTTAAGTCCCTTTCTTATCACAATGTTCAATTGCAAACCTATATTTTTCCTGGTCATTGAGGAATGATACAATTAATACTGGTAATAGCTCACCATTTCATTATTCAAAATAACTTATTAACATTTCAATTCCACATAAACACATAAAGTTTGTCACTGCCCATCAAATTTGATTTAACTTAGATTTAGTTGTGATCTACAAAACTGATCAATGCCCTCCTTTAATAGCAAATGACTTCTTTATATTTTACTATTGTACATATACACCATTCTATAGTGCTTTCTCCCTAAAATATTTATATTTGTATATATTAGTACACTTTTTATTTAGAGAAAGATTATAAAAGTTTTCTCTCTGTATATAGCTTCAGGGACCAATTAATTCCATTAAATTACATCTAGTTACATACCAAACTGAGCCACTTCAGGATCAGGGCTGTCTAGAGCTGTGACAGTTGAGAGGGGGTTGGCAGGGAGTGGGAAAGACAGAGAGATTGATTTTATGTGGCACTAGAAAACATTGCAAAATCATGTCAGAGAGTGTCTTTCAAAAGCCTCTTAAAATATTCTAGATTAAGGGAGTTTCCCTTCTCATGAGTGGGAGTTGACAGACTGTCTGCCAGCATTAGAAAGATGCGGAGAAAAATTGGTTGTCTATATTGTGTCCTCTAATAACACTTTTCTCTGTATGTCATCTTTCTTACAGAAGATCAAGGAGGTGCTGTGTGTGTGTGTGTGAGAGAGAGAGAGAGAGACAGAGAAGAGAGAGTGAGTGAGTGAGAGAGAGAGAGAGAGAGAGAGAGAGAGAGAGAGAGAGAGAGAGAGAGACTGTGTAAGCTTTGCTTCCTTGTGAAGTAGAAATCATTGCATCTCACTTACAGCTGGGAAAACTGAAGGACACTAACCCTCCCAAGGTCATCCTGTGATCCTCGGATCTAGCAAATCAGTGGCAAGGCCTAGAATAAAAGGAACCCGGGGACATTGACTTCCAAGTCCTAGTCTTAAGCACTAAACATTTCCTCTCCTTGTAAAGATTTGTTTTTAATCACAGGAGGGGAAAAAAGTATAAGAAAAATCTGTTTCCATTAAAAGACGAAATAAAACTAATGAAAACGTTCGGAGGGGAGGGAATCTCATTTCTGACACAAAGAAACCCTTTTTTGCCCGGAGCTTCTAGGTTCATTCTCCTTCCTCAGCCCCCACCGCACCCTCCGCCTTTTGTAGGTAAGGATAGATTAAAAATTTTAAAAATAAATAAATAAACAAAAACAAAACAAAAACTAAAGCCTACACCTCAAGCCCATTCTGGGCTTGGACAGTGACTAAGTCCCGCCCCTTACCCTTCCCCCACACGTCTGCACTCACCCGTCCTGCTCCCCCAGATGCTGCCTGGCACCGAGCGCAGCTGCCGCCGCCGCAGCAGCAGCCCCAGCAGCAGCAGCAGCCGCCGTCGCCGCAGCCCGAGCAGCAGCCGCAGCACTTTACACTTTTATCGATCGCTTTTCCAGTCCTGCTCCAGTGCAGTCCGCCTGGAGTGGAAAGTGGCCAGTGCTGCTTGCTCTGGCCTCCAAGCAATCCGAGGAGACTAGGGAGGAAACTCCTTGGGAGAGTCCGGTCCCAGGTGCCCTTTGGGTTCTGCAGTCTCTTCTCTTGGTTTGGGTGGGGAAAGAGGACGAAGAGGAGGTTTGGTCTGGGATTAGAAGGAGGTGGAGCAGAGGCAGAGGTGGCGGCAACAGCAGCAGCAGCAGCCGCGCCAGGAACGGAGAGAGACAGGAGAGACCTAGACTTGGAAACCCCAAAGTGTCCCCGTCCCTGCACCGCAGGATACATTTCCAGCTTCATGGGCAAAGTGTGGAAACAACAGATGTACCCTCAGTACACCACCTACTACTACCCCCAGTATCTCCAGGCGAAGGTAAATGGGAAAGGGGAGGGGAGTTGGGGCGGGAGCCAAGGACAGGGTGGGGATGGGGTCTTGGCTCAGAAGGGAGCGGGTAGCTTCCTGGGGATCTGGTGTCTTTGGGTGGGGTGGCGGGAGCGGGGTGGGGGGGGGGGGGGGGGGGGGGGGCGGGGGCGGGGGGGGGGGGGGAGGGGGGGGGGGGTGGGTGGGGCGGGGGGGGTGGCGGGGGGGGGGGGGGGGGGGGGGGAGAGAGGAGGCGCGGAGCGCACTGCGCGCTCTACTGTTCTGCTGTTGTAGTTGACTGGATGTTGCTAACTATAGACCAGGCTGGGATTGAGCGCGTAGGGCTTCTCTCAGAGAAGAGAGTGCAAAGATCGGGTTTCTGAAAGCAGTGGGGAGAGGGAGACACCAGACAGGAAAGAGCCAGCAGCCCCTTCCTTCCTCTGAGGAGGGGAGGGATTGTATGAACGGCTGGGAGCTCCCTCCGTTGTGAGCTAGGTGGGCCTTTGCTGCCCAGGACCTTACGGTCGTTTCAGTTTCTCCCACCACCCCCACTCTTCTGGGCTTTCACCTATGGAGAACTAGCTTTTCTCCTCCTCCTGAGTCATGCGCCACCCCCAACCCCTAAACTGCCCCCTTCCTCAATGACTTCTGGCAGGTCTATTAAGAACTGTGCCTTTCTCTCTTCTGCCTCCTTTCTTACCTTCGCACCCTCCCCCTCACCTCTGATCTTTGTGTGGTTATGGCACATCACCTGGTTACTGATTTCTACTTTTATGTTCGAGTTTTGGGCAGAAAAGTGGCCAAAGTTCATTCAACACTCATTGATGCCCCCTCACATGTGCCCAGTAACTTTTTCAAAGGAGGGGTCAATAGACACATTTCTATCCAGGGAAATAATTTTACCATTTAGAATTCTGTGATATCAAAAACATTTTTACCAGACTTCTTTGTTGAAGGTTAAACACTTTTCAGTGTTTATTTGAAGTGGTCTTTAACAAGAGATAACTGCTGACGTTCTTTAGCTATAAAAATTTCATTTTCATGGGTATATCTTGATTTTAATTTTTGTGAGAAGTTGTGTTCTCTCTACTCATTTAAAATAATTGTATTTAGTCCAAAAATAACATTGGCCTCAGATCTTTAGCGGCATCATTGTGCAAAAGGGCAAATGCAAGGGGGATGCACCAGGGGTCTTGAGCATCTCTCTTCACAATTCATAATAGAACAAATATGAATCAGGTATGTGTACAGTGTGTGAACTTTATTTAGGAGGTTATACTTAAGCTCTGGTCAGTGAAAGAACATACTATTGACCCATAAAGAAGAGGACCTCCCTGGCCAGTTTGATAAGCTTCCTTTCATTGTAGGTGTGGCCCATGGTAACAAGGAACTACTAGCACATAGCATATCTGACCATGTCAAACTATAACTGTTCAAACTGAAGAAATAGAGAATTACCTGCCCTTCTACCTGCCACCACCACCAAAAAAAAAAGTCTGTTTTAATCGGGGTAGCCAGAAAGCATCAAGATGGCAGCAGTTTGAATATCTATCATTAATTTTCCCTCAAATTTGCACTATGTTTTCAGGGATTTGAGATGCTAATATGAGTGATAAAGCATTGTAAATATGAGTTGTTTAAAGAAATATTGTGAAGTAATCAATGCACTGCCTTTTAGATATCATATATGTTTAATGCACCTGTTTAAATTATGCAGCATAAGGTGCCTGAAGGATAGTCTTTTGTACTATTCCACACTTAATTGTATGAATAATAAATAAATATACTCAGGTGAAGAAAGGGGGGAAACACTTTTCTACAGGAACATTTACCATAGTGATTTTTATGTACCATTAGTAAGTTGGAAACCAAGTACATAACATTTAATATAGCTAATGTGATGCCACTTGGCTTTTTTGCTCTGTAAATAATTGAAGAGGGAGGCAAACTGTAAGAGCCTGCTCTGGTAATTAGGGTTGGATCCACAGAAAGCTTTAAGGGCCATTTTCTGAAAGTGTGCTTCCTGCATAAAGCATTTAATATTGATTTGTGTTACAGTAACTGACATTTTCAAAACATATCTTGCTGTTTCTGCTAAGACTGAAATCCCATTACTCTGTATCTCTTTGTTTTAGCAGAGTGGCACACATGCCCATTTGACCTATTTATAATATGGTATTAAAATTTAGGAATTTAAATCCAAATTTTCTGTTATAATTACAACCTAATTGTACTTAAGGGAGGGAGCCCTCTCAAAAAAAATGTACAAGGACAAGAGACAATTTAGGTAATCTAAGTCTGGATGACATAAGCAAATTTAGCTCCAAACATTTGGCCAGAAGGTGTAAAAGAAATAGTATTGTAAGGAAAAAAATCTTATTTTGGCCTGTAGTTAGCTAACAAAATGGTACATGATCTAAAAGTTGATATATTTAAGGGGTCTGTGGTCCATGCACAATAACAATTACATTTGTGTTTTTTTGCCTTCCTGAAATGCAGTGTTGAAAACATCTCTGTTTAAAGTACAATGACATGTTTGCAAATCAGAGTTGTTTTGAAACTTCTGTTTGAAGCTACATCAAAAACAGTAATAGGATGGTTGTTAATAAGTTATGTTTAACTTAAACTTGTGCTTGAGAGATAGATGTGACTTTCTTGAAACTGAAAGGGGTTAAAAATAATAGGAATCCTAAGTGTCAACCTAGCACCTGATAATAAGTTTCATCAATACATATACCTGCATTGTACATATACAATATGTGTATGTGTGTGTATGTGATGTATGTAATATTTTTAGCTTAAGCCAAGGACGTTCATTTCTTTACTGTTCCTTAAAACAGGAATAACATACCCATGTTTCATCCTTGGTTTCAATTCCTTGTGCTGAAAAAGAAATTAGGAAAATCAGAAAGGTATTCAAAGCACCTATAGGTATTTGAAAGGTGCTGGAAAAGAAATTAGGAAAATCAGAAAGGTGTTCAAACAACTATACTGTGTGGTAACAAAAAGCAATAAAAACACATTCTTTTATCCTCATTAACAGTATTGTGCTTTATAGTTGTGATGCACTTAAAACTGAAAAATATCACATTGAAAAAAATGTTAATCAGCATTGATATGCATTACAAAAATATACATCATTTTCAAATAGTGTTAAGTATGCAAAGTGAATACTCTCTGAACCTAAGTTCAGAAATAGAACAATAGTAAATGACTGTTAGTTGTGATAAATATAGAATCACATTAATAAAGGGTAATAGGGTAAAACAATTTTTCTGAAGTCAATTTGCATATCTGAGATAAAAGCTTTGCAGTAATATTTTATAGTATTCCTTGGTTCTAACTTACCATCAGTCAAATGAGTATTATGTAAAATGTGAAATTAAGCATTTTTCTAAGAATTAGGAGTAATAGGTTTAATGTATAGAAGACTTTCAAATTAATAGTACAGACAAATCGTGGAATAAAATATTTTTAGGAAAAATGCAAATTTCTATCTTATGAAATAGGTTGCACTAAAATATATGTGTTAGAATTGAAGAAAGTCAATCAAGGTAAAGTAATGAGAATTTCATATTGATGAATTTTTTTCACAAAAGCAGTGATATATTGTGGCAACCTCGAAGAATTGAAGGGTACCAAAGACAATGGATATTTTTTTGTAAAGTTCCATTTTAATACTACATTGTATTATATTAGTATTATCTATACTTAGAACTCTTCAAATATCTTTTAGCTAATCTAATTTCTAAGCAAAAGCAAAGAGAGAGGTGAGAAAAGGAATGAAGAAAAAAAGAGGAATCATATTTTTGTTGCCATGTTGCTTTAGTAGGTAGCTTTTTTTTTAACTGATATGTTTTTGCCATGCTTGGCAAGTTCAGATACTATTGGCCTTAAATTTAAATGTGACTCAATAACATGTTGGACAATAATGTGCAATTACATTCAATAGTGTTTTTTTTTAATCAAAGAATTTAGTCATTGATGTACTGGTTTGACCCTGGATAATGTGTAAGGATCTATCATAACTTGTAAGTTACAATTTATTTAATGGGCCAATTTAGAACTTTGTTATGCCAGATGAAGTATTTTTTTTTAGCTGAAATTAGGGGTATTCATGTTCTTTACTGTTTCTTAAAAGAAGAGCAAATCTATGTTTTCTATATAACCTCATAATCGTTCAATTTGTCTGAGTCAAGTATGGAAGAATCAAAATGACAATTTGTCTTGTAATAAAAAGTTGAATTAGTTAATCTTTCAATTAGTTTTTTAATAAACCTGAAGAGTTTCTTATATCATTCTTACATCATAATACTGTCTTATATTGGGTTCTTAGCAAATTTCTCCTCACTCTCTCTGACATAGTACTAACATTTTTGTTGCAGACCTTTCTTCAGTAGATACAGGTACCTAGGTCAGTGTTCTTTTCTGAGAAGGGTAGGACAAAACTAATATTTATGAATAATCTGCTATGAACTAACCCAGCAGTAGATAGAAATATTTTTTCAGTCTGCAAGTCCAAAAATTAATTCTGATAGCCTAAAGGATGTCTATTCTCAAATTTCTGAAAGTAAAAGGAAAATAAACTCTATTACTACTTGGTTTGATATTATAAAGAAAACATATTACGGACCCTCAGGATGTTTATTATGAGAGGACTGGTAAATGCTTCACTTATGGGATGAAAAAGAACCCTTTGTACAATGTTTTTGAGGATGATGAGTAACAGAAAATAAATTGTCATATTAATGTATTGGGTAGGGGAAGATTACCAATCATGGCAAACTGGTGACAAATTCTTTTTGTGAAAAAGCTCTAAAATAATACCTTTCATTTTCTTAATTTTTGTGTAAACACCATGGACCACTTTGCATGTTATTGATATTTATTGGAAGAATTTTTTAAGGGAGGCAACATTAAGTTAGGAGCTGAGATTGAGGAGTTTTGTGTTCTAACTGAGTCTTTGTCTATGACTGGTGCAAGACCTTGGACAGGTCCCTTGACTTATCTGTTTTGTGAAATGGTGGAAAAACCTATAGCTACTCTGCAGCAATGCCACATGAACAAAAGAGAATTTGAGCTCTGTAGATAAAAGATATGTATACAAGTTTTTTTTTCTAAAGAAGTATATTCTAGCACTAGTTTATACTGCATATTATATGTTTGACTTTCAAAACATTTAAGAAATATAATGATCATCTTAAAAGCAATTCATGTGACACTGAAGTTTAAAATAATTTTGCAAAGCAAATTTCAAGGTATTTTTTCCATGCACAAGATATTGTTCTTTAGTTTAATTGTGTATCGTTTAAGATGGTTAACATTTTAAAAAATTTAGTTGTGTACTCTGTCAAAGAATAGACAATTGATACTTGTATTGTTGGTGGCTCAGACTGAGGGTAATATTAAGTGGGAAAATTAAAGTTAACATGATTTAGACATTGTAAAATATTGTCACAAGACCATAGACAATAAAAATGCATGGATGAAGAATTGCTAATAGAAGTTGTATCCCTCTCAGTTCATGAAGATACAAAAAAAAAAAAAGCTGCAAGGAGAATTACTTTAGCTATCTGTAAACTGATCATATTTCTGTTGCATTCTAATTACTTACTTTTGGTTAATCCAGTCTAGTCTCCTTAAAATAATCGTGTAAATATTGTTGGGGCAAATCTTAAAAAAAAATGCTAGGAAAGAAATGTATCAAGAAAGAAGGGGGAAAGGTAAAGAAGAGAGACTTTGAAAAAGGAGACCACAAGGCTCTTCAGTAACAAGGTTAATAGACATTAATCACATGGTCCTCCGCATATCCATTGCTTTGGAAATAATTCTTTAATTGAAAAAACTTATGATAACTTGATTAAGGCTAGGTTCTAAAATAAAGATGAAGACTTACAATCTAAGGTAGTCATAGATCTGGTAACAAAAATATATCTTTTGGCATGCCCATCAACTGGGGAATGCCTGAACGAGTTATAATATATGAATATGATGGAATACTATTATGCTATAGGAAATGATAAAATGAACAGTTTCATAAAAACCTGAGAATACTTGTATGAAGCAATGCAGTAAAGTTAGTAACTGATAAACACAATGACCAACTAAAATTCCAAAGGAGTCATGATGAAACATGATATCTACCTTCAGAAAGAGAGCTGATGGATTCAGAGTGCAAATTGAAGCATATTTTCTATTATTTGTTTCTTTTTCTTGCTTTTCCCTCCTTGGAACACAACTAATGCCAAGATTTGTCTTGCATGTCTATACATATTTGTAATGAGTTTTATATTTCTTTCCTTTGTAATGGGTGGGGGAGGGAGGGAGTAAAGGGAGATAATTTATAATTGAAAAGAAAATCAAATTAAAATAAAATGCCTTTACCTCTCACATAGTAGAAATGCTTTTGGCTTGACTTCTTTCTCAAGAATTAACAGCCTATGTAAAGGAGTCTTCCAAAGATGGATGGTTTTAAAATATAAACAAGAATAGCCATGTTCCTGGGTGGGGTAAGCATCACAGCATGCAGCTTGTGAGAAAACTTTTGTCATCTATAAATGATAACAATGGGTAAATCAGTGTTTCTGAGTGACTATGCACTGTATGAAGCCTTCCATACTGGTAACTATGAAGTGATACAGAAGGAAAACATCTGATCCCTGCCTTCAAGGACAATATAATCTGTTTGGGAGGATAGGTTGTGTGTATAAGAAATAACAAGAGTGTTTTGCAAAACAACCTATAAAAAGAAGGTCTAATAGGAACCACAGACACATGTACAGAGATAATGCCAAAACTTAAATGTGATAATCAAACTGCAGCACTTTTTTTAAAGCTTTGAGAACAGGTATATTGATACTAGGAATAATAGAAATAGAAATTGTGATTTAGGATAGCTAATAAATTTTTTAAAAAACTATTGAGTGAGTTAAGTCACATATAAATATTTTACCATCCTTCCTTTTTATTTGCAAAGATCATGTGATATAAACATGAAAGCTGAGCACTTGAAATGCCAAAATTCCCTTTTACCTCATATTATACAAGCTTTTGGAAATTTTTCATGTTTATTAGTTATCTAGTTTCATGCTTTCCTGTTTCCTGTGTTTTAAACTGACTGATTAGTTTCATGAGTATATGAAAATGTATTGTAATCCTTAAAATATTACATGAGTTGTACAGAGCTGTTCATTTAATTTTTTGTGAAACCTTTGGAAATAGACTTTTATTCCTCCTCAGATCATTAGCTCTGTTTATGCAAAAGAAAGAAAGAGGTGGAAGGGGGGAAAAGGCTTTGGTTTTTGTTACATTGCTAATTTGATAATTGCTTTCCAGTAATATTTGTACATAAGCTAATGTATTTAATATTTGCTCAGTAAGTCGTATCTTCTAACATGAGATAACAGATTTTATTATACCTCATCTTTCATAAACATTATACTTATTCTGTCTTTTTGATCTAGTGATAGGTTTCTAAAATCCTGGTAAGATCAGCTGTTACTCTTCAGGAAATGGAAGCAAACACTTCAGAAAGATTTAAGTGGCCAATGTATGGGATATGCAATCTCTTCATTGACTCCCGTTGAACAACATAGCTCAATCAAGCAAGACTGTTGAGTTCTAGGTAAATAGTGATTTCATGTAACAAAATCAGGCCATTTATTATATGTCAAAGATAATTTTTCACTAGCATTGAAGAACAGAGAAATCCGACAGGTCCAGGAAAGCAAGTGTTCCTATTTAACACCAAGTCAAATAGGTGTTTTTCTTAATGTGAAAAATATGATATGAAGAAAGAAGAGAAGAAAATATTAGAATTTTAGACCAGGAAGGAATGCAAGTCCTTTAATTTACAAATAAAGAGGTTCATATAGCTGAGTTACTCAAATATATAGTAGGAGAATTGGGGCTACAACTTGACATCATGGTTCTCATCTAATGGTCTTTCCATTATACTACAGAATAGATATGTAGTGATTTTGTCAAAGACCTAAGTCAAGGCTTGAGTTAGTAAGGACCTCTTAATGCCTAAAAAGAGAAGAAAAAAACATGAGCATGGAAAACTTTTGATTATTCCCTTAACTTCTCAAAATTAATCACATGCTATTTTCCACCTTCAGCATTTTTTAAAATGTTGACATGTTTGAGAATTCAAATTGTGTATGTGTTAATATTGATTTCCTACCATTCTCCTCCCCTCCCCACCCTTACACTGGCACATAACAATTAAAGTTGTTTATAGTTTATATTCTTAATCTCATCTAAATATTTGGGCATGATGAATAGTGAATTTGATTATAAATTTGTAACCCCGTCAATTATACCTTTGTCTTCTCAGTAACAATTGTGAATCTATAACATAAAAGCCTTTGACAAATGCAGATAATTTAGGAAAAAAGTAATTGGTATTTTTTCCATCTAATTAACAGGAACTTCCCAAAGGCTAATATGCCTCCTACAAAGCATTCTATTAGTTTCATTGTCTTAACAATGGAACCAGGTTCTCAATCTCAGCTATTCTTTGTGTTTAGTTTCATGGTACTGATAGCTTGAAATAATTGTGTTAACCAAAGAAGCAACAAAAAGGGATTTGTTATAGCTATCAGAGAATAATTCTAGAGCTGGGCAGCTGACGCTTTCTTAGTGACATAGAATTAAATCCACAGCTCTACTCTGACTGAATAGTTTAGACCAGTTAGTTAAAAACCTTTTGCCACATCTTAACGCAAGAAAAGAATATTATAGTTAAAGTATAAGTTTGTCACTTGAAAATATGTCACACAGTTGAGAGATTAGTTAAATTTCCCTTTGATTAGGATTTTTCCTTTTGGCTCAGCTCAACTTTGAATTGGAAGCTTTATTAAAATTTGGCAATGCGTAACTTTGTTTTAATAATGAAATATTGGGTACACTTGTGCACATGCATAAAAAATTTCCTATAATTAACACAATAGTACTTTCATAAAAACTACATGTTTCTCCTAATATTAAAAACTGAAATATCACCCAGTTGAAGGATCGGCCATTTATTTGAATTTTCGTTTGTCTTTGTCCATACCTGAATTCAGAATTTGAACAAACGGCTATTATATTTCATTTTTTACTGTTTTGTTAAACTACTTTTCCTGTTGTTTTAAGAAATGAAAAAGCAATATCTACCTCTTTTATTTTTTAAAATAATTATAAAGTGTTTCTCACAATCTCCCTGAGTCTAATTTTGATAGCAGAGAGTGCACATTTGATTGGAGAAGGGCAGATATTTTTTTTTAAAAGCACTATATGGCAAAGTTAGGCTGACAGAATTTGAAAGTGATTGTGGATGTCTGATTTCTTTTCCACCTCTCTGCCTTCATCACAAAATTCAAATTCATGTTCCAGCAGTACAGGATGTTCTTTGGTACACGTCCTTTGAGCCTTGAAAATTTGATTTGAATATGTGGTCTGATGATAGCATGTTCAGATAATGACATTGTGTTAGATACCCATGTGTCTGGGCCCTAATGTACCTCTGCTTTCTAGGACTCCACAACAACACATTTCTTTGTTTTCTTATGTTTGACTACTTTAATTTGAATCTTGTTGAATGTTGGAAACATGGTATATTTCTCCCCCCAAAATGCCATCATTTCAATCTCACTTGATAAAGCCAGGGAAATTTAAATTTAACTCGTACATTTACCTGAATGGAGACCATTGAGCATTGAAAAACAATACATTGGGAAGCACAAAGTTATGGTTCTTTTAGAGTTAATTCAGTCACATACTGAAACATGAATTCATTCAACAGCCATTATGTTAACTTTGTAGATAAAATTGCATCATTATGCTGGAGGTCTGGGGTAAATAATAGTAGCTGAAATTCTCTACTCATTTCTAAATTCTCAGTGGGCTGGGGATAAAAGGGAGGGCTGCTGCTCTTTTGAATACTAAACTTCCTAAAAATAGCAAATAGGACTTTCATGACTGGTGAAAGTTGTAATCAGTATTTGTTCACTATAAGAATCTTTTCGAAAGAAGATAGAGGCATTTATTTTATTATTATATCAGAAATCAAATTCAATTTGGACAGAAACAAGTACCACTGTTTCATAAATAACCAGCTCACATATGGGCTTTGGCTTCTTCACCTTCTTCCAAAGATGTCCTGAATGGTCTAATTGCTCTTTTCCATTGTTTCCTTTCTTTTTTTTGCCTTAAGCCTTGAAGTTTGGGGATATGGCGATATCCAACTAGCCAAGAACAAGTGTACAGAACCTTTAGATCTCTTTATTTCATCAGAGCTTAGCCCAAGTACTCCTCAGTCTGTGGAAGGAAAATATTCCTTTAACCCCCTCATCCCTCAGTTATAGAAAGATGCTTACTTAAACCACTACCTTGTAACCCTCAGAAGGGATATACTTGTGTGATGTGTCACAGAGCCAAAGGATTTTAGATTCAGAACTAGACAAGACGTTAGAGATTATCTATTCCAACCAAGCTCTAGTAAGTTGAAATGACTTGCCATTTTCCATACGGACTTGAGTTTTGGTATTTGATAGTATAATTCAGTTGCAGTCAGCCACCAAGAAAATTTTTTTTAATCTAAATAAAGCCCAATCTACATTTGATGGGCACAACAATCAAGGCTATTCCTCATGTTCTTCCACAGACTATTCTAGAATAAGTATGACTTATGGCATTTGTAATAGCCAAAGTAATAATTCAATGCAACTATTATTCACCATCATGTATAGTCTCGTGCTCTTTCTATCCATTTCCCATAATTGCATATTTTCTCTTTTTCTGTTTTCACATCATTGGCCTCTCAGTGGCACCCATTCATATTGTTTAGTATTTTAGACTAATGAGATCTCTATTCTCAACTAAAACCATTATGACAACAAAAGTAGTTCTTACTATAGGTACATATACCATATGTCCAATGACCTTTCTTTTTATTATATATATGAAGATATTTAAGGGGAAAAAGTTCACCGTATCCCTTCCCTAATTAATTTTTATCATTGAAATTGTTGACAATAAAATATCAGGATTTGCTTTAATGCAAGTACTTGTTCACATTGTAAAGGTATTCTTTGCTTTTTTAAAAAAAGAATTCACCAATAAAAATGCATTCCAACTACATTTAAATGTTTTACAAATCATTGATATTCCCTAAATATTTGACAAAAAGTTTAATTTAAAGTTAAACAAGCAGGAACCGTTACTTATCACAAATTAATTAGACAGGAAGATAGGTCATCTCTAATGTAAATCAACTGGAAACTGATTACATTTATTAAAATTTTACTTACTACTACTTTCCATAAACACATGCATATAAAGTATGTATGCCTGAATTTGTTTTATTTCCCTTAAAACAGCCTAATAGCTTTCCAGTCTTCCTTCAGGACTCAGTTCAAATCCCACCCTCTGCAAGCCTTTCCCAGTGCCTCGCCTCACCCCACCCCACCCCAAGATTGTCATTCATTTACTCTCTCTCACTCTCTATCTATCTATCTATCTATCTATCTATCTATCTATCTATCTATCTATCT
>NW_027187419.1:86302268-86308895 GCF_028583685.1 Petaurus breviceps papuanus | reverse complement strand
TCTATCTATCTATCTATCTATCTATCTATCTATCTATCTATCTATCTGTCCGTCTGTCTGTCTATCTGTCAATCACCTATCTATATATCTATCTACATATATATACATACTACATAGATAAATAATAAACTCTCCTCCTTGACCTATGTAATCAATACTTCTCCCTAAACTAGAAGTGCCCACTTTTCTTAATTCCTTGCATACAAATATAAGAAAATTTAATGAAAATATTTAGCTCCCATCCCAGATATTAAAAACTGCTAGGACTTTGTGGGCCAAATGTATAAAAATAGGAATGTGTTTGTAGGTATATATACCCCATTAATCTAACTTACTGAACTTTCAGTATGTAGGACATTTTAATTAACTAATTTCATTTTTATTTTTGTTCTTATTGTTGATTCATCACTTGCCTACTTTATCTTTTCTATTACAAATTATATAAATTGATCATATAAAATTTATGCTTAATGTTAGAAATGTCGGGTCAAAGAAATGCTATAAATATTTGGAGGCAATAAAACAAGAAATATGTTTACATATACATACACACACATACATATACTCTAATTCCTTTTATTACTAGTTTGTAGAGAATTGAGGCCTCTCAGACAGATTTCTAGAAAAATTACCTTTGCCTTAAGTAACTCTTTGTCCAAATTATATAGCCATTTCCTTACTTCTTGACTTTGTTAGTAGAAAACAAGTTGCAATGTTTGTGGTCAAACCTAGAAGAGTCCCTCAAAGAATGTACACTTCTGGACGTCAATACTGTTTTGTTTTTGTTGGATTCTCAGGTACAGTGCCTTGCATGTTATATAAGTGTTTTACAAATTGATTTAAACTAGTCTATTCTAAACTAGTCATAATTGCATATATTTCCTTAAAGAGTGCAAATAATGAAAATGAGTGCATCCTCTTAAATGTGGCAACAAAAAAAATGGAGTAAGGAATGTATAGTCAAGAAGATAAATATCAATCAAATCTATAAAAAATGTATTTTATTGTCTAGACTCCCCTTTATTATTTGTATTCTGGGGGAAATCTCACCAACAAACATCAGTTTTGAGGGGAAAAAAAATCTCTCCTTGCATTATTCCACAGAAGAATAATCTTTTGCATATCACTATCTCACTTGCCAGTAAAGATGCTAAGAAGTGACTTCTGGATTTGTACTGTAATAATGTGGGTCAGTTGACAAATATATACTGAGAGCCCTCTATGAACAAGATACTGATTGTTGGTTTCTATGTTATTTGGGGGAAGGTAGCCTCCTATTACTAGTGATCAACTTCCCCAGAGAATTATTTGACAGTAGAGGGATACTTCAATTCTCATGGCATCTGTATTTCTGTAAAATGTGGATAAATCAAATTTTTATAAGTCATATGTGTCAAGGTGTGATTAAAAAAATAAGACTCCTTTTTCAGTGACATTATTAGAAAACCGTAAATGCCTTGACTAGTCTTTCCCCCTTTCTCCTCAATGCAGAAAACCAAGCTTATACAAATGTGAAGCTTATTGAACCAGAGAGTGCAGTAGAGAATGCAAAGGACTTGGAACTGGGAGATCTGAGTTTGTATCTTGGTTCTGGTATTTCTTAGCTGTAAGACCACCAGCAAGTCATTCTATCTCTGAGCTTCTTCAGAGAGGAATTTCTTCATCTGTAAAATAAGGATAGTAATATTTCTACTCCCTACCTCACAGAGTTGGTGTGTGGAATATGTTCTGGAGACACTGACATTCTATATAAATGTACATTATTCTTCTTCTCTTAAAGGTTCTGCTTGTACGAAGCAAGTTTCAGACCATTTGCTGATGTATTGCAACCAGCATACATATTACATGCAACAATGCAGCATGGGAGTGATAGTAATAATAAAACAGAACAACCAAATATCTCTGGCAAGGGCAGATGCAGATGGGCAGTAACATCTAAAATCCCAAGGGAGCAAGATTCCTTATGTGACACATACAGAATGTTTATTGACCTAGAGTGAGCATACTCCTTCTATAGTCTTGTTGACACTGGTATGCTGTAGACCTATTTAAAGCCAAATTTTTTCTTGTTGGCACTTTTTTTCTACATGATTGTGAAGCATTGAACATGATTCTGGATTATCTCCTGTGGACTTTGGTAGTGTGGTACTAACAACTAAACAGCAATCCAAAAACATGGGGAAAATATTTTTAACATTTTAAAAGGATTTTGTAGGTGTGTATATATGTGTGTATGTTTTAAATTTAGAAAATATGAACAGTGCTTTAAATAGAACATTTTGTTCATGACGTTACAGAATTCCACATGTTCACCGACCACCATTTGTGATATCCAGTCAAATCAGTTCACTGCATTTTAAATTTACCCTAGACTAATGAAGTAAATTTTATTTATTACATGCTATCTTTTTCTTTTCTTTTACATCCATAGTTAATTAGGAATATCTAGTTAATCCCCCCCCCCCCTTATTTTCCAAATGAAGAAGCTGAAGCTCCATACTTTAAGTGATTTGCCCAAGGTCAGACAGGCTGTAAATTGGAGAGTCTGGATTTTAACTCAGTTTCAGAAACTACAAGTTTAGCACTCTCATGCTGCATCCTACTCCTTTGTTGTTTTAGCATCAGGATGCCCAACTATCATCCTCTAGTTATTCAGGGGAAAGAAATACATAATTTTGTTAAGATTTATATTTCATTTACTGATTGTCAGCTTTTTTCAAGATTTTTTTTGGGTATATATCTAAGTTTCACTTAATTTATAATCAATATAATTTTTATTTATTTTTATATTTCAATCTTAAAATATATATTGAAATGTTAAAAGATTTAAATTGAATATAAATCTCTTTTCAATATGACACGACATTACAAAAGTATATAAAAACACAAACTATGATGAAAAACCTTTCTGTGGTGGACACAAGAATAAGAATAAAAGGAACAATATCTGAGATAGAGCTTGAAGTTTGCATGTGCTCTTTCCATTTTTCTGTTAGGAATACATGAATGTATTTTAATGGCCAACCCTTAAGGGAGAAAAATGTTATCACTGATTGATAGTACCTTAATAGTACTGTCTGGGAATCTGGGGACTGGTGGAAGAGTGCCATAGATCTTAAGCATCTGACAATTAAAAGTAAAGCATAAACTATAGGGATATCCTTACTATATGCTACCATTTATAAACACTAAGAAGTTAGATTAATGTGTTAAGGTTGGTCAGACCAGTTAACCTAAAGACTATTTCAATTTAAAAATCAACTATAAATCCATTCTTTTGTATAGTTGACCCTAAATTGCTTCATTCTTGCTTTTGGAAACAGCCAACTGGGGCCGAAGAAAGAAAATTCAGGATGTAAAGGGGAAAAAAATATACAACTACTCTACAGAACATAGAGCTAAGAGTGAGTTTTTAAAAAAATGTTTAATTTTGGGGGTGGCCAGGTTGCACGGCGAGTAAGAGCACCGGCTCCAGTGTTGAGAAGACTTGGAGATTGAATCCCAGGCTCAGACACTTAGCACCCACCCAGAAACACCTGGCCGTGTAACCTTGAGCAAGTTACTTAACCCCAATTGCTTAGGGGTAGCCAGGTGGCTCAGCGAGTAAGAGCACCGGCTCCAGTGTCGGGATGACCTGGATCAAATCTGGGCTCAGATACTCAGCACCACACCTAGAAATAACTGGCTGTGTAACCTTGAGCAAGTTACTTAACCCCATTGCTTTAAAAAAAATTGTTTAGGGGCGGCCAGGTAGCACAACGAGTAAGAGCACCGGCTCCAGTGTTGAGAAGACCTGGAGATCGAATCCCGGGCTCAGACACTCAGCACCCACCCAGTCGGGATGACCTGGATCAAATCCCGGCCTCGGATACTCAGCACCACACCCAGAAATAACTGGCCGTGTAACCTTGAGCAAGTTACTTAACCCCGATTGCTTAAAAAAAAAAAAATTGTTTAATTTTTTTACTGGTGCTTTTGAACATTACATGTTTCAATAAAGTTATGTATTTTATTGCCAAGAAACCATCCATACAAGTATACGTACACTTGCATGCACACACACACACACATGAATGCAAACAAACAAGATGTCTTGAAATCTTTTTATGATGTTCACACAATTTTTCAAGCACCTCTTTTTGGCTTTTCTCCCTTCCATTTTGTTTTCTTTTTCTTTAACTATCTTCTGAACCCTACATTTTCTTAAACTAGGAATCTCAGAAACATTATTTGGAAGCCAAAAATTATTTTACAAAGAAAAACAGGACTTCACCTAAATGCAACATTTTCCGCCAAAAGTCCCAATTTTAAGTGACAATGAAAAATATTCTTAATACTGAGATTATTTAATGAATATGTATTTATTTCCTGGCTATTTTCATTTTAATCCTTTTTTTCCTTTCCTGGCTATAATAATATAAATATTGTTATATTTTCTTTATTCCATAAGATACAATTATGAATTATATTGAGTCTCTTTTAAAAAGTTCTCAGTTTGATTCTCTCAGATATCACAGTAATTCTTATCATGTGAATTATGAATAGTTTTCATTCCTTCTGTTAAGGTTTCCAATCTTCTTAATATATTTTACACACTTTCACACTGTCTTCCCTCTTATTTCTATAAATTCTCCTTGCTATCAACATAGAAACACATGTTAAAGTAGTACCACATGGCATGTCATTGTGATGTAATTAAAAAGAACAATTATGAGATTATTTACTTAGTTTGATGGTTCAAAAGTTCTGATGGAAACACATTTTGCCATTGAGAAGTATTTTTTTTTAAATCAATGCAGCACTTGAAATGATGGTTTGATTTGTTTTTCCCTTTCACCTATGCCAGACTTAATAATTTATATAATTAAAAACTCCTGATGAGGAGCTTCATCAAAAGCCCATCCTAGGGGCGGCTAGGTGGTGCAGTGAATAGAGTACCAGCCCTGGAGTCAGGAGGACCTGAATTCAAATCTGGCCTCAGATACTTAACACAAAACTAGCCACGTGACCGTGAGCAAGTCACTTAGCCCCAGTTGCCCTCCAAAAAGCAAAAAAAAGCCCATCCTCAAGATTCAATGGGGTATTAAACTAGGATTGTGTAGGGCATACCATCCTTTCCAGCTGGGCATATAGGAAGTAAATCCTGTTCTACCTTCAAATGAATCTCCCAAGTTTCAATATTGTTCCTTTACCTGATTTTTTCAGATAATAATCACAACCTATGATATGTATCTCATTTTCAGATATACAGTTGATGAAACATAATTAATTTATGCCTTTTATGAATTTTTGAATAATAAAATAAGAGACCACATGAAGTCTCCTGTTTGCCTATTGCTATAGTAACCAGGTAATCTCAAATGGCTTCAAGCTGTTATCTTAAAAAAAAAAGTTGGGTTGAAAGCTCTTTATAGGACCTTAGAGAGAGTAAGTTCTTTGGGGAAGGAGGAGAACTAAAGAGATGGAAGAAGACAAACTGTTTATTTGGTGACAGAAGTAAAAAACTGCCATGGTTTGCTAGAGAAATGAGATTTCATAGAAAAATATTCTGGTATTTATACCAATTATAGACAGTTATTACTATAGAGAAATTTCACTGCCCTGCTGAGATATCTTTTCTGCAAATCCTGGAGCAATTATAAGATGGAAGTCTGGAATGTATAAACAATGTCCTTTGAACAATAAATCTTTCTTACTGAACTTGAACAGAAATGTGGCACCCTTTATCTTGTGGCTCTTTGCCTCTGCTTCCTTTTTAATAAAAGGAACAAGTGTCTACTCCAAGGATACATACACATATATATTTGATTACATCATTTTAAAAGATGGGAACAGCGCATTAAATTAATGAAAACAGCGACATAGTTATGGTGTTGATGCTATTGATTACTAAGTCAAATCTTCAGTTTTCACATAAACACATAGCTGGGTTGTGTTTGTATGCTTTGGGGTTTCACTAGACCCTGGTGTGGTGGTTTTCCATTATATTTCTTCATTTCACTCTGCAATCTCTAATGAACATTTTCTCACTACTGAATTACAAACAACCAACCAAAAACAACAAATGCAATGTGGTACAGCAAAAATTACATAGATTTGGCACAGTCTGATTAAACCCAGAGGACTTGGGTTCAAATCCTACTTCTCTACATATTATGTGTGTGACTTTAGGCAAGTCACCTAACCTTTCTGGGACTCAATTTCTTCATATATAAAAATAACAGTTTGTACTAGAAGACTCCTTAAGAACTTTTTCAGTTGCACTCTACCATCCTAATAGAGTCAATGTTTTTTTTTTTAATGGCACCATGTGAACATCACATTATAAACTGAATTTGCAAATGTCACTCTGAGTGTACCAAAATGGGGGGAAAATCTGCACTAATCAGGGCAAACAAGATCTAAAATCCTAAAGAGGAGGTAACTGTCACTTAGAATTAACTGTAAAAAAGCATGAACTCCATTATTTTGCTGAACTTACAAACCTTATACAATGTTTACAATAAGGTTTGGAGAGTTGCCTAGCACTGGAATATATACAATTAAACAACATAGTTGAATTGCTCTTTCAAGTCAGTACTGCTAAAAAGACCTTCATTGTACTCATATGATAGTCATTCTTGGAAC
>NW_027187419.1:86190545-86302258 GCF_028583685.1 Petaurus breviceps papuanus | reverse complement strand
TGCTAAAAAGACCTTCATTGTACTCATATGATAGTCATTCTTGGAACTTTTAACATAAACAGGAATAGAGAACATTCATTTGTAATTCTATCTGAGTGCATATGGGAACTTTTTTTTCACATTAAACCCCATGGAAACTAAAGATAGAAATAATAAAGGTATCACTGAATGAGAATCAAGTTTTTGACTGATGGAAGAATGTAGTCCTTTTATTTTGTTAGCAATTGAGCTTAATGCTCTACTCTTTTGACTTTCATTTAAGCTTACATAAGCTTCAGATTTTAAGACTATTGCAAAGTTAACTTTTATTTCCCTGAAAAACTTTGCAATAGAAATTTATACAATATAAACTTTCTGGTTTCTCATTTCATAACATTTGCTTGAAAATAGCAAATTCAAAGAGACTACAGAAAGTACTATAGACTGAAAACAAAAGAAAAACACTGAGCCAGTGGTAAATCCACATTGTAGTATATTGAAGTTGGATTAAATGAAATTAACATATCTGGCTTGTAAAAATACACTAATCCTTTAGCATTGGTGACAATAAAAATACCTATTACATGTAACCTAGTTTTTAAAAGAAAGAAAAATGCAAATATATGCATGTTTTATATACATATATATGTGTGTGTGTATGTGTGTGTGTGTGTATGTGTGTACATCATGCCTGTAAAACCTGGAGAGTATTCCAGCACCATGCCAGGAAACCGAATCACTTGCATTTGAATTGTCTTAGGAAGATTCTGAAGATCATCTGGCAGGATAAGGTACCAGGCACTCAGAGCCTTACTTGAACTAAACTGCCAAGCATTTAAACTCTGCTTCAGAGAGCACAACTCCAATGCACTGGCCACATTGTTCTAATGCAAAATGTGTGCTTGCCAAAAAGACTTTTATGGAGAACTTGCACAGGACAAGCATTCACATGGTGATCAAAAGAAGTGATACAAGGACACTCTCAAGGTCTCTCTCAAGAACTTTGGAATTGATTGTGTGGCATGGAAGTCACTGGCACAGGACCACTCAGCATGGTGTGTCCACATCAGAGGAGGTGCTGTGCTCTATGAGCAAAGCAGAATTGAAATAGCCCAAAGGAAACATAGGATGGACAAATTTGGAGAATCCACCCAAAATGTTCACCCAGACTATGTGGGCCCAACCTGTGGTAGGGGTGTGGCAGAGCATTCCAAGCTCCTATTTGTCTGATCAGCCACAGTCAGACACATTGAAACTTGACTTTAGCACAGTGACGTCATTTTGGTCCTCTTCAAGAATGAAGGAAAACAACCAATGCACGCACATGTGCACACACACATATGTATGTATATGTATACATATATTCATAGGATCATAGATACAGAGCTAGAGAGGATTTGAGAGGTCATCTAATACAGGGCTTCTTAAATTTTTTCACTTCAGACCCTTTTCATGTTTTGGCAGCATTTGTTGACATTGTGTGGCATGAGGACATGCACAGTGCAAAGTGTAACATGCTGTGTTTTCAGAACCAAGGCTGCAGTGAAGTTGTGAGATGCAGCATGGGCAAGGGCTGCCAAAAGTCCCTTGGATTCATTACATGTTTGATTTTGAATTAATTTTTGGTTGTTGCACATTCAGAAACCTTTTACTGTTGACCAGAAGCACTGAGCTAGTATAATCACCTTCATTTTACATATGTAGAAACTGAGGTCCACAAAACATAAGTGACCTACACAAGGTCACACAGGGAGTTTGTGATAGATATGACTTTTATGTTTTCCCTTTAAATGATTTTAGATTATTTTTAGAGATGTTGGGCTATATATAAAGGTATGCTGGTATAAGGGGCAGCTAGGTGGCACAGCGGATAGAATGCCAGGCCTGGAGTCAGCAAGATTCATCTTTGTGAGTTCAAATCTGTCTTCAGATACTTATTAGTTGTGTGACCCTGGGCAAGTCATTTAACCCTGTTTGCCTCAATTTCCTCATCTGTAAAATGAGTTGGAGGAGGAAATGGCAAACAATTTCAGTACCTTTGCCAAGAGAACTCAAAAGTGGGTCAAAAAGAGTCAGACATGAGTGAATAACAACAAAACAACAACAATGATGCAGGAGAAAAATACATCCATACACATTTGTTTAAACTTGATCTGCATTATTAAGATTTTCTTAAGTCTAGACAAGCAACAAAACAATAAATTAAGGCCTGATGTGATCACCAATTTCTGAAGTGCAAATGTTCACACTGAAAATTTAATTATTGATTCTGTCAGACTGCTTAGAACTGGCTCCAACCCACCCCTGGCTATATAGTTTTGTTTTGTTTTTCATTTTTTTTTGGAGGGGGGGAAGGCAGGACAATGGGGGTTAAGTGACTTGCCCAAAGTTACATGGCTAGTTTTGTGTTGTGTCCAAGGCTAAATTTGAACTCAGGTCCTCCTGACTCCAGGGATGGTGTGCTATTCACTGCACCACCTAGCTGCCTCTGGCTATATAGTTTTGACAGTAACTTTAAATTATGCCAAACTGATTTCATTGATATAAGAAATACCCACTACTAAAATGGGTTAGCACATTCTTTGCTAATTTGAACCTTAGAAAATTGTCTGTAACACTAGTGGGTTACCTAGAGCAACAAAGTCGGTATGTGTCAAAATCAGGACCTGAACCCTGATCCTCCTGACTTTAAGACTGGTCCATTATCTCCTATAGCTGTGTGGGAGCAGAAGGAGTCCTATATGGTCTAGTATAAAGAATACTGATTTTGATATCATGAAGAAAATGGGGCAGATTCCTTTCATTCTCTTTGTCTCTGTTTTTCCATCTGTTGAAAGGAGCTACTTTATATACCTAACAAAATTTATTTTAAAATTGTATAGCTTTGAGCTATTTGTCAAAGAAGTTGATCTCTAAATGTCAATATCATGATATTTTGATGGTGGGATATTTGATTTTTTTATATCTAAAGAATAAAATAGTCATTTAAAATATTGATTTTTTTTCTCCAGACCATAAGATATTTTTGTTTGTTTTGTGGAAAGGAGCACCTGATGAACAATTTATGACCATTGTAACTGACAACAATCTTTCCCTAGGAATATTATAATGTTTTCTATTTTGGAAAATGCCTGATGTACCCATGAAAGAAGGCATTCAGGGAGCAGGTTTTGCAGTCATCCTGTGCTATATGATATGGTTGAAGATTTGGTGATAGCATTGGGTAGTGGATAGAGAAGTGGATTTGGAATCAGATGCCACTGGTTCAAATTCCCAGCTCTTAAGCTTCCTAGATGTGTTACCTTGGAGAGACTACTACATTTCTGATCCTTGAATACCTTCATCTATAAAAAGAAGGGATTGTGCTAGGTGGGTAACAGAGCCCAGGAAATATGTTGTAGTCTGCTAATCCATACTAGTAGAGGAATTTTTATACAGTAGTTCAACCTTGCTCTCTTCAGAGAAATACTATTCCTAACAATAACATCTTAGGAAATGTGACCATCATCAGGTGACTTTACCCTTACATGGTTATTCTCCTGCATTTGCTCTTTCCACCTTTCCCATTCTGGAAACATTTAGTTTGGATCAGATCAGTGGATCCTGCAGTCTGAAGTTCAGTTTTGATAGTTGAGGATATTTTGTTTTTGTGAACTGTTAGTTTTCCTATGTTACGTCAGCCTCAAGAAGTTAAGCACATACCTGAAACCTGTTATGGAACTTTCATCTAATATACAGATGGACTATTTCAAAACCAGGGACAACTCAGGGGCTACATCTTCCATGATCCCTCAGCTAAAAGTGATATATTTCTACCTGAATAGTTCCTAGCACTTTGTCATCTCTTCTCATAGAATTTAGACACATTAGAGTTGGAAGTGACCTCAGAGGTAATCTATTCCCCTTATTTTGCAGGTGGGGAAACTGAGGACCAGTAAAGTTAAGTGACTTGCCAAATTTGAACCCAGGTCTTCAGACATCAAATCCAGTGTTATTTCTGCTTCAGCAGAGTACCTCCTTGTCAGTTTTCACATTCTATCTACTCAGAATTATTTGAATAGATGATTGGAAAATAATTAAGTATTTATTATGTGCTAAGTATGGCATTAAGCCCTGAAGATACAAGTACAGAAGTTTAAACATTCCCTGCCCTAAAGGAGCTTACATTCTAATGGAAGAAAAAATAAATAAAATAAAAGTAATTGACTGAATGAATGGAATATATAAAAAGGAGAAGAGGAAGGAGGGGAGTGTTTGATTTAGAAAGTGGTGGCCATGGAAAGGTTATTTTGGTTTAGTGAGTAGAATGAGAGTGAATGAGTGGAGTGAGAGTGGAGTGAGAGTAGAGTGAGAGAGACCATAGACCTCTTACTAAATTGCTAGTACTTTGAGAACAGGATTTGTATCCCTGTGCCTGGCACAGTGCCTTGCACACTATATGTACTTATAATTGATGTTCATTGCACTGAATGAATGACATTTACTTTGAAGGATTTTCCAGTCAAGAATATGCATATAAGCAATGAATAAAAAGCAGAATATGGAAAATACCATAAGGACCTACTAAGAGTTTTGAGAGTCAAGAGGAGGGAGAGATTACTTCTGGCTGTAGTGATTAAGTAAATCTTCACATGGGTTGGCATTTGGAGAGTCTTGAAGGATGGAGTGAAATTAAATAGGTTGAAGTGGATGGGCAGAGAAATCTGAGATGCTTCCACTTAATACCTATGTGAACCTTAGTCAAGTCACTTAACTTTTTTTTTTTTGCTTTTTGGAGGGCAATTAAGGTTAAGTGACTTGCCCAAGGTCACACAACTAGTTTTTGTGTTAAGTGTCTGAGGCCAAATTTGAACTCAGGTCCTCCTGACTCCAGGGCCAGTGCTCTATTCACTGAGCCACCTAACTGCCTCCAAGAAACTTAACTTCTATTGGGCTCACTTTCCTCCTCAGTAAAACTGGTAAGATTGGGGCAGGTAGATCTTGAATAGAATGCCAGGCCAGGAGTCAGGAAGATGCATTTCTTGAGTTCAAATTTGGCCTCAGACACTTAATTAGCTGTGTGTCCCTGGACAAATCACTTAACCCTGTTTGTCTCAGTTTCCTCATCTGTAAAACAAGCTGAAGAAGGAAACAGCAAACCATTCCAGTATCTTTGCCAAGAAAGCCCTAAGTGGGATCATGAGGAGTCAAAAACAACTGAACCAAACAACTGAGCAATAACAAAATTGGTAGAAGTGAAGGAAAGATATACCAGTCATATAAGACTTCAAGGTTTTCAAATCTCTTTAATTATATTATCTCCTTTAATTAGATGACCTCTTGGATCCCTTCCAGGTCTAGATCTATGATCTTATAATCAAAGTTATGTTTTAAGAAAATATTAATTTGCAATCTCATGGAGAATTGATTGCAAACAAAGAAAATCTTATGATAACTTTTGTAAATTTTGTAAAAGAGTATATGGCAGATAACTTAGTTTAATTGGGGGGAGAGCAGTTGGGGTTAAGTGACTTGCCCAAAGATACATGGCTAGTTTTGTGTTGTGTCTGAGATCAGATTTGAACCCAGGTCCTCTTGACTCCAGGGCTCGTGCTCTATTTGCTGCGCCACCTAGCCATCCCCTAAAATTTTTTAATGGGTATAGAATGAGACATTTTTTTAGACATGTCCACTTGCAAGAATTTGTTTTATTTAACTGTGCATATTTTAATAAGGATCTTCTTTTTTTCCCTCAAATTGGGTGGCAAGGAGCATTTGGTAGGGAGAAAGAATTAATTTTTTGATCATCAAAAAAGATAAAATTTAATTTCAGAGAAAGGTAAAAAGTGGCAAGTAGGTGCCAAAAGTCTGTCCATATACCTTTTTGTGAAAAACAATATATTAAAGGAAGGAACAGTTTGTTCAGGAAATATGATACTTTTCATTTTCTCTACTGTTAACACATAAAGTATTGCAAAGCATATGCTTTAAAGATCTATGTAGTTGATATTCAGAGGATATCTATAACCAAAGTGTCTCATATGGTGCACCAGATTCTGATATTGTTCTACCATTGGCTGTTTTCCATTTGGAATCTCATTTTATGAAAGTCAAGTATTGAGTGAATCCTACATGAACAACTGTAGGTGTTCTCTGAAGGTACAGACTGTGGTATAAATAGAACAGAAGTTATTAAAGATAAGATAAACTATAAATGCAATTGTCATTGTTGCATTAACAGTTTAGTATGACTATTTCATGTTAGAGTGAGTATTAAGGAGAATCAAAACAGGATATTAAACAGATGGTGCTGAATAAAATACATTTATTTTATTTTTATTGCAGTTTCTCCATTTGGGAAAATGTCTTGAGTTCTTGGTTTAAATTTTTAAAAATCATCATTTGGTAATGCAAATTGATCTTATTGTTCTATAATCAAGAACTGAACGTCTTTCTGGGATGAAGTTAATTCACATATGTTGAAAAGTAAAAATAAATTCACAAAAATTAGGTTTACACCATAATATTTGCTGAGTGTTATGTGGAGCTATTCCAAGCAGAACGACCAGCTTGGATTTGTTTTTCTTATACATATACACCCGCACAACATGAATTTAAAAATATATCCAGGCTTTGTCATTGCTTTGGCTCTTAAATACAGTTTTAGAAAAAAAACACAGTTCTCAGTTTTAGGTTTCAGATGCTTATAATACAACCTACAGTCTTTTAATGTGAGGTGTCTAAGATATTACTGCCTTCAGAAAATTCATAGACCTCGCTTGCTATGTCTCTGAGCTCTCAAAGACTTGAACAACCTCCATGGTAGTTTAAAACAGAAATATTCACCCTAATATCCAAGGTCAAATTTTGCCCCCTTTTTTCTGCTCTAAGTTAGCTAGTGCTTATATGATGCTTTAAGGTTTGCAAAACACTTAACATATGTTTGCTCATTTTATTCTCACAACAACTGGGAGAGATGTCAACTCCCCATTTTATGGACGTGGACACCATCATAGACAAAAGTTAAATGATTTGCCCTGAGTTACACAGATGGTAAGTGTCTCAGGCAGAATTTGAATGTGGGTTTTCTGGACTTGAAATTCAGGACTTTGTTCCACCTAGCTGCTTAATTACATGTATCTGTTAATACTGAATTGCCTTCTAGAAACTGAACATTTTTTAACATTATCCCCATTGTATTAATAATTATAGTGACATTATAATGCATATATTGTTTGTTGGAAAACAATGCAATCTTTCCCTAGAAATCATGTGTGAACTGAGAAAAATTCTAGTTAGATGAGGTAGAGCTATAGTAATTGAAATGTGATTCGTTTTTAGAGATGCTAATACTGATCCTCAGGAAAAACAATATAATTGACACTGATGGTTTACAACTTGGAGTTCTAAAGAACCAATGTTGGTGCCTTTCCTTCTGCTTTGCTATAGACAACAATCATCATCATCATTGTCATCATCATCATCATTATCATCTAACATTTATATAGCACTTACTCTGTGCGAGGTGCTTTCCAATTATTATCTCTTTTGATTCTCACAACAACCCTGAGAGGCAAGTGTTATTATTATCATCCCCATTTTACACATGATGAAACTGAGGCAAACAGGGGTTAAATAACTTGCCCAGGGTCACAAAGCTAGTCAATATTTAAGGCTAGTTTTGAACTCAGGTCTTTTTTACTCTAAACCTGGGCTCTATCCACTGATAGACAGAGAGAGAGAGACATAGACACAGAGAGACAGAGACAGAGAGTTTTGTGTGTGTGTGTGTGTGTATTACATATGTAACAGGTATCAGAAAAAGGCATTTAAAATATTCTGCTACTTTAAAATAGAAAACAGGCTAACTTTTATTGTTTTATTTATAAGTTTCAGTTGATATTTAATTTATCATTTTAGATTTAAAAATTAGACTAAATTATTATAAGATCATTGATCAAAAATTGTAAAGGGCTTCAAAGGCCCTCTATTTTTATTTTAGACCATAGAAAGCTCTTGTAAATTTGTAAAAAAAAAAAAAAAGAGTTGTGTATACAAAAATATCAGCTATCAATTGAGTGAAATGACATTAAACATAAAATCAAAGAGAAGAGATTTGAGAGAGGGTAAGGCATACCAACTGAAAACAAAAATCTTGACAAAAACGGTTTCCCCTCCCTGCAAATAACATGAGGTTAAGTCTTGAATGTTGTTAACACCGGATGCCCCGACATGACTGGGCCAGCATAGCCCTGATTTGTCTAATCCAAATAGTTCAGGTATAATGATTCTACATTGAATTTAGTGGGCACTTAATGCTTCTTGTAAGAATTAAAGAGTGAAAGATTCTCCCATTACAGCTTATAATTAGAGCATATGTCCCACAGTCATGGCTAAGTTGTAGGTAGATAGGTGGCATGGAGGACACAGTACTAGGCCTGCAGTCAGGAAGACTTGAGATCTTTTTAGATACTTTCTAGCTGTGCGGCCACATACAAACTTTTAGTCATTCCTCATTTGCAAAATGTGGAAAATAATAGCACCTACCTCCAAGAAAACTATTGCAATGATAAAATAAAGTAATATTTGTAAAGTGCTTTGTAAACCTTAAAGATGATGAGGAAATGAACTAAGTTTTCAAATGAGAAACAGGAGCTTGGATTCTAGCCTCATTGGTTCATTTTTTTACCTCGAGCAGGTGACTTCCTCTCTCAGGGCCTAAGTTTCCTCGTCTATAAAGTTAGGATCTTAGATCAGATGATCTCTAAGGTTGTTTCCAGTTCTATAAGTCTTTGATTCTACCAAGATCCTGGAATAGGTCGGAAGCATTTATACTCTTGTTAACAACAGAAAGATTCTATAATGACCAGTGTCTGGTTCCCTAGAGGCCCCGTTGATGTAAACGAGCCAGGGAAGTTGGAGGCTAGCTGTTATCCTGCTGTAGTGTAATGGAAGCTGCTGCTAGAGATAGAGCATTGGACCTGTAGTTAGGGAGACTCATCTTCATGAATTTGAATCTGGCCTCAGATACTGGCTAGCTGTGTGACCCTGGACAAGTCACTTAAGTTTGCCTCAGTTTCCTCATCTGTAAAATGAGCTACAGAAGGGAATGGCAAACCACTCCAGTATCTTTGCCAAGAAAACAAGGGGTCACAAGGAGGCAGACAAGACTGAAAATTAAACAATAACTTTCTTACTCCAAGTCCATTGCTCTATCTACTGCACCACCTACCTGCCTTGGAAGGTGGCTATGTGAGTGAACTCTGGATGACACTGCATGTATGCATATACAAATATTTAAGTGTGTGTGTGTGTATATACATAGGTATGTGTACATAGACACACATGCAGGTGCATAGATATGTGTGTAAACACATATAAGTGCATTATATATCATATATACCTGTCGTGTAATACATATATAATATTTATATGTATGGGTATATTGTTGACATGTATGCATATATTATATTGTATATTTATCTGTGCATGGGTATATGTATATATACACACATGTGCCTACCCACATGCATAGATCTATATGTATAATGTGTAATGTTAAGAGTAGGGGTATATATATTTTGAACATACATATATTATATGTGTATATATGTATCTATACATATATCTGCATGTATAATATACATATCTTCATGTGTGGGTATATATTGTAGACACATGTGCATATGTATGTGTTATATGTGCATATGTGTATAGACTGATCCATCAGTCAATCCCTGGTACATGTTAAAAACAAAGAGATGGTAAAATTGAAGTAGATGAGACTTCTAACTTGAAGTTGCTTGTTGGAGAAAAAAGAGAAAATTAATGATGACAGAAGCTAGGTAAAATTGATCATGAATGTAAGGAATGAGAAGCATTTTGAAGGAGAAAAGGAATATAATTTGAGGAAAATGTAGGAACATAGGCATGAATGGAGCCTGGGATCTATGAAAAGTGTGTGTGTAATATATATCTATATATCTTTAGCTATATGTAAATATATAGAGATATATCAAAAATACATAACACAAATATATATATATATAATATGCACAACCCTGCCTCTAGATATTTATGCATGTATGCATATATACACATATAGTGTGTACATATTTGTGTATGTATATGCATATAATATATAAAATAGAAATAGATGCATACGTATGTATATACACATACATAATAACTCTATCTCTTTGCTAAAGTCATTGAATATTCTTTGAAGCCTAGTACCCTGACTCTCACTTTTTTTTACATAGTTACATTTCATCATTGTACCTCCTGACACTCCCTTTGACAGCTATAGGATTTCCATGCACAGTAGGCACTAAAGCAAGGCTTCTTAACTGAGGGTGTGGGAATATTTTCTAATATTTTGGTAGCTATTACAATGTAATTCATATCCTTTGTAATCCTACATATTTTATCTTATGCATTAAAAACATTATTTTGGGAAAGGGTCCATGGGCTTTGGCAAATTTCCAGTGGGATCTATGTTACAAAAAAGGCTAAGATCCCCAGCACTAAAGGAAAAAGATTAAGAACCAAGGGGAATTAATCTACAACTCTTGATGACTATCTCAAAGACACCTTCCTCCCAACTTTCTTCCTTCTTTAAATTCAGGTTGGTGGTGGTTGGTCGTTGTCCTCCATTCTTCAAGAGGACCAAAATGACATCACTATGCTAAAGTCAAGTTTCAATGTGTCCAACTGTAGCTGATCAGACCAGTATGATCTTGGAATGCTCTTCCACAAGTTGGGCAAAAATAGTCCATGTGAATGTTTTAGGGGTGAATACTCTAAATTTGCCCATCCTACATTTCCTTTGAACTATTTCAATTCTGCTTTGCTCATAGAGCACAGTACCTTCTCTGATGTGGACATGCCATGCTGAGTGGTCCTGTCCCAGGGTCTCCCATGTCACACAATCAATTCCAAAGTTCTTGAGAGAGACCTTGAGGGGGTGGCCAGGTAGCACAGCGAGTAAGAGCACTGGCTCCAGTGTTGAGAAGACCTGGAGATCGAATCCCAGGCTCAGACACTTAGCACCCACCCAGAAACACCTGGCCGTGTAACCTTGAGCAAGTTACTTAACCCCAATTGCTTAGGGGCGACCAGGTAGCACAGTGAG
Source organism: Petaurus breviceps papuanus (assembly GCF_028583685.1). Classification (NCBI taxonomy): domain Eukaryota; kingdom Metazoa; phylum Chordata; class Mammalia; order Diprotodontia; family Petauridae; genus Petaurus; species Petaurus breviceps. The sequence continues at coordinate 86,291,166 of NW_027187419.1, read as the reverse complement.
TAAGAGCACTGGCTCCAGTGTCGGGATGACCTGGATCAAATCCGGGCTCAGATACTCAGCACCACACCCAGAAATAACTGGCCGTGTAACCTTGAGCAAGTTACTTAACCCCGATTGCTTAAAAAAAGAGAGAGAGAGAGACCTTGAGGAGTGTCCTTGTATAGCTTCTTCTGACCACCATGTGAATGCTTGCCATGTTTGAGTTCTCCATAAAAACAGTCTTTTTGGCAAGTGTGCATTTTGCATTAGAACAACGTGGCCAGCCCATTGGAGTCTGTCAGAGTTGCACTCTCCGAAGCAGACTTTGAATGCTTGGCAGTTTAGTTTGGGAAAGGACCTCAGTGTCTGGTACCTCATCCTGCCAGGTGATCTTCAGAATCTTCCTAAGACAATTCAAATGGAAGCATTTCATTGGTTCTATCACCTAGACAGCCAAACCCAGTCCCCAGTTCTTCACTTCCAATTTATTTTTTCACACTTCTGTGACAAATTATGTTGCATGTTACTGAACCTGGAATACCCTCCTACTCATAGGCATGTATAAGGCTTCTATCATTATTAAATTTCTCTAATCTCTATTCTCCAAAGATCTTTTTCAATTTAGAGTTTTCATCTACTTTGATTATAAAACCTCTTCATACCTTTTAACTTGAATCAAAGATCCAAAAAAAATGTAGCTGACAAAACCACCTAAATTAGTCCTTATTGGAATCCAAGGAAATACTATTTTATACTAGGAATTACCAGTTTATCTACCATATCCCAAGATGTAAACTGTTCACTTTTTGAAAAATGGACATTGAGAATTGTTGTGATGTTTGCTGGTTTGCTGATTATCACATAAATGCTAGTGTAATTAGCATGGTAGCTAAAAACATCCTAAAAAGAGAACTAACGTCATCACTGCCACAATTTTCTAACTTAAATTTCTCAAATTTGAAGGCTTTGTCTAAATGACATCTCTATGACTATCTTAATTGAACAGAGCTTAAGATGTTTGGTTTGGAAGTGTTTTTTCTGACTTAACTAGAATTTAGGAAAGCATCAATTGGAACCAAATGATATTTTATTTTCAGTTATATTCCTAGGAATCACTGCTGCATAGCCTATTAAGTGATTTAATGACATAAAGGAAAAATTGGTTTCAGAAGCACTGTGTTTTCATAGACAAGTTTGATAGAAATGATAATATAGCTCCCATGAGATGACAGCAAATTGCAATAAAAATGTAGAAAATGTAAGTGCATTTTGAATATTCTGAAGGTCCTATAGGACAGTGCGAGTCAAAATCATTTTCAGCTAAATAAACTTTTCTGATAAACACGAGGATTCCTAAGAGATGGAACTTTTGAAAGAGCTGAATGACAGACAGAAATCTTAATAAAGAGCAGTTTGTTTTAAATTAGTGTAAGCTTTTTGTTTGTCTTCTCAGGTTTGTTGGCATGTAACTATGTGGTTGGTTCTGATGATTCATTTTTACTTCTTTTGACTTTATCATTTCATTTTGGTAGTTGGCTATTTTGTTGATTTTATTTTATTCCCTCTTTATAATCATGTTGGCTAAAAGTTAATCAATTGATCAATTTTGTTAATCTTTTCAAAGAACCACTTTTCATTTTGTTTTTATCATTCCTATAATCCTTTTGTTTCCCATTTTGTCTATTTCTCCTCTTTTTCTCTTCTGTGCATTTTATTGGGGGGGGAATGTTGTTTATTTGTTGTGTCTTTAATTTTTTTAATACACATTCAGTTCATTATCTTCTTTTCTATTTCATTAACATATGTTTTTAGGGATATAACTTCCCTCACCAGAACTTCTGTAGCTGTATTCCAGAAGTTTCAGCTTATTGTTTCATCGTTATCATTATTTTTCACACAATTATTAGTTGTTTATATAATCTGTTCTTTAACTCACTTGTTACTTAAGATTTCTTAATTAAATCTTAATTTAGGGGTGTGTATGTGTGTGTGTGTGTGTGTGTGTATGTATTCCCTGATCACTGTTTTTATTGCATTGTGGTCTGTGAAGAATGTGACAATGCACACTTTTCATGCAGCCATACCAAGATGCTAATTTTAAAGGTCTTTTGCCCCCAATCCAACAAAGTAGATGCTGTAGTGACCTTTTGTGCTAGTCTTTAATATTTAGTGAATTTGGCTATGGGTGATGGTGAAGTCAGTATGAAGTCTCATTTAAGGGCTGATTGGTTCAACCGAATGTACAATGCTAAGACCATATGCCACTAAGGGCAATGAAAATGACATTGGTTTTTAGCTTTTCGTTTTTTTTTTAAGGCTGGGACCTATTCTTTATTCTGGGTTGGTAGTTATTCCAAACGTTCACTATATACTGCTGTCATTGGTAGGAACAGATTGCCAATGAATCCATGTCTCTGAAAAACCTATGAAGGAAGATTAGCTTACTCAACTTTTTGTTCTGATTGTTTATCTGATAATTACTGATTTTGGAACATCTTCAGAACTCATTTACTCAGATGGCCTTTTCTAAACCCCTGGCAAAAAGATGTAAATTTGAGGTAAATATTGACAATTACCTCTTTTAAAAAGTACCTTTTGACAGCCTCTGTAGTCCAACTACATGCTATTTAATACAAAAACATGTTGTGGTTGCCCATAGTGATCATTTAACCCAAAGGGAAGTCCTCCTTTCAGTCCACAAGAACCTATGTGGCTGAATATACCACAATTTTCTAGTGGGAGTTCCTTCATATGTTGTTTAGCTTTTTAAACAAGAATATGCAAAACTATACTTTTCAACAATTAAAATAGGGTTTTCATGAATGGAGGCATTAGCATTGCTTATATTTTATCTAAATTCATGTAACTCCATCAACTGTCTTTTCTTCCAATAGTATTGATGCAAAAGTGTCATATTGAACAAAAAAAAAGAATTTAAAAGGAGGAGCAGCTATGGAATAAAGTATAATACATTAAGGCAAGTTTCTGCTGCAGTCTGAAATTTAGCAGGTTATTTTTATTGTATAAAAAGTACATCTAAATAGTGACTGAGCTATCCTTGTTATAGTTCTGCATGCAGGAATAATGATCACCCTTCACCTTTAAAGACTTCATCTTCTACCAACTTTTACTGATGTGCTACAAGTATGTGTCCCTATAAAAACCAAAGCAGATATCCATTGAAAGCCTATAGATTAAGTGACTTAGCTTCTTTCTTTCTGCTAATCCAATTATTGGATCAGTGATACTGACCATCACATACTTTTTTCAATGCTCCTTCCCCCTTACATAGGAGTCTCTATTAAAAAGAATGATGGGAGTTTGTTAGGAGATTGGGGAGGGGGGATGTTGTCAGTAACATGTAGCTTCTTTGTTTCTTCCTCAATGGGCCCAAGTCAAATATCTGGTTCTCCTTTTACTTCTCCATTCTTTTTGAAGAAAGAGTTAATCTTTTCCTATCAGCTAAACACAGGATTTATAAACTCTCTACTCTCAACTTGATTTTAGTCTGGTATTGTTTATTTCAGTCTCTCAATAAAATGCTTATGTAGGTGAATTGTTATCATTTTAAGCAAAGATGTCACCAGTGTAAACCAAGGTTTTTAGTCTTCTCCTTAATTTACTGGTGAAAGTAATTGTTTCTTTCCACTCTAAACTGGACTCTCAAGAATCATGCTGCTCTTAAATTCCTTTATCTTTCTGCTACTGTGTGTACTTTCATGTATTCTTTTCTCACCTCTCAGAGCAACATTTTTTTCTTGACCTTTATATCTCCATCCCCTTCTCCTATTCTGTTCTTTCTCTTTAGGATAGTCTTACAACTCATTCCAATTATGTAAATACTAAGATTGAAAGCCTTATGTATGTGATCTTTATGATAAAGTGTAGAAATCTTCTTAGAGCCCTAAACAATCTTTAAATGACAAATCAACCAATCAACAAGAATGAATTAAACAGCTATTTTGTGCCAGGCATTATACCACATATTAGGGATACAAGCACAGAGAATGAGACAAAAATTTATTTTTGTTGTCACAGTAGGAATCAGGAGAGACCTGGGGTTGAATCTTACCTGTTAAACGAGCTGTGTGACAAGGGGCAAGTTACTTAACATCTCTGGGCTTCATTTTCCTCTTCTATAAAATAGGGGCAGTGATCCTAACACCACCAGGCTCACAGTCTTATTGTGAGGAAAATGTTTTATATTTTAAGTGATACATCTATATAAATATGAATTATTATTATTACAACATGTTTTCTGCATTGATATCTATGGAAAAGAAACCTGGGCAGATGGACAGACACTCTAGTAGAATGGAGAGTCTGTATGGCTTTTCATTTTATTACAGTGCTTAACTCATCTGTGTACTCAGTAATAAATGTTACATGCAATCAACTCCTGGTTAGCCACTTGTGAATTATCTGTGGTCAGTCTGATTTTCCAGTTTTATTTCCTTCTCTCCCCTAGTATGCTTTTTAGGATGCCTTACACCATTGTCATTTGGTATATACTAATAAAAAGCAAAACAATTTTAACATTAGCCTAAAAAATCAAAAAGCAAATGTCTTAAACCCTTTCATTTGATGTACACCCACTCATAAATAAATGATGCTTGTTGCTCTATAATTGAAGGTACTGATTTTTTTTAATTGTTTGCTATTTTGGATTTCTGCAGTTAACACACTTTTCTATTGTCATACATAATTGAGAATTGGTTGTTATGATTTAGTCAAAAAGTGTACAAGTTCACTCAACTCCAACTCCAAGGGGTTCTCTTGTAGTGATACAACTAAAAGTAAGTAAAAGTAGTAATTAAAAGAAAGCCAGAAATGGGTAAAAAGAAAAATAAACTATGTCTTGCCTGTCTATTTCTACCCTCCCCCCATTTTGCAAATGAGACTTTCTTGGAAATTTGTGTTTGTGGAAAACTTCTTAGTCATTTGCTGCAGGCAAATGCTTATGTGAGCTTAATGAGGTGTAGAGTAGAGACGGCTATAACTCCTTATAGAAGATAGGAGATATAACTCAGAGATGAAGGGGATGACATTGATAAATACAGTATGGTAAAGACCAATGTGTCCCTTATCCCCAGTCACATTTTTGTGCAAGTGAAATCGGCATCTAAGGTTGTCCTGAAGGGGAAAAGAAGCAGCCTGAAGAGTGGATGTCACAGCAGGGCTTCCTGAAGCCTGAGGGGTGTTTAGAAGGGAGATGGGGTGTGTTTTTGCTTTGCAATCAGGCTAAGACTCACCTTGGTTGCCTTGGAGATACGGTGGGCGTAGAAATGGGGGTGGGGATTATGTGTTGAATGTATATAAGGGCCTCAGGTCCTTTTTAGTACCAGATGGCAGCACCACCTCCTTGTTTCTTTTCCTACAGCTGGTCTCTAAGGCTGTGAGTAGTTGCAGCTGCCTGGTTTGGTTCCTGCCCCAGATTGGAAACTTCCAAAGGTTTAGGATAGTGGGAGGTGGAATTAATTCAGATGTGCTGGAGTCAGAGAGCTGAATTTTGGGGAGATATTGTCTACTTCATAGATCTGGTTAGAGATAATACTGTCTCACTAATAGTATTGAGTATCATTAAATCTAGGGTTGGAATGAACTTCATAGACCATCAATCTAGTTCAGTGCTCTCATTTTACATATGAGGAAAATGTGGCCCAGAGCTGGTAAAGTGACTTGCTCACAGTCATACAGGCAGTAGTCACCAGAGATGGAGTCTGGGTCCAGGTTCTGTGACTCTGGAACAAATGCCCTTTTCCTTATACCAAATATTTTGTTTGAACCTCATGGTTTGCTTTAACTTATCCACAAAGTTAGTTTATAGAGTGTACATTGGGAAATACAGCTGCCAATGAATGATGCTAGCCAGTGTCATAAAGTTTCTTAGAGTGAGTCTTGAATTAAAGTAGTGTTCAGGGGTTCCCTTGTAGAGAAAATGGTTATACCCCTTAGTCCAGTCCTTTGTGAAATAGGCACTCTATCAATATTGACTTACCAATTGCATGGAAAGGAGATACTGTCTTAAACATTAGCTCCATCTGTTTAGCAGGGGTTACTCTGAGACTGTATTTTTTCAGATGACTGAAAACTGCAATCACAAGTGCCAGAACTTATCAGTGACTGGCACATAGAAGGCACTTAATAAATACTTATTGACTTACTAAGTTCTTTTTTATTGGTTGACTTAAGATAAATTTGCTAATAAACATGTTGATTATACATTCTTCTCATAAGTCAAATAGATGTGAATTATGTTGCATTTGAAGTACTTTCTCAACTTGGCAAATTGCTAATTGTGAGGGAAGATTGGAAAGTAAAGGAAAGGGGAATGGATTTTCTAGTCATTAAAGTGGAAGAATTCATACTCTGAATGTGGGCAATTAGAAGAAGAGGCGAAAACATCACGTGACATCTTCAGTTGTTTGAAATGAAGCATGAAGAATTATGGTTTTAAAGTTTCTCAGGAATGTGTTTTATCTCCAAGGAATGTGTGTTATTGAAAAGATTATCAAAGATCAACTAACACAGTTTTAAAATATAACTCCTATAAGATAAAAGAATGGCAGAAAGTTATGTGGTGTTCTCCCTTCTACAATAAACTTGAAAAGCTATATATTTGAAGTTGGCTGTTCTCATGTGATGAAGCTGAAGGCACACCAGACCAGGAATTAGAATTCACATGCCTATAAACATTTACTAAACATCTGGAATGTGCAAGGGACTGTGTCAGGTGCTGGAGATGCAAAGATAAGGAATGATCATTCTAACCTTTGTGAAACTTATATTTTACAAGGAGGAAAACAACATGTTAGAAGACTTGGGTTTTAGTCCACTCACTGTCACTTAACTGTGATCTTGCACAAATTATGTTTATGTCTCTGAGATTTTATTTGTATTCTGTACAACAGAAAAAATAATTTCTTTTCTATCAACATGATGTTATTGAGCAGAATAAATGGAATAATGATGTGGAAATATCTTGTAAACAGCAAACCATTGCAAGTGTCACATGTTTTACTATTAACTTACCTTTTCCCTACGAGGAATTACCAATAACTTTGCTATCAATCATATCTGAAGTATTGTATCAAACCAAGAATAGTGTGTAATACCCCACTTCTCTGGAGGCCACATGTACAGAAGACACAATGATTTGATGTAATATATACAAGAAACATAGCTAACACTTCCTCCACCCTCCCCCATACACACACCCATACTCTCTCTCAGGAGCTAATATGCATGTTTCAAAGTCTATGCACTAAATAAAGCTTCTGCGATTTACTTGGGACAGTTAGGTGGTACAACACATAAAGTTCTGGAACTGTAGTAAGGAAGACTCATCTCCCTGAGTTCAAATCTGACTTCAAACACTTACTAGATATGTGACTCTGGAAAAGACACTTAATCCTCTTTTCCTTAGTCTCTTCATCTGTAAAATAAACTGGAGAAAGAAATGGCAAAACAGTACCTTTACCAAGGAAACTCCAAATGGGATCAGGAAGAGTCAGACATGACTGAAACCTTAAATGATTGAAGTGATACTTTACCTATGATGCTTCTTCTGTAACTTCTCAGATCCTCACTCAGAATCATGTTTAAAATAAGAGTAAATAATATTTTAAATTATTTTCAGTTCCAAATTTGTAAAAAAACATTTTAACAAGGTTGTTTATCTGGTTTCCAAGCTCACAACAGATTATAAGCAGCAAATTAGAAGGCATTTGACAAGGATGTACTAATTGCAGCAGGAAGGGCAACTTTCTAGTAAGGAGGAGGGTGAAAATATTATAAAAAGCAGAATTGGCTCAAAATATATAGCATTTATGCCCATGTTAATGTAGGGGAAAGTAGGCTTCCACACTCCAATAACCCCTAGTATTATCATTACATTTTAATGAAATACAATGCTATAATACAATGTTCATAATGATTGAGCCATCTAGAAAAAAATTAATTTAAATATGTATCCTATTTTAAAAAAGCAGAACCATATGTAATATGTTTTAGAAATCTTACCATTGAAATGGTGGATTTAAAAAAAATTCTGAAACTTAGAGGAATGAAGGTTATTTATCTGGAAATAAAAACATAACTCCTTGTTCCTTAATCATACTAAATAAAGGTGCCATTAATGTACAGAATTGCCTAGAGATTTCTTTCTGGTCTTTGATGATTTTTAAGAGCCTTCCAACACCCTTCTTGACACTTTCTTTTCATGAGACAGATTCTGTTAAGGTAAATCCAATCCTGCAAGGTTTTATGAGCTAATGAGTGCCTGGAGATGCATTTAATATGGATTAGTTTCTTCACACTTGTATACTACCTGTAATTGCCATTAATGTTTTCTGTTTTCTTTTTGATCCCCATGCATGCTACTCCTTTTATTTTCCCCACAGGTTTTTGCATCTCTCCCCCCTAATCCCCAATGTTCCATTCTTTAGCTGAGTTTAAAACATTGTTTTCATGAATCCCTACCTAGCACACCTCCCTCTCCTCCCCAACCTCACTTTCTTTTTAAAATCTTGACTGTAAAAAGCTTCCCAAAGAAGAAAGTATTAAATTACATTAGTATTACATTATGTTTCCTGCTCCCTTGCTCTTCCTGCTTTAAATAAGAACTGCTGATGTTAGTATTGATATCTTTTCCATGGGAGCATGCAGTTTTCTTGCCCAAATTGTTACTTGCTCCCATATATCCCATTGGTCCTTGCCAGCTGCTAGAGCAGTGTGCAAGTGGATTATTTCCTATCTTTCATCACTCTCCCATGTCTCTCTCCTTCACTTGCAACCCTCTTACCCTTTCTGTTTGTCATTATTTCTTAGTTCAACAAAATGTCACCAAAAAGTTCTAAAAATCATAGTGTGCTTTATCTGCTGTTTGTGACATATCTATAATTTGAGTGAATTGACTCAACAGTGAGAACTGTGACATTCAAAAACAAACAAAAATGCAGCTTATTACACTTCTTATAGGCTCTTCATCAAGCACCATCTCAGGTGGGGAAAAAAAAAAGGCCATCTTTACCTGCAGCTAAAATGAAAACTTCTGGTTTCAATCAACTTCAGATAATGGTCTTTTGTTTGACAGGAAGCTTATTAGTTTTAAGCAGTGTGAATAGACATCTGACATAAAAGGTGGCAATTTAGGAGCTGATAATTGTGCTTATAAATGTGGGTTGGTTTTCATTTTTAAGAATGAAATGGGAAACAAATATCTCCCTGATAAACATTTAATAACTAATTTCTTGAAGTCACAGAAAAAAACAGCATTGCCCCTACCATCAAGAAGTTTATAATTTTAAGAGAACTGCAACATACAATGTAGGAATATAGTACAGAAACAGATAAGTGCTACATGATTAATAAGACATCATAGTAAATACTTGCTAGGTTAGACTGATCCCTATTATAAAGGAGTTTGTAATATATCAAAGGGGATAAGATACACAGTGAAGAGAGAGCTAAGTGCCGTAAGATGACTAAGACATGATTCCTACCTTAAGGAACTGTCTTTTCTTGGGAAGTAAGATATACTATGTTGAATGCAAAAGGTTGAAGAATTTGTGAGAGGAGAGGAAGTGAAAGAACCAAGTGTAGATAATTTTTTCAAGGAGTTTGGCTGAGAAATTGAGGACAGACCTACAATGATAGTTTGAGAAGAGGTTGCATCTAGTGAAGGATTTTTTAAGAATGGGGAAGACCTGGAGTGGAAACCCTTACAGTTTATGGTTAAGGTCTATAATTTTATTGACTTTGCATCCAATACACTATTATACAAAATAATGAATGAATTTTTTTGAATATGAATAAAAAGCAAGACCACATTTAAAATGTAGTTAGTTCTGTTACATAACATAGCAATTATGTGAAGCTTTGGGGGGTGTTTTTGCCTTTTGGAGGGCAATTGGGGTTAAGAAACTTGCCCAAGGTTACACGGCTAGTATTTTTGTGTGAGTGTTAAGTGTCTCAGGCCAGAACCTAACTCGGGTCCTCCCTACTCCAGCGCCAGCACTTTACTCACTGTGCCACCTAGCCACCCCAATTATGTGAAGTTTAATGCCATTCCCAGATTATCAGGGAAGCCCACATTGGAATGTCCAATGTTTTTAAGGCAATAGGACTTGGGTGCAAATTCACTGACTTACTGTGAGATCTTCAATAAAATCATTGCCTAACTTCACCCAAGCTCACCTATCAATCCAAGCAAATTTAATGTGGCCATGGTGGTGACTGGGATAATTAATCATGTAAAGGAGATATAAATGGATTGCCTTGCTGTGGTGAGGGCCCAATTGATATTATGTAATAAATTTAGAGTGATTTTCTCCAGCTTCATTCAGCAGCACATGAATAGGAGCAAAAGTAGTATGGCAATAGTTATCTAAAGTTGAGACTTGGCAGGGCATGATGGGCAATGGGATATGGCAGCAAGGAACTTGAGAGCTGGTTTACCAAAAAGGCAAATTGGGGAAGGGAAGAGAATGTAGATGGTGCAGGGATAATGGCCTGGGAAAGAAATGATAGATGGATGGATTTGATTGGCAGAAGGTTTGGTGAGGTCATGGAGAGAACTAAGTACAGGGTTAGAGATTAAAAGGAAAAGATGGAATGACAACATATCATAGACAAAGGAATATCAGAGTTCATGAACATAGAAGTGGAACACTTGTATGTAATGACAAAATTAAGGGTATGACTATCTGCGTAAAACTGAAATTACGTGGAGGTATGCGAGGTGAGTAAGTTAAAGAACTAGTAACTCCAGGTGTTTGAGGAAGTATCAATATGTATAAGTCCCCTAGTATGAGGGCAAGAGTAGGGGAAGAGAGGATGGGGCAATATGGGGGTACATAGAGAGTTGGCCTAGTATCATTTACTAGAGAAAAAAGTATAGCAACATTGACTCTTAGTTTGGAAGGAAACTTAGAGGGCATTTTATTTAACTGAATCCCTAAAGCAGGAATATTTTCTACAACATTCTTCATCTTTTGACATGCCTTTTAATGGTCTTTTAGTCTCTGCTTGAAAAATTTCAGTGAAGAGCTTTCTACCTTGTGCAATAACCCATATCATTTATGTACAGCTCTAACAATTAGAATGATTATCCTTAAATAGAGGCACAATCCTCCCAATATTTTCTATGTCGTGGTTCCAATTTTGCTCTCTGAAATCACAGTGGGTACAGCTATCATGTTTCCTCTTGTCCCTTTTACAAATCAATATCCCCCATTCCTTATCTATGCCATACTTCATATGCATGTTTTTCAGATGCTTAACCATCCTGTTCATCCTTTTCTGTACATAGTAGTGTAGATGTTGTTCTTCATAGCATCCTGTTTTACAGGATTGTGGGAAGGATTCACTGAACACTCTTTCCTTTCTCTCCTCTAGATTTGACTCTAAGGCCTTCTTGATTAAGTTAGTAATCTGCCTGACAAAATCATTAATCCTTGGTATTTCAAAAGGTATCCAAGCCCTTGCCAGGACTCCATCATTCTTATGTATTCCTTCTTACTTATCCCTGGGTCATGATGAACAACTTAGCTGAGACAAGTACTGGTGAGAAAATCAGTGGGATTGAACTTTGTGTCCAGGGTTCATATCTTGGGTCAGAAGGACATTCAAACATGATGACAAATTGGGAAACATTTTTATGTTCTTGAAATCATAAATTCATTCTATTGAATTTAAATTTGAGTGAAACTGGGTATCTGAAAGCTTAATGGAAAAACAAGTTGTTTCCTGTCTCCTATCTCAGTGCAGCAAGCAGCAGTAATAAATTTGGTAATAAAATATGTAATTGAGATAATAGATGTCAATGACTAAATCGGATATCTGTTGCCCTGACTTGGGCAGAGATCATTTTTGAAGAACATTCTTTGGCAAAAGATATATAAAGGAAGTAAGAGGGAGGAACTATCAAGTTCAGTCTATTTCATCAAAATGAACATAGGTCATAATTTCCAAATAACCTTAGGATGTCATCTGGAGATAGTGCTAGTTCTTCAAACTTGACACATCAAGCAATGAATTTATAATCTAAAATCCAAGACTTGCCCTCCTTTTTAATTTCCTCATTGCTGTCAATGATATTACAGGTCACCAGACCTCTGTCTTGACATCTATCTATCTATGTATCTGTATACATATGTACACACACAAACACATATATGTACACACATACACATATATATACCAGATATACTGAATTTTCTTGTGATTTAAAGATTTTCCCCTAATGTTTAAATATCTTTATCAAATTTAATTTGATAAAAACTTGCAGTTACTGAAATAAAGAGGCAATGGAAAGAGCATTGACTTTGGAGGTTTATGTCTTGAGCTCAAACAATAGTTCTACCACTGTCTGTGTAACTTTAGGTGTCATTTAATCTTTGTTGGTCTCAGTTTACTCAATTGTAAAGTGATAGGATTGGACTAGATTGCCTCTCTAAGGCACTTTCCAGCGCTACTTCTATGATTCTATGACCTTGATTCAAATCTTGCCTTTATCACTCTGTCATTTACTACCAGTGTGACCTTGGTCCTATCATAGCCTATCTGGCCTTCAGTTTTCTGTACTATAAAATGAGGGGATTTGACAAAACCATCTCTAAGGCCCCCTTCCAGCTCTAAATATATGATGATGATCCATTCCAAAACTGACCTGCCTCTGGCCCAATATCACTCTTACTATTTCTTCTTCTCAGAGTACTTGTATAGGCCAAATTCCTTGCTATCAAAAGGAGGATCTTGAAGACAAATATTGGCAGATTAAAAGCTGGAATTCAAAAACGACCATCCCTAATACTATAGAGTTAGTCTAGACCTCTCTGTAACAATCTTCAGTTTACATAGTATTTCCAATGTCATTCAATGCTATTATACAAGCACTGTGTACCAACAACTCAGACAAGTGTTCAAGAGAAAAAGATATGTTCTAGTAAAACAAAATGTCTGGTCTTAGAAGTCATGTAGAATTTCTAGCCACTGCTTCTTATACTACTTCTACTTCTTTCATGGTGTTATACAATTTAAAAAAAAAATCTGTTTGTTAGCCAAACTTAGTTTCATCTTTGCAGTTCAGCCTGGTCTTGCCAACTCTGTAGGAAAATTGGGTCAGAGTGACCTGCCCTAGTCATGGACAGGTCTACCTACTTTAAACAGGGTGTTCCCACAGAACTTCTGAAAACCATCTTGGAAGAGTGACATAAAATAGAGTTTTTCAGTCTTCCAAAATCCACAGGCTTGAATGTTTTGGTTGGTTTTCCTGTCCTAACAATAGATAATCCACCTCTTTGCCACAAGTTTTACTTGCACGAGGTAATTGTTTATTCTTATGAATGATTTAATGAGGACTTTGGTATTTGTTTTAGAAAAGACCACATGGGACCATATAAGTTGTCAATCCACTAGACTCCAGATGACCATAAAATAACTGTGATATTTAGCTACTTACATATAGTAATTTGATTACAATAATATAAGAAGTAGCATTTATAATAGTACCTACTATATGCTAAGCATTTTACAAATATTATCTCATTTGATGCTAACAACAACCCTGAGAGGTAGGTGCTCAAGGTTACACAGCTAGAATGTGTCTGAGGCTAGATTTAAACTCAGGTCTTCTTGACTCTAGGCTCAGTGTTCTTATCAATTGCACCACCAAACTGCCTCACATAAAGATACAGAATTGGCTCTACTTATTCAGAGATCCAGATGGATTTTCCAAGTCCCTTCACATTTTTTTTCTAATTTGACCCCTTCCTCCAAGGTGCTTCGTGTTCATTTGCAGAGAGAAAATCAGAGAAAAAAGGAAATGAAACCCAAGTCCAATTTGTTACAAACTTTGATAAAATTTTTGATAAAAGAGTGGGTTGAAACTGTTGCCTAAAACGAGATTTTTGAAATATTTCCAAATGTCATTTGTGGCTCTTTCCCATCACAATGGATAGCCTAGAAATGGCTGCATTTGATTTTTCAATGCTTCGTAACTGTGAGGCAGCTTTGAAAGCTTCTCCCATGAACTCAGTGACCATACTGCTTCCTTGGTTTGACTGTTTCATTGCTTTTAAAAAATTCATATTATGAAAGCTCTTTTAATGCAGTAGAAAATAGGTCACTGTGCATACTTCTAAATAAATCATTTGAAGCAGTGTATGCTTTTCTACCTCTTAAACAAACTTCCCTTATCAAATCTATACTCAGATCTTGATAGATTGCAATTGTAGTCATTAAAATATTGACTTTAAACAAAGAGGTCATAAAAATGTAAGATTAAAATGATTAGGATCTAGGTTCTTATCACTCACCTAACAAATGCGGATTACTCATATAATGTTTAAAAGGAACAGTTAAGTTGCAGACAGGTAGAGGTGTTTTTTCTTTCTCTTTTGCTTTTAAATTATATTGCTTGGTGTTGAGGGATTGACATTTGAATGGATTTGGTAAATTTAAATTCATTCTGTGAAGTTTTCTGCCAAAGAGCTTAAGAGAGCACTGTGGAATCATGGGACACAATAAAACAATCTCCAGCTCCAAGCAATTTTTTCCCTTAGGGTTGGAATGTTAAATGTATTTTGGTAGTGAAATATTTTGCCAAGTATGGCCTCATGGATAGATTGTTGTACTTAGGGTCAAAGTTCTAGAAGTAGGAGAGGACTCCAGTCTAGCCATCTAATTCAATTTCTTATTTTACAGTGAAAGAAACTAATGGCTATGGAGTTTAAGTGACTTGGCCAAGGTCTCTCAGATAGTAAGTGTAGGAGACAAGATTTGAAACTTTGTCCTCAGCTTTCAGAGCCCTGGTTTTTTTTTTTTTCATTGTATTTTATTGCTTCTGACTATGATGCTACCTTTCATGACCCTTAACTTTTGTATCAGAATCATTCATGAGTTATAACATTCATTGCTGGAAGCCCTACAATTTGCTAAATGTAACTTTTAAATGGAAGTCTTTGTCTTTGTGTTTGACACTATTGAACAAAATATAATTTTGAAGATGAAAATTAGATATAATGACTGAAAATTTTGATCTTATTAAGTAATTTCTAATCACTACGAGCATATTTCTTCACCTGTGACAAGTCTAGTTCAGGGGTCCCTTAGTCCCTAAGAATTTTAGTAGGGAGAGACTTGTACTGCTTAGATGGGAAAAGGTGCTGACACAGCAGATTCTGCCAGTTAGCCAGAAGCCATAAACCTAAGCCAGGAAGAGGAGCTTGATTAATTGAATTTCCTACATGATGAGAATTGCCTGAGGATTGGGCAACTGGGTTTCCCAGTCCTTGCTATTTTTGATTCATTGTATTAGGCTATCTACTTAGCAATTGTACTCAGGAATATGGGTTATTAAATGAAACGCTTGTCATTTGACTAGGTTTCCCAACTGGTGTGTCATGACATAGTATGTCACAGAGTTTTCCCTGGTGTTTTGCAACAAGTTGATCTTCCCCCAAGTTACAACTCCTCCCTGTCCTTCACTGCCACCAGGGCCACTTCTCCCAATATGTCCTTCTCAAATATTGCCCCTCTAAAACCACCTCTAATGACCACTCCCTAATGGCAATTTATGCAACTTTCTTCCATTTTTTCTGATTGAGGTTTGTTTTTTTTTTCTACTTCCCTAGGTGTTCTACATCTTGAAATCTGGTTTATTTCATGTATCCTCAGGTCATCGTTTTGGGGGACTAGGATTGGCCTTGTATAGAGTTAGAGTAGGCAGCCATCAATGTGGTGTAATTAGGTAGGTAGTACTAAGAATGTCCCCTGCTCAAAATTCTCTCTCCCAACAACCTGCTACTATGTCTGAAATTCTGACACTTGTACTTCCTTCTTTGGGGTTAAGCATTATTTTCCCTGGGTCCTTCTTGTAAATGAACAGCACATTAAATCCTAAATAATTTTTTGTTATATGATTTTTTTTCTGAGATAGGATATTATTGGTTGCAGGATTGGATTATGGAGGGAAAGGGCAGGCAGAAGCCAAAGTCACAATTGTGGACCAAACCAGCCATTCTGGGGACTTATGTATTTGTATCTCTTTCTCTCCTCCCTCTCTTCTCTCTTTATTGTACTTCTTATTGTAATCAAGAATATTCTTTCCCAAACTCTTTTCTCTACCCTCCTCCCCCTTAAACTACAGAAATTTATAAACATGTTACAAACTGAAAAGACTGAGAACCAAGAGGACATTGAGATAACATTATTACAATCCCTCTTATAATAAAGATACTGTTTGCTTTACCAGAAATAAATATTTGTGATCTTCTTTCCATTATTTCTACCATGCACTTTGGCAGGGAGGGGGAGAGAATTTTCAGGGCTTTTTATTCCTCAAACTCTGAAGGGAGAACAGCAAACTTTGCTCTCAGTTCTCTTACTCTCTCATAGTGCAGATCACACTGAGCTCTAGAAGAATGTAGTCACTTGAGATCAAAAGCATTTTGCTGGGGGCGGCTAGGTGGCCCAGTGAATAGAGCACTGGCCCTGGAGTCAGGAGGACCTGAGTTCAAATCCACCTCAGATGCTTAACACAAAAACTAGTCATGTGACCTTGGGTAAGTCACTTAACCCCAATTGCCCTCCCCCCCCCCAAAAAAAGGCAAAAAAACCCCCAACATTTTGCTAAACAGTTCTAAGGGACATAAAAAGAAATGCAGAAGCAATTTACTATGAAATCCCAAAGTTACAAAAGTGAATTGTACATATAGGGATTTGTGCCCATGCCATTGCTTGCAGGAATGTAAAAGCATGTTGTTGTTCTGTTGTTTTCAGTTATGTCCAACTCTTCATGACCTCATTTAGGATATTCTTGTCAAAGATACTGGAGTGATTTGCCATTTCCTTTTCCAGCTAATTTTACAGATAAGGAAACTGAGGCAAAGAGGGTTAAGTGACTTGCATAGGGTTACACAGCTAGTAAGTGTCTGAGGCCTAATTTGAATGCAAGAAGATGACTTGAACTCTATTCACTGCACTACCTAGCTGCCCAACTATGTAAAGCATAGCTGAACCCAAAAGTAGTCATCAATGCTTCCGTATGACCTTGGAAGTAGGTCTCAAGATGAGTACCATGAGGATCTAAGCTTTGTCCCTATAGTGTTTAACATTGGGTAGAAGCATAAATAGCATGCTTATTTGCATATGACACAAAGCTAGGGATAACTAATAAACAGTCTGTGTCCAAAAAGACCTCGATTAGCCAGATATTGGACCAATATGGGACCCAATATGTAATTTAATAACAGTAAATACAAAGTTTTAAGTTCATAATCTCAATTTTCCAAAATAGGGCACACATGGCTAGAATGGTGTTTTGCTTGAAAAAGATCTGGTGGTGTTAGTGGACTGCAAGATCAATATGACACAGTAATATGACACGTATGACAGCCAAAAGTGCTAATAGTAGCATAGATGTCATTAACAGAGGCTAAGTGCCCAGAATTAGGGAGAGCATAATCCTGCTGTACTTAGTCCTGCTGAGATACCAGATGGAATATTGTATATAGTTCTGGGTGCCATATTTTAGGAAGGACATTGATAAGCTGGAGAGTATCCAAAGGAGAGCAGTCAGTCTGATGGAAGGGGACTTCATGTTTATGCCATATGAAAATTGAATAAAAGAAATGAGAATGTTTATCCTAGAAAAGAAAAGACTTCATAGAAAGCATTATAGTGGTCTTCAAATATCTGAAGGGGTATAAGCTGGAAGCAGGCTTAGATTTGTTATGCTTGGATGTAGAGTGTGGAACTAGGAACAATAGGTTTAAATTGCAAAGAGATGAATTTGGGTTTGATACAAGGATGAACTTCCCCAAAATTGGATCTACCCAAGTAGAATAAGCTGCTTCAGGATATAACTGGTTCCCCCTCAATGGGAGTTTTCAAGGAAAGATTATATAGGTGAACACTTATAGGTATATCATAGAAGGGATAACCAATAAACAGTCTGGGTCCAAAAAGACCTCTATACTTTGTCAGTCATTTTCCTCTTACCCTTTTTGCAGGTACACATTGAACTATGTGATCAACACTTAAGCTGTGTTTGTCTCAGTTATTTTCCGATCCATAAATCCATATGGAGCTTCTCCATGTAGATTTATATCAAATTATCCCTCAGCTAATGGACTGACCAGGCAATAGGCATGTGACTTCCTGCTCTGAGAAAGGGAAAGCATTATGATTATGGCCTTCTCCCCCTTTTATTTTTTTTATTACATTAATACATATTTATGGAAAAAACAGGCATTTCCAAAACATAGTACAATAAAAAAGATGATTGTACATGAAACTGCAAATCTGCTCTGCACAATTTGCTATTCCTTTTAAATATACAATAAAAACATCATGCAAATTTTTTCCTCCTTTTTTCTACCCTCCCTCACCATATCCTAGAGATAGCTATCATTAGACACAAAAATACACACACACACACAATATGTGTGTATATAAAATTATTCTATACATACTTCTATTTATGTTCTTTTTCTGGATGTAGATTTTTTTACAACTGCTCTCTGATTGATCATTTGCCCTTTATTTGATATTCCTACCATTTTACAGGTACCAGGGTGAATGTCTGGGTGAATGACTCCTTACCCTCCAGCTCTATAGGTTAGTTCAGTTCTCACCCATATGGAAGGGTCTTCTTAGTCTATAGTACTCTCTCCTAATCTTGCAAAAACACATTATTGGTTGCTGCCTGACTCTGCTTGTATCCTAAAGTCAGAAATCAAATGTAGTTATTTAACTTGCTTCAAACTTGTCTCTTCTGCTGCCCTTAATCCAGGACAAGTTCATGTCTTATAAAAGGAGGCCAAAACTACTTTCTTGAGTTAATTCAATAGCATTCTCTCTCTGAGTTACCACATGTTCAGTTTTCCATGATTTGGCTTTGACTTTGCATGTAATCTCATATTTTAGATTATGACTCCAGTTTGTAGTGAGTCCCTAATTACTTGGCTCTGGTCTCCAGTATTAAGGACAACTGAGTTGAGTGGAGTTGAAATGAGTTGGAAATATAGCATGACTGATCTCTACTCTAGGCTCTCCTTTTCCCTTAGAATGTGAATAAGAGATAAGAAATAGAAGATTCCTAGACTGATTGGTGGGATTTGCTCAGAAGTGTTAGAATGAACTCCAAGTTCAGTCAGAAGTCATTTTGGCTCCATGAGAATTGAACTACAACTAACTCAGTCTTTGGGGTATCCTTCAGACTGGGAAAAACCTAGGACTGGTCTGGATCTCAGCAGATTCTTATGGTTTTTAATAATTCAGTGATCAAAGTAGAATAGTTTTAAATCTTTGCATTTGGGAAATAAAGAGGTATTATGGCTTAAATGCCCCACTTTTTTATTGGAAAGTGTAGGATGGGAATTGGCCCTCCAGGAAAAAGAAAGTTGATGAGAATTATGTGCTTTAAATCCTACTATAGGCTAGCTAGACCCTGAACCCCGGAGTCAGGATGCTTATTTCCTGGTCATGGGATAAAGGAATTCAGAATTTGGAACATCGGTTAATGGACTAGGCCATTGATTACCTTTTGGGATTCTCAAAGTTGCCAACCAAGAATATCTAATTATTATTCAGATTCTTGGATACTTTGTCAGTCACTTTCCACTTACTCTTTTTGCAGGAAATTAATTGAAAGTCAGACTGAGCTATACTTCACATGATCTCCTCCAAGGGCAGCCATTTACTGGTTAATTTGAAAAGACTGACTTCTCTCCTTTGCTAGGATTACCCTGACTATTCACCTTTAACCAAATGTAATCTCACAAGTAACAATGGCAAGGGGGGAAATGAAAAATAGAAGAGTATAGGAGAGAATACAAAAAGAAGATACAACAGGACAAATGTTCTTTGTGTGTGGATTGTTTTTATTTTAATATTGTTTATTTCCTTCTATTTACAAAAATGACAAGAATTTAAAGAATTAAAAAATTCAAAAGAATTTTTAAACATCTTTTAAACATTTCTGAAACACTCAAACAACCAAAATCTGAAGAATAGGAAAGTTAGGAAAGAAAACCTGAGACCTGAGCAAGATATTTTGTTGTTGTTTTCATGGGTCACACTCTGATACTAGAAGTGAAGATAATTACAGTTAAACTTGTTCACAGGCATAATAGAGTTATGTTGAGTAGTGTTTGGAAGAAAAACATTCAGTCCACAACAGGTATTGGTTACACACTGAGCTATGGGAGGAATGCGGAAGTGGAAGACAAAGTATCCCTGGGTATGCAAAGCTTTTCTGGCTCTCATGAGTGACAGAATACACATGTGAAATCACTTAAGAATGGTTACAAAGCAGCAATCAGCAAATACAATTTAATAGCAAAATAAAAGGTACTTTTAAAATATAATACTACAGATTGGTGCTTAGTCACATGCATAACATTTTATGACAAAAATATATTTAAGCACGTTTATCTCATATAAGTTAATCCTTGTCAACTTGCCCTTAACATATGAATTAATTCCCTGCAGATGATTCCCAGATTCATATACCCAAACCAAGTGTCTTTCCTGAAATACAGTCCAACATCAGCAACCGCCTTTTGGACATTTCCTACTGGATGTGTTCTAAGCATCTTAAACTCAACATGTCCACAACAGAACTCAGTATCTGTCCCCCTAAATCTTCCCCTCTTTCAAGCTCTCTTATTACTTTCAATGGCTCTACTATTCTCCAAGTCATCTAAGTTTCCAACCTTAGTATTATCTTCAACTTCTTACACCCCATCTGTTACCAAATCTTTTTTCTACCTCCATAGCATCTCTCCTCCAATCATAGCTAGCCATCTAATCAGTCATTTTCACCTCTCTTCTGGACTCCTGCCTTCTAATGGGTCTCCCTGCCCCAAGTTTCTCATCACCACTCCAATCCAACCTCCATTCAGTTGCCAAAGGGATTTTTCTAAGTCATAGGTGTGCCAATGTCACCCTCCTACCCAATAAATTCCAGTGGCTCCTTCTTGCCTTAGGGATCAAATATAAAGTCCTTTATTTAGCATTTAAAGCTCTTTATGATCTGATTCCTTTCTAACTTTGCAGTCTTCTTCCACTTTACTCCCTTCTTTATATTCTAGGATGTAGCTACACTGGTTTATTTGCTATTCCCTGCATAGGACACCTTCCTTCTGTCTCCCTGCTTTTGCATTGGCTGTGTCCCCTGCATGGAATGTGTTCCTTCCTCATCTTCACCTCCAGGCTTCCCTGCCCTCTTCCAAGACTCAGCTCAAATCCCACCTTCTTCAAGAGGCATTTCCAATTCTTCCCTCCCCTCTCCACACACATACAGCTAGTGCCCTCCCTCTGAAATTTCCTTCTATTCACACTGCATATATCCTGTATGTACATAATAATGTTCATGTTAATCTCCCCCTTAGAATGAAAGCTCCTGAAGGGTGGGGATGATTTTTGCCTTTCTTTCAACCCCCAGCACTGAGCTCAGTTCCTGGAATATAGTAAGCACTTAATAAAGGCTTGTTGAATGACTTACTGATGATCCTGTATCTACCTAATTACTTATATGTTGTCTTTTTCATTGAATGTGAGCACCTCGAGAGCAGGAACTTTTACCTTTATTTCCCCAGTGCTTTGTATAATGTCTGACATACAATAAATGCATCTTAGGTGCTTTTTTGATTGATTGACATTTGCCTATGACCTTGAGAAGCTTATGTCCTAGGGCAAGTGAGTACCCAGAAACCAGCAGCAGTATATTAAGTGTAATACTCCTAGAAAGAAAGAGTGAAAGTCAAATATTCTGCACTAATTTATGAAATAGAAAAGCGAAGAGATACTAGATCATATATCTGAAATTTAGAATCATTACCTTTAACAAATTTCTAGTTATATATATGTAATGTACTATGTTAATCCAGGCTAAATTTTAAAATAAATACAGTCACAACAACAAATCTGTTGAGCAAAATTTTCCCAGGCCTTAGCAATAGCCCATTTATTTGAAGAAATGGCTGACACGACAAAATTACTGGTTGAAATACTGCATTTGATATCTTGGTATTATTAATTTTGTTACACATAATGTAAAATGTAGCTCTATCTTCAATAGAAACAGACAAATCAAATAATCAGTGCTGTGTATAATGATTATCCTTAATCCTCCTCCCCCCCTTTTTTCAGATTTGGTCTCCCTATGTGGTCACTGAGACTGGAAGTACAGTGGCCACATATGGGCCAATCCCAATGCTGAGCAGCTCAGAATCTCTGATCTGCTCTATTTCTGACCTGGACTAATTTGCCCCTCCTTAGGAAACCTCACAGCCTCTTTATCCCTGGGGACCCTGTTTAGTGCAAACACCCAGCTGACTTTAGCCCTACTTTAGATCAGAGCTCTGGAATTCAGGGGATCCTCCAGCCTCAACCTCCCTTCCCTCAGAGATTAAAAGTATGCACACGCCACAGAGCCAACCCAATGGGAGCTCTTCCCACTGATACAACTACTCTGTGCCTAAGTAGGTAGCGGGCTCTATTCTTCGTCCTAACCTCCCATTCCCACCCCACCCCCCTTCTCCCCTCTCACTGTCAACTTTATGTGGATGAACCATTCTAAGCTTCACTAAGCTGTTAGCAGACAGTAGACAATCCATTTCTGGATCCACATTAGAAACCTTCCCAGCTTGATAGGACCTGTTAGACTTTGTGCCTTCTTGATTAAGAAAGTAGGAGGGGGTGGTCACCTTTATGATATGATGAGGGTTCAAAATGTGGCTTTAGAGGAGGATAATCAGTACATCAGGTGTGATTTGGTAACCCCTCTGCTTCCTCTCAAATATTCAAGAGACCTTTGTATACCTGACAACAATATAGATTTAGTATTTTTATTTTTAAATTTTAAACTTTTTAAAAAGTAAAATTAAACTTTAAAATGAATGAACGCCAAGTTACTAGAGTACTTCTAAATAAAGCCCATATCACTTAGTTTCTCCACTTTGTGTTCATTGTTTTAGTGTAAATCAGGAATAATAGTAACTATAATAGTAATTTCCTCAGAGGCATGAGAGATGATTTGAAGATCAAATAAGGTGAAAATGATCATGATGAGAATTTCACAAACTATAAATACTAACACACAAGGTTTAATGCTTTTATTATGCTTCTTTTGCTTTATTAGACACAATAGCTACTATAGCTCAGGGAATAGGAAACTGGGAACAAACTATTGAATATTGCCATCAGTTTCTAGATCCTAAAATGAATTTTTTTCAAGTTTAATACAAGTATATCATATATTTCTTTGCCCAAAACTAAGAGTAGTGATGATTCAGTAGCTATCCCAATAAAGATGCATTTATTCTTCAAATAGGGGAATCTACTGTACAATTTTATTGATTTGTTTTCAGAAGTCATTTTCACATGGCCATTACAAGAGAATTTATGAGCTCCCCCTAGTGGCAAATGCTTTCTTCATTTTCTGAATAAGCTTTCTTGCTATGTTAAGATGGCTGACTTGCGTACAATATAGAGACTAAATATTCAAAAAATGCCATTTTGGTTCTATTGACATTCAGCTGCTGATATTCACTTCATTTTGTATGAAGCTTGTAGTGGTTTCACTCTGTTATGACAAATGTTTGTCTTTCTTAGAAATACTTATAACTATTCTGGGGGAAAACATTTAGAGGAGACTAGTTTTGAAACTTTAAAACTAAAACTATTAGCTTCTTCCATTAAAAGATGCTTCATATTAAAATCACTAGGTTATACAACTTAGAACTCCCTCAGCACTGATTTAAACTATCTGGTATTTTTCATTTTTGTCTGAATACAAAAATATATGTAGTTGTGTGCATAGAGCAACTAATATAAAATGCAAATTAGGTAGCAATGAAATCATAGGTTTGAGGAGCACTGTTAACCAAACTCAAAACAAAACAAAACAAAACAAAACAAGCCTATCAGCTTTGCATTTTTTGCTCATTTAAAATCTATCTGAACTTGGATTTTCATAGCTCGGTAGAGATTTGTATTATATTCTTCTGTGTTAATACCATAGGTCATCATAGCCACCACCATCTCTCTATAAAAGAAAGCAGAATGACAAAGTAGTAGGAATGAAAAGCAGGAAATTACAGGCCTTACAAGTAAAGTCTTTTTTTCAGGAAGAGAATCACTAATAATGTTCCTTTACTTACGATTATATATCCACTTAAAATAGAATTCATTTTGTTATAAATGAGGAGGGGAAATCAAATCCTATACGATGTTGTTTCCAAATGCTATTTTGTCAAATAATTATTGAAACTGACCCAGAATATTTATTTTGGGGCATTTGTTAGAAGCATTCTGGTAATTTATTACCCCTTCTCTCTTCCACTTCTTCTCCTCCCTCCTCCCCCCAAAAATAATGAAAATGACTAAGGAATTATAGGGCAAGGAGAACATTACATGGATTTTTTTCTTCCTCTAAGTGGAACATATAGCTGCAAGTGTAATTCCCAGACATATTGTTATTGTTTTGTAGCAAAATACTGAGTAGGAGAATTTCATTGAAACAATTAAACCATCCAGTGAAAAATAAGACTTTGTTTCTTTCCAATACCTCCAGAACAGTTTCAACATTTATAACTGAGTATGTGTCTCTTGTGGTCTCGATTACATCCGGTGTTTTTAGCTGGCAGCATTTCCTCTGTAGAGGCCCCACTTTATGTGCCAGAGTTCATTTCTGTGAATATTAAGAGAGAAAACCAAGATGTATTTAGGGAGTGAAACAAAAACTCTTGAGTGCATGTATGATGCCAATTTTTGAAACAAAGGGTGAGGTGGCATATCTTTTAGAAGGCTTTCAGATTCCTAACTTGAAAACTGATTGCAAACAGAACGGTGACATTTGGTTATTAAAACTTATAAGATTCAAAAGTATGCAAAAAAAAAACCTTATGGACAACAACTAACCATAGTAGATGTTTCCTATTATGAAAGTTTCTGAATATCCAATTTAATATATACAGAGCGATCAAAGATTCCTGCCCCCTGCAAACACCACCCCATCCCTTGATACCGTTTTAGACTTACATATTCAGAATAATTAAAGTAAATTCACAACACTTGAAATATTTTTTTTCTTCCAGTTCCCATAGAAGTGTTTTTGGAACAGTGGTCTATGCTAACAGCTGCATTCAATCTTGAGTAAAGTTACTTCCTGAAAAGAGTAAAATTCAACTTAATATGCAAACATGTTTGGAACATAATACTGTAGAGTCAGTGTACTATGTGATTATGAAACTGGACACAGGCACCCTACTGAGGTAATTTCTTGTAAATAGTTGACAATAGAAACCTTTAATCAGCCTCAGTGTTTTTTTTTTTTACAGAAGATTTAACATTTTTTAAAGGAATTGCTCATTCACACACATCTCATTTTCAAGATTTTTATTCTTTGGTGTTTTCAAAGTCTCACTGGGGGTTTTATGTTTGAAGCATTTTTAACTTTTTGATTGGAGAGTATTTTTTTCATTTTCAAACAACACTCATTTTAAGAAAGCCAAATTCAAAATACAATAATTAGCAAACCTGTTGAAAATGCAATTTCCTTGAAATGTTTCCTTCTTGGCTTCGTGAAAATAACTAAGTAAATGATTAATTTTATGTAGGCATGTATGTATGTATAAGAGTGTGTGTGTGTGTGTGTGTGTGTGTGTGTGTGTGTGTGGAGAGAGACAGAGTCTACAGAAAGTTTTATATCTTCCAATTATTTACTTTAAACCCTATCCTATTTAAAATCAGTTATGTAAATTCTAAAGAAAGAAGATGCTATAGAGATATAACCACCCTTTAAATTCACACAGTAGGACCCTAACTAGGATGAAAAATTTAAATAAAATCCATTGAATCATTAATAAAAGTCAAATGGTTTATATAAGGAAAAATAACTTTATCTCATGACCAAACACAAGATGTCAAGTTGAAACAGAAATAAATACTTAACATTTGCATAAAGCTTAGGTTAAAAAAAAATACAACTTGGCCTCTACCACTCAAACCTATCTCCTACTTTACCTCTATAACAAAGAACTAGACATTTTTTCCATTCTTTGTCCAAATCATTAAGTTGCCTTGAAGACCTTTGTTTACAGTGTCTTCTTGCATTCTTTTCCTCTTGACATGCTCCCCTCCCTCCAGCAGTGAGATACTAATTAAAGAGAGGACACTGTGACCCTAGGTTGTTTAAAAGTCACAGGAGCAGTGGCAGCACAAATCCTGGAAGGAAGTACTCATGCCTAAAACTTAACACAATTCTTATTTCCATCACCTGAAAAACTCACTGGGTTAGAATCTCAGAAAGGAGAGCTTTTACTTTATTGTTTTTGTTTTGAAAGTAAATTTTCAAAACCTTCCATACCCTTCTTTACATATGATATGCTTGACATATGTGAATAAGTTTAATTATTCCTTTATCATAAATAAGAATTATTTTGATGAAAATATTTTTATCTCCAAAGCTTGGATTAAATGACATTGTACATTTTAAGAATAATATATTACATAAGTGTTAAATTGAAGTTATTTTTGGTTGTTGCTATATATATATTAAGTTTTAATTTTATGCCTTAACAGAAATGAGATAGATATGAAACGCTATTTCAGTGGAAACTATGTATACACACTAATCAGCTATTCAACATGTATATGTTAAGCACTAATTATATGCCTGGCTCTGTTCTAGGGGCTGGAGGTAAGAAGACAAAAACAGAATAGTCCTTGCCCTCAAAGAACTTATATTCTATTGGAGGAAATTCTATATAGTATACATGTATAAGTAAATACAACATATATACAAAGTAAATATAAGGTCATTTTAAGGTGGAGGAGAGGCAGGCACTAGCAGTTGGGAGCATCAGGAAATGCTTAAGATGGGAGCTGGCACTGGAACTGAACTTTGAAAACCTAGAAATTCCAAGGGTGGAAAGGAGGAGGGAGTGCATTCCAGGCATGGAAGACAACTTGTGATCAGTGGCAGGAAGGAGATGCCATTAAAATTCCATTTTTTAAAATAGTGTCGAAGTAATGAACAAAATGACACCAAAGAGAAGTAATTTTCATTTAATTTAGTTTGTGTATTACAAGCTCTTGCAAGGGAGAATGGCTAGTGACTGTTTCTTTGGAAAAGCAAGGGACCTATATTGTATAATCCTGAGTACCCAGAAAACTCAACTTACCATATTTGTCTCCTATTTCCCCATTCCTGAACCTTCTTAATACTCTTATTGAATGCTACTAGTTTTCTTATCAGGTAAATAATCATGTCATTTTTAGACCTGCATTGATACTCAGATTTCTTTCTCTTCGAATAACTATTTCACATCAAGATTCAGTTATTTGAAAAAGAAGCTGACTAAATATGCAGTAACAATATACTCTACCCCAAAATGTTAACCCACATTCATGTGCAAAGATCTATGGGTTTTTTTTTTAATTGCACATGTTTCTCTCCACCTACACTAGTTAGAGGGGTGTGGTGGGAGAAGACTTGAAAATGTGCTGAAGTTAATTAATATGCTGGAACTATATTTTGTCACACTGTTCAACTTTCATTTCCATATATAAGCCTTTATCCCTTTGATATGGGATTTCTTTTCCTCCAAAAAGCTTTTTGAACTATAAATTTAAACAACATAGTTTCAGTTTGCTAGTTCTCTAGAAAAGACCACATTCATTTTGTAGAATTTTTGCCTTTACAGCAATTTAGTCTAATGTTCTTTGTATAAAAAGCATATAATCTAATATTCTAAGCATACCAAAATTTTAGACATAAAGGAACACATGACCTAAATATGTGCTTTGTCTTTTTATATTTACTCTATGTAGTAGGGAAGAAATGTAATAAATAACTGCACTTTGGTTAGGTCTTAGAATAAGAGGATTCCTGTGGTTAGACTTCATTGTGATTGTTATTGCCTAATATCGTTTCAAAATCAGTTTTAAAAGTGGTGCTATACATGGACATACCACACACTATAAAATAATGAAACCAACTTTTGTATGTAGCTTTAGGGATCTATCACAAGTTTTTATAGAAATATATAGGTTCATCTTTAAACTACTGTACTTTTTGTCCCCCCCCCATTTAAATGTAAATTCCTTGAGTTCAGGAGTCCCCTGTGATAGGCAGCTATTTCTCTAGATTAGATAAGGCAATGTGACAGAATGGGACATATACTGATTCTAGAGTCAGAGGACCTGGGTTTGAAATCTGCCACTGGCATATATTACCTTGGATAAGTCACTAAGCCTCCTTGGACTTCAGTTTCTTTATCTGTAAGATGAGAGGGATGGATTAGATGTGTGTGGTGGACCCCCCAATGTTAACATAAGACTCTGAATAAAAATAAAAATAAAAAAATAAATGGAAGCAATTTAGGGATCTTCCAAAAATAAACCTGAAGGATTGTACAACATAAATAAATTTCATTTTGAAATGAATTGCCATTATCAAGCACTAAGTCCAGATTCTTAACAGTTACTTATTCATTAACAGGATTATGTGTCACATCATTGATTCAGCATTGGAAGGAACCTTAGCTCATCTAGTTTAATCTCATTTATCAGATGAATAACAAATGGGTTGTTATATACCCAAATAGTTGGACAGAGCATAAGAGTCTCCTTGGAAGAGATCCTAAGAAGAGGTATAATGGCCTGTAGCACCAACACAATATTCACAGTGCCAATGGTGAAACCTAACATGTCAGCATAGTGAGCAATTGCAAAATATAACAGACTCTTCATCTATAAGACAGAAGCAAAACATTTATTCTGACATCAGAAAACTGAATCCCGACACCAGGAAACCAAATCCATCATAGCAACATAGAAGTTAATACATCACAGTGTAACAGAGAGTCATACCATCCTTTAGCCTTCCCACAAACTTTTACTCACAAGCCTGTCTCCTTGCCTGCCATCCTCTCTCCTCCCTCACTCTAGCAACTCTGACTTCCAGCTTCCTGTGGGTTCTGCTGCACCCTTCAATAAACTCCTCCCACCACAGACTCCAGTGACTATATTCATCCCATTAGCGGGCAGGGAAGATCTTCAAAAGCAGGGAGGATCTTCAAATTTCCCTTACCATTACATGGTTGAAAGATTATCAAGATTTGAGAAAGTCTATTGAAAACTCTTAGGAAATAGAGTAATCTCTCTTTTTAATAGTCAAGTTCAGTGTTATATATACAGGAAGCAATGTGCATTTTAAATAAACATATTAAAGAACTTTAACACCTTAATCAATTATGAAAATAGATGACCATCAAACATTTTTGTCCTTAGTAATTCCTTTGAAGTGGGACCAGGAATAGTCGGTGTTTCCCTCTTCCTCAAAAAATACCCCTTCATTTTGCTCTTGTTTAATTAGAAAACACGTTACATTTTTGCTAAGATACTTTGCTAAAATAACTTAGTTTCCTTGCTTAGTTTTCCTCTTTATTTTATTTTGCAAATAGGAGATGTGTTTTTTATGCATGATTCAATTAAGGACCAGACAAATCCCAAATCCTATGGCTTAAGAAGAAGAGACAAAGACAGACAGATAGGGGAAGAGAAAGAAAATGAGAAAGAAAGAAAAAGGGAAGGAGAGAAGAAGGAAAGGCGGGGGGGGGAAAGGAAGAAAGGAAAGAAGGAAGGGAGGATGTTAGTAAAGTTAACCTTCTAAGGTTGTCAATTTTATCTTCATTTCTTACCTGAACTAATCAAATAATACCTTTATTTTTGAAAATATTTTCCAACAAGCCATCCCTTTTCATAAAATGATAAATTTCTCTTATTTGAAGTGAAAAGTTTCAATCCATATTAACCCAACAAATATTCATTAAGTACCTATTGTGTGCAATTTTTCAGTGAATTACACACAACTTGATTTCTGCTAAGTTCAATTTCTGGTTGCTAATTTGTATTAGGAAAGTGATTAATACATCAGATATTTAAAATAAATTATGGCTTACTTCTTCAGTTCCAGCAACCAATATAGTTTTATATCACAGCACATCGACATGGAAACAGACAACTGTGTATTTAGCACACATCCGGCATTTTAGACCTCATTCCAGTCAATAGTTTGAAAAAAAATCAAAGCATTTATGTTGTTTTGTTTGAGGGGTGGGTCATACCACATTGCATTACTGGCAGGACAGACCACCAAGGGAGATGTGATGAGCCCTCATGCAATGTGAGATAATACAAACAACTTTTGTGAGCTGGAACACCTGATCTCACTCTTTTTCAGGGATAGTTAAGATGTGGATGGGTAAATCCCTTACTCCAGGAAAGGCTGGCAAAGACTAATTATTTATTGCCACCTAAGGTTCTGGCCTATCTTCAGGAAAGAAATCATATGAAATTAATATGGTGTCAGAGAAAGGGACAATACTGTAGAAAACTTTTTCTCTTTATCCTAACCCTTTCCCATCTGAGGGGGAAAAGCTTTTTATATATGAAAAAGCATCTTTCTGGTTTCACAATTTTTTCTATAAATTCTCTTTCTGTGCAGTTACATTTTCTCAAAATTAAGAATTCTTATTAGTAGTCATACTGTTTTCTATTGTTATTGTTAGTTAAAATCATTGTGTTTGTAGATTTAAATGCTGGGAAATTCATTTATATGATCCATAAATCTTACAAATAAGGAATTAAATATATTAGCTCAGTCAGAGTGGCAAAGTTGTGCTATTTAGGATCACACAGAACCAATTTTCATTTCCTATTTAAACATTCCAAAAGTTTTGATAAAGTTGTTATAAATTAATCAAAGAGCAAAAATCCTGGGAAAATTTTTCAATCAATTGCTGTTTAGTCATTCCCTATTCTTTTTTTTTTTTTAAGCAATCGGGGTTAAGTAATTTGCTCAAGGTTACACGGCCAGTTATTTCTGGTGTGGTGCTGAGTATCTGAGCCCGGATTTGATCCAGGTCATCCCGACACTGAGCCAGTGCTCTTATTCGCTGAGCCACCTGGCTGCCCCAAGTCATTCCCTATTCTTTATGACCCCATTTGGGTTTTTTTTTTTTTTTTGGCAAGGGTATTAGAGTGGTTTGTCATTTCCTTCTCTAGCTCATTTTACAGATGAAGAAACTGAGGCAAGTGCCCAGGGTCCCATAGCTAATAAGTGTCTCTGGCCAGATTTGAATTCATGAACTTTAGTCTTCATCATTTCAGGCCTCGCACTCTGTCCACTGTGCCACCTAGCATCTGTGAATTATGCAATTCTGGGAATGTTTTCTTTCAAATAGTTAACCTTGGTACAACAAAAACATCATTTTTTGTAAAAGGTTAAAATGTAGATGACCACAACTTAGCAAGCAATTATTTGCATTTGATGAGTGCTTTTTTCATAATAACGGAACAATTATCAAGTTACATCAATTTGAAATGATATACATATCATGGACAGTACATTGCATTCATTCATGAACAATGTTGCCCATCTCCCTCCACTCATTGCCTAGATATCATCACTACCGAGTCACCTTTGATTATCTCCTCACGACTGATGTTCTTAACCGGGAGCCCATGAACTTAGCTTTTATAAAAGGATATCTATTTCAATATGATTGTATATTGTAATCTTTTATAATTCTATGTATTTAAAAACATTATTCTGAGGAGGGATCCATAGGATTTACCATATTGACAAAAGCCTCCATGCAGTAAAAGAAAAAAAAAAAGCTTAAGAAGGCTTATCTTAAAGGATGAATTCATTTTCCTACAATGTAGGAAAAGGAGCCTGGATCTGAACTCAGGAAACCTGGGTGTTCATCAAGGCCTATTATTTATTTATTTATTTTTTGCTTTGGAGAGCAATTGGGGTTAAGTGACTTGCCCAAGGTCACACAGCTAATATTTGTGTTAAGTGTCTCAGGTCACATTTGAACTCAGGTCCTTCTGACTCTAGGGCCAGTGCTCTAATCACTGCACCACCTAGCTGCCCCAATCCCAGGCCTATTATTAAGTAGCCATGTGAGTTTTTTGACAATCATTTGGTTACTCTAGGCTGCAGGTTTTTTTTTTCATCTCAACTATAAAATAATAGGAATTAGACTTGGTAACTTTTATTCTTTTCAGTTTTATCATTTTGTTTCAT
This sequence comes from Petaurus breviceps papuanus, assembly GCF_028583685.1. Classification (NCBI taxonomy): domain Eukaryota; kingdom Metazoa; phylum Chordata; class Mammalia; order Diprotodontia; family Petauridae; genus Petaurus; species Petaurus breviceps. The sequence goes on along the minus strand of NW_027187419.1, from coordinate 86,259,077 downwards.
ATCAAACATTCTTTGATGGCCTCCTTTGCATTGGTTCTTTTCAAAAGTTCCTTATTCGTAATATGCTGCAGTCTGATCCAACCTGCCATCCTCCTTTCCTCTGCACTCTGTGTAATTCACATTCCCAGTTCTTTGGAGGCTGTGTCCCATCATATGCAGCCATGCAGCAGAGTATTTAATAAAATAAAAATAAAGCTGCTAAATGCCCTATCAATGCTTCTATCGACGAACAGTTTCTTTCATACAGAAGAGTAACTCAGGAATGTTATAAAGTGTGACCTTTTTTGTATTTATCATAATACTTTAATGAGAGAATTGATAACATCAGTAAGGTTAAGCTCAAAGAGATTTTTTTTTTCCTGTTCACTCGAAATAGCATATTACTTCCTATCTCAGAGACTTAGGTTGTTTATTAGCAAAATTGGAGCTATCACTACATGATCTCCAAGAATCCTTTGAGGTTTAATATTCTACACCATATGATTCTAATGTCTTATCATGGAATATAGGTGAACCTGGGGTCTTAAAGACTATGACACTGGAATGGAAGTTCTGTCAGTTCCTGTTAAGCTGGAAATGATCTAGTGTGGGCCCTACATGGCTTATGTTCCTGTTGTCTGAGCACAAGCCCTCATAAGTTTGGTGAGACTCATCTCCAGAGTGTTGACAACCAAGTGATGAATATTTTTAACAACAACTTACAAAGATAATTGACTAAAGCATAGAATCATTTCAGGCTGTTTAGTGGAGGGAATAACCATACTGGTGAAAACACAGATCCTTAAAGCTGACATATGACTCTGGAGGAAGTTGAAAAAACTCTTGGAATTGTCTCTGAATTTTATTTCCTTCCTCTACCTCTGCTTCCTCCCAGTTGTAATATAAAACTTGATACTCGTTGATTTTTTTTCAAACTACTGGTAAGGATAATTGAAATTTTGATGCTCACCTGTGATTGTACACATGTAAGGAATTGTCAGTATAGATATTTCCTCCCTGGTACAGATAGGTAACTGGACTGTAACTTGTATTTAAGAGTTTCCTCAGACACTGAGAATTTAAATTGATTTGCCCATGTTCACACAGCTAGTATGTGTCAGAAGACAGGGCTTAAATACCAGTACTTCTGACTCTAGGGCCAGCCCTTTATCTACTATGCCAGACAATTTCTTGGATAATTGAATAGCATCTACAAACTACACTTGAAAGGACTTCATTTCTTTATTTGTGGACAAATATCTCAGATTCTAAAGTCTGCCGAGAAGAAACATGTCTTTTATACTATGTTATCCATAATTGCTCTCATGATTTACATGTAAAATAAATAAAAAGAAGACAAGGTTTTCTGAAGTGACTTTGAGGAATGCACATACACACACATAAACACAAACACATACACACACACAAATGCATGCCAAAACACTCAAATAAAATACTCTTTAGTAAAAAAAAAAATTGGGGGGGTCCCTGAAATCTCATTTTTGTTATTACTATAGAATCACATGGAGATGGACAGGGTTTAGAAATCAATTAATACCTTTCATTTTACAGATGAAGAAACTTAACCCAGAGAGCATAAATAACTTGTATATGATCATAAAAGTAGTAAGGTCCAGCAACTCTAGAGGTAGACCCAATTTTCTTTCTAATGCATCCCCACCTTAATTTCAATCAGCAAGTATTTGTGGAATTCTTGAAGGATGCATATCGTTGCACTAAGTGGAAGGGGAGACAATGAAGAGCTTGGAAAGTAATGCTTAGGAGTTGATATTTGATGTAAATGGCATTAAGTCATTGCATTAGGTCCATGAGAAAGAAAATAGCATGATCAAAGTGGAGGGTTTGAAAATGCTTTGGGGACCATGTTGCAGAAATAATTTGGGATTAATGGAAACTAATTAGTGGTCAGAAAGGAAGAGGTTACAATGATATTTAATAAATGCTTTATCCTTCCTTCATTCACTTAGTCTGTCCCATTATGAAGAGATGAGTGAATAGAGATAGGAAAAAGAGGGATGGAGTCACATAGAAGCAGGTAGATATTGCTCATTTAGAAGTGAATTTTTCATGCTTTCAGTTCAATTCAACTAGTACTTATTAAGTATTTGCTGTGTGCCACAGAGGCACCAGGATATAGATGCAAAAATGAGACTGTTCTTTACCCTCAAAGAACTTACATTTGGATGCTTCACTATTAAAATTACTTAAATATCACCAGTTTGTTCATTTGGATTAACACCAATATTATAGATCCTAGTAGATTAATTATCAGTATTGAACTAACTGTGCTATAAACTGAAGCCTCTAATTCTTTGGAGGAGATGGAAGGAGATGGCAATTCATTTAAAACTATTTATTCAGTATTAAAGTATTTGGGACTCCCTATGTACAAGGCATTGTACTGGGTGTTAAGGGATATTAAAAGTTACTAATAGGCCTTGCCTACCTTTTCTATAATTAATAATCTGATCTCCTGGATGAAATTTTATGAACTCTGGTGTTTTTCCTTTTTATTTCCCCAGAAAGTACAAATTGCTTTGGTGTTAGGATCCCAGCTGAGAATCAAGTCCATACATGCCAGAGTACCAAGTACTCTGATGTAAATTTAAACATTTTAGATGTTAATTGGAAAATAGAGTGCATATTATTTTTTATAATAGGCTAAAAGCCCATGTTGGGAATTTGCTAGTCATCAAAAATCTTAAATTGTGAATTTGTATTAAGGGAGGAGATAGGGATTAGACCTGTGATTTCTTTGACTTACACAACTCCCAGAAGAGGAAACCCCATTTAATTAATGCAGGTCAGTATGTTCTCTGCAGTTTATATACTTTAGAGTTTCCCAGAGCACTGAGAGAGAGCAACTAACTTGACTAGGATCACACTACCACTGTATATCAGAAGTGGAACTTGGACCCAGGTCTTCCCAATTTCAAGGCCAGATCTCTATCTCCTAAATTGGGGTTCTTTTCTTTGTTTTTTTTTTTTAAATTTAATTTGTTTTATCCTGACCTTAAGAAATAAAAACAAGCATTTCCATAACAAATGAATAGGGAAAAAAAGATGATTGTGCATGAAACTGCAAATCTATTATATATAACTTGCTATTCTATTTAAATATATAATAAGACTATCATGTAACTTTCCTTTTTTTTCTTCCCCATCCCCTCAGTCCTAAAGATGGCTACCATTAGACACAAATATGTATAAATGTGTAACACCATTCTATACATACTTCTGTTTATCAGTTCTTTCCCAATAATGATGTTGATAATAGGTTGCATGAACATTGAAGTTTTCTTAAATAGGTCCTTGAAATACAGAGCTCAAACCTCCCATAGTTTGGAGAACATTGAAAAATATGATTAGTGAATCTAAATTTTTGATTCACTTGAGAGATCCTGAATTAAAGAAACCAGAATTTAGTTCCTCAGAAATTATTATTTGTATAGTCAGAATTTTTTCAGTTATCATTGTTCTTCAATAAATTTTTAAATATGTGCCCATAAATAAAAATCAAGAAAAATTCCATTTTACACAACTAGTTACTGATTTCACCTTGAGTAGGACTTTTGTTTAATTTGAAATTTTATTGTTAGCATATATGATAGTAAGACACACAAAATTATTTCTAAGTCAATTCTTAGTCATCTGTAGTAGCAAGGTATAAAAGTAAGGATGAATTGTAATTTGTAGGAAATCCCCCAATTTTAATTTAGCCTTCTTTCCAAACTAATATTTGATCAGGAGTCAAATTATCCAGTTTGAAATTCACAATCTTTAAATGTTGGCCGGCCTACACTCTGTAGTAAAATGACCTAAAAGGCATCTTTTTAGGGGAAAGGAGCAAATTTAAACTAGATATTCAATCTTTGAGTAAACAACAATTCCATTAAGAACTCATAAATCACCTTTCAATTTTAATGATATTACCATTTATTCTTATTCAGCATCACTAATATGAATAATTTCCTTCTTAATCTAAAATTGGGTCATCATCTTATAGCTTAATAGCCTGTATTCATTATGTAATTTCAGAGCAGTTTCAAGAACCGGAGTAAAAACTTCAGATATAAGACTCCCTCTTTCCCACTTACATGACCCATATGAAAATTTGTTCATCAGTTCTGATCTTTAGTAGGACTTATTCAGGCTCTATGTAGAAAGACAGTAGGTTTGTCTGTCTTCTCAAAGAAATCTGAGCCTAGTTGGAGGTTGCATTTGACATGAATCAACAGGACTCTCTGTAAAAGGAAGCTGGAGTGGCTCTGACTACTGTAGTCATTTTTGTGGAAGCCTAAAATTTTTCTAACAAATAACAGTGTTCGGTGCCAAGCATAATTTTCTGAAATTAAGTTTGAAATGAACAAACCTTAACATGGCATTGATAAGAGGAGTGGGAAAGAGTTCTCTTATGTATTTCCATATTTTATTTCATTTTCTCCCTCTCAAGAGCCCCAGAACCTATTTTGAATTTTTTCATTATGCCAATGCATTTTTTTATGATTTAGGAATAAGTTGAAAATATTGGTTAAGGAATGGGAATAGAGGATAGCAAATAGATTGGGAGACAACTGAGTAGCTTCAGATCTGTTTCTGACAGATGCCCATATGAAATTGGAGTAAAACTACTTGTTGAAACTCAAAGAGGCTATGGTCTATGGAAAGTGAGACCAATTGTCAGACTTGCTTTGAGAAGTACTGCTATGTGAGCCATTTGCTTGTAGCAAATCTGTTTTGTGTTCTCAGGAAAGACTATGTATATTTCAAAAGCCTAAACTAAGAATTTAAAATATAAATATATATATATGTTTATATCCTATGAAAGTTGGGATGATACCTTCTTTAAATGTTATCTTTCCCATTCCTGAGCACTGTACCATGTACATACTAGTAGACACTTAAATAATGTTTTTTAAATGAATGTATCTATGTATGAATATATATGCTGTATATGTATACTACTATGTGGGTACATTTATTCATTTAAAAATGCTACTTGTACCAGATGGTTGGTCAATTTTCAGTGATCTCTGTTAGGAAGATGCATATGCAGAGCTGACAGTCTCCTCCCTCAGATATTTATCTCAGATATTGCATATGATACATAAGAACACATATACTATGTTTATAATCTGTTTAGATGTCTTCCTGAAAAAGATTGCCTATGCAAAGTTACATAAGACAGTCACTTCCCTCAAACATCTAAACTAATTTTTATATATTTATATATATATAAGTGATTATGTGATATGTATAGATAATCTATACATAATCTATTTAAATATGAATTTGAGCAGAGATACAGTCACATGTAGCTTTGCCAAGATGGTCTCTTCCCTCAAGGACATATTTATCTAAATACATTATAAAAAACATATTGCAAATTTATAATAAAATGTATAACCTATATGTTATATGCAATATGTATACATATTATTTAATGCATAATATATAATAAAATAGAAATTTATGTAGCTTTCCATAGGCATCTATCCTATTACAGATCATCAAAATTGACAAATCACCTTGTATGAGTAATGTTTTTATATGGCCTGCATAGAGATGTGGAAATATTTTATACATGTTTGTAGATGTAGAATGTTTCCATATTGATACATATAGAATATATGCATAGCTGCATGTTATTTGTCTTAGTCTTTCTGGGCACTTGGTAGTGTGTTGTGCATAGCAGATATCTAATGCACTTGCTGAATGGATAGATACATATATCCACATACATATACCATAGCATCACTAATAACAGGAGGTATTTTATGATTACACACAGATAGAAGAAAATTATTTAATCTAATTCAGTCTAAAAGAAAATGTTCAATGAGGGAAAAATTTATATTGACTAAAATAGCTATTATTAAAAATATTTGTATTATATAGTCCAACCTCCTTGACAGAAGCGCTGAAAACCAACAAAGGACATTTAGTTGTAGCCAACTTATGATCCCCTCTCATCCAGGCAATAGAACTATTAAATAATCACTTATATTTATATAGCATTTTAAAGTTTATAAAGTATTTTCTTCATAAAAATATGGTGAGGTAGAGGGTATAATTAACAATGTCCCTTTTCAAGATGAGAAAATAAGGCTCAGATAGTAAGTGACTTGCCCAGGACCCCACAACTAGTGTCAGGCCTGGAATTGGGAGCTTATTCAGTGCTTACTGTTCTTTTCACTGTTGGGTGCTCTCCCTTTAAGCTTAATTGAGGTTAAATTCAGTGCCATTCAATTCAGTTCACTAAACTTTATTAAGCACCTACCTCCTGCACAAAAAGAATCCTGTTAAAAACCCTTAAGACTAAAGTTAGTGCCCGCCTAAAGAAGCTTACTCTGGAGCTGTTCATTGTCATGCAGTTTGCCTAAGTCTTTGCTTCTCCAGAAAGCCCACTTTCCTTGAGACTTATGTATGGATTAGAGGTTTAATTAATAGCTTGTTCTTTTTCAGTGGGGGAGGGGAGATGATGTATACATTATCATATGTGGTCACTATCTTTTGTTTTCCTTATGTTCTTCTTGGTTACAAGTGGGGGATTGGGTTCCAGAGCATGATATGGGAGTGTTCTATCCATAAATGTGATGTAAAAACAATGTGTCAATACTTTTTATTTTTTAAAAATATTTTTCTCATGCAAATGTCAAATATTTTCCACTTATTGAAAATAGGGAGACAAAACCCAAAGTTCTTCATACTGTATATGAGTACTTATGTCCTGTTAGAGGCCTTACAGTATCCCAAGACAGTCTCCATAAGAACTCTATGTGCTGCTATACCATGGCTGGAAAATTTTGAATTATCATTGAATTTAATTTTAAGATCTTTAAGTCATTAAAAATCTGAAACTGGAAAATGACTCCCAAAATTATCAGTACCATACTTCTTCTAGACAGATTTCCCTGAATGCACAGGGTTGCTATGAATACTTTGCAAATGTCAAAGCACCATACAAATGTGAGTAATTTTTTTTATTATTATACATAGGTTTTGATGTTTCCTAATTTAATGGTGGTTAGACCATCATATTCACCACATGATTCAGTATTAGTTTACAGAGTGTGAGTACACTAAGAAGGTCAAGTTGGTGACAGACTTGGGGGGGGGAAGGGGGAGACCCTGGAAGAATCAGAGGTCCTTAGCTTAAGATTTAGAATCAGGAATTGCTGATGTCATGATGACATCATGTTGTCATGACAACATCAGAACTTCCTGTTTCTCCCTCCCTTCCCTCCTTGGGGAGCATCAATTCCAATTTACCAATTTGTAATTTGTGACCAATTTACCACATGTTAGGTGTATTGTACAATTCTTTTTTTTCTTTTTTTAAAGCAATTGGGGTTAAGTAACTTGCTCAAGGTTACACAGCCAGTTATTATTTCTGGGTGTGGTGCTGAGTATCTGAGCCCAGATTTGATCCAGGTCATCCCGACACTGGAGCCGGTGCTCTTACTCGCTGTGCTACCTGGCCGCCCCAATATTGTACAATTCTTAAAAACCTCTAGGAACAGAAATTCCACAAGATCTTGATTATGCTTTGGAAAGTTTTTACCATTTATCTAACTAAGGTAAAATTCAAATTAATCCCAATTTTGATTTCTCTTTATTTTAATTTCTCAGTGGATGACAGTTATTTAGCATCTTCATCATACATTTCAGAGATACTATTAATTCATGCCGCATCCTCTTCTAAATTCAGGCCAAATAGTACCCATTTTATGTTGTTAAATCTTTTGGAGTGAAAAAGGTAAAACCAATTTATTGGAGTTTTTTTCTTTCTTCTTAGCTTTAAATACTTGTAAACTTAGTTTTCATTAAGATTCCATGTTTCATAAAGATATGTTTCTTCTTCCTTGAGGTAGAGAACATAGCAAGACACTTTGTTCCTTTTTCAATCACTTACACTTTTTATTTGCTTAACTTCTCATATTCCTTTCTAAAACACAGCTCCTGTCTTCTCCCTGGTTGTATCATTAGAGATGGCTATAACTAGCTATGTTCTTTGTCCAGTGCTTCTAGCCAAATCTGTTAATGGGTCTGTGCAATGATAAGGCTGTTTAATAGTGTCCTCAAATGAGCTCCTCACTTTGCTTTCTCTCCCTTTATGTCATGTATTGTAGATGGTTGTCTTGTTTTCATCTTTTTGGATGAGTATTAATTTTAAAGTTACCTATTCAGTTCTTCCTTTCTTAATGTGGAATTTTCATAATTCATATTTTCAGATATTTGACATTAATCTTTAAACATTCTGAAAATGTATGCTCTTCCATAGGCTTGTTTGTAGGACATGGTTATGGAGATTAACAGCTCAAGAGCTAGATTTCCATAGCCAAATAAATTGGAAGACTAAGGTACCCTTCCAGGTAATTTAGGGGGAAAGAATCCCACTACTATGAGTCTCTGAAATATGGAACCAATTTTTGCTTGAGTTACCCCAATAGTTGCCTTTTTCTACTTTTAATAGTAGCCCACCCTTGCTTATTCCATTTATAAGCAATTACCTTACAAGTGACAACAAAATAAATTATTAATTTCATTACTTTTAAGTTTACCACATGTCTACGACAAAATGACATGACAACTGATTTCAGTGGAAGTCAATTTTAAATGAACTTGCAGTCTAATTTCTAATGCTTCCTTTTTTCAGAATTTGTATAATGTTTTACACTTACCAGACTTTTAGTAAAATAAGATTAAGGACTGTGGGGAGGAAGGAGTCCTTTAATTGAAGAACAGCTGAAGAAAATAAATTTAATTTATAGAATACTATTCATGCTAAAGATGTGAAATGAACTTTAAGTTTTACTAGCTCTTCTGTATATAAAAGGAGTCACTTAGAAATAAGTTATACTAAGCTAATTAGTTTTTAAGTCAAGCACTTTAAATTTGCAACACACACACACACACATATATATATATGTATATATATATATATATAAACAAATTTATCAATGATGTTTAGATATTTAGTTGGCATACAGAAGTCTAAGTAACCCATAAACTATATCTGAACTCTACATGTTTGTCCTCTCTCCATCCCCCTATTTTTAATGGGAAAATGCATTTCAGCTAAAATCTCAGGACTCCAGACCCTTATCTTCCCCAATCATGGTCTCAATTTCTAGAAAATGATGCTGCCCCCCTTTTTCTCAACTTCCCTGAAGAGAAAAGTGATTCTTCTCCAAGAATGAGAAAAGTTCCATCCCCATGTGGTAGTGGCAATAAGAAGGCATCAGGCCCCTAGGAAGAGATCCCCAACACAGAAGTCATTCATACTTTTGTAAGGGATGTTTGTTTGTCCTATTACCCATCTGCTTATCTTAACAGAATTACAAGAGTCTGACTTCTACATAGTTAAAATCCAGGAAATGAAATCACAGAGGAATTTTTTAAAATTTAAAAGTTCATTCGAAGTCCTTTATAACATAGCCCCCTTCTTCCTTTCCATTCTTCTTATACCTTACTCCTCAATACATACTCTTCAATCCAGTGACATTGACATCTTTATTGTTCCACGAACAATATGCAAGTTACCAGACTTTTTTCTGGCTGACCACCATGACTAGAATACTCTCCCTCCTCAACTCCACCTGCTGACTTACCTTACTTCCTTTAAGTCCCAACTAAAATCCCATCTTTTACCATCTTAATCCAGTTTCTTCTCTCTGTTATTTATTTTACATATAGTTTACTTTGTATATATTTGTTTGCATGTTGTCTCCTTCATTAGATTGTAAATTCCTTGAGGATATGTTTTTGTTACATATGTTTTTATACATATGTTTTGTATCCCCAGCAATTAGCACAGTGCCTGGCATATAGTGTAGTTGATTAATACATGTTTATTGCTCAATTAATATAGAGACAAAAAGTCAACAGTTTCTGACCTCAAGAATTTTACATTTGTGAGAGGAAGGTTGATTTTACAGCATACATGGATCTGTGATCTCATTGGTTTGGGTGGTTTCTTTATCATGGCACATTCCAGCCATCCATGTCATCTCATTTTAGTGATTTTTGACCATGTTCTTCATTAGTTTTTTTCCACAGAGGCTCCCTTTGTCTTCTACCCATCTAAGTTTTTTTTTAACATTGTGTGGATAGGGCAGCATTCAGGCTACATATCTAACCATCTCTTTGCTTCTGACACATGGACCACACATCTCTTTCAAATCATTTAGTTCCATGATAATACCTTACCACTTTTTGCATTTCCTCATTGGAAATGTATTAAATCCTATTTGTATCCATTTGTTTCCATTGATTCATTACTTTACTTTGCTGGAGATTATTTTGTTCTAAAAATTTTAACCAAGTGACCTAAATGGAAAAACATTTCTTTTTTAAAAAGATGGGTTTTTGTGGAAATTAGTTTGGAATCTTTAAAATCCCCATGCAATTTAGGAAATGCATTCCATCTTACTGCCTTTGGCCTACTCAATTCTAGGCCCAGTTTATTACCCATTTGCATAACCTGTTCCAAATATATGTACAAATTTCCAAATTTGAAAGATTGGACATCTTACTGTATGTAACAAAATGCTTTATTCATCCATTTATTTTTTCCCTCTAGATACATTGTTAGTCTTGTCTCATGAATACTTATGAATCTCATTGAGATTGCCCTGATATGTTCTGGACCTTAATGAAATCAGCACAATATCATGAGTAAACGAGTATCTGAGGGACCTCAAAATCTGCTGGGAACCCATTTTCCATTTGACTCTTTTATAGACAATTCAACATGACCATAGAGAACACCTTTGGTGGGCATCAGTCTCTCTATATATATTATACCTCAATTGGTATTAATAACCAGAAAATCATTATCCCTCTTGAAGTCTTTGTCAAGGAATTTTAAATGATATTAATATATGTATGAGAGAACTCTTGTTGGGGGAAAGACTTTAAACATCTATTTTGTTCTACCAAGTCAAACTGTTTTGTAGGGTTTGTTTGGTTTTTTTTTGTAATCAACAGTTATGAATATAGCAGAATCATGTTTGTTTTTTTGTAATCAATATAATGCATATAGCAGAATAATGTTTCTTTTCACCTCTTTTAGTTAGTTGTGTTACATTAAAGTTGTAATCACTAAAGAATTACTTGCAAAACTTTCCCTGTTCCCTTTCCATAATTTCATTAAGGATATCCTCAATATGTATAAATCATTTTCATAGGTATTTTATAAAGATGAAAAAGTAGGCATTTGGGGAATGATAATATCATCTATGACTTTTTTTCCCTAGGAGAATAGTGAATTATATTTTTAATTATCCACAACTTTATTTTGTCTTCAGTTTTTTAATAGAATATCAATAATGATGTGATTAATTTCTTCCAATAGTTTGTCAATGCACTGTTTGAAAGAGATCTCATGTTAATAACTGGTCTGAAAACTGCACAATTCCTAGCACTTTCTTCACCCTTTTTTTTTTTTAGTATTCCTTCACTTGCTGCACAAGATTAATGGTTTTTAAACATTTTTTCTCCATTTCTTATGCTGCTAATGGCCAAGAATTTATTGCCTGGTGACCAAGCTAGTGTTGATTGCTTTCTCTATACTTTTAAGATAGTTTCACTGACATTATCAATCTCAGTTTCCCCTAGGATCAGAGTTAGCAGATTTTCTATCACAGCAGAACCTACTAGACTATGTGTACTATTTATATAACTCTAAAAAAAAAACACCTCAAACCAGGATTACTTCCATGCTAAAAAGAAGTCCATTTACTGTATAAATATGAGGTAATTTGAGGAGGAAAACACTAGCAAATGGAGAGAACAGGAAAAGTTCCTATAGCAGGTGGGACTTAAGCTGAGCCTTGAAGAAAATTAAGAATTCTAAGGTGTAGGTGAAGATGTACATTCCGGACATGAGAGAAAGCTTTCAAGAATACAGAGACAGCAGATAAAGAATATTGTTTGTAGTATTTAGTACAATAGCATATACATGCACTCATTTTCATAAATGTAAATCAATGATGATGAGTTTTCCCACAGAAGAGGGGGTTATTTTATTTTCCCAAACCCTCCTCATAGTTTATTCTCCAGAACTGATTACTTCATTATATTTTCAAAGTTCTCCATGATTGGGCCCCACCCACCACTCTAACTTTATTGTCCACTTGTTCTTAACCTGAGGTCATAGACTTCTCTCAAGCCAAATCTCGTTATCCCCTGAGTATACTATGAACTTGTAAATGCTATTCCTGTGGCTTGGAATAGTATTCCATCTCTGTTGTTTTCCCTTTTTTTTGGTCCTTTATCAACTTGACAAATATGAATATTTTAATATATGAAGAAAAGCAAAAAGATTACACATGAAACTGTGAACTTATATTAGATACAGTCTTTAAAAAGCATATTCATTTATCATGATAGTAACAAAACTGCCATTCTTAACTCTGCTGTCTTCAGAATTTCCTTCTGTTCCCTTCTGTGTGTTTCTTTAATATTTTATTGATGCTCTTTTATTTCTTTTTTTTTTCATCATTATCCTTACCCACTCATTTCTCCCCCTTAAAATTCTCCCTACGTAAAAAAGAGTCCTCCACTGTGAAAAATAAGTGGGGTTAAACAAAACAAATTCACAGATTGGCTATTTCAGAGAATATATGTCAGTCAACAAGCATTCACTAAGTGCTATATACCAGGCATTGTGCTAATTGCTGTGGGTACAAAGAAAAGTTTAAAAAATCTACCCTTGAGGAACTCACATTCTAACAGGGTGCTATCATGCAAATAACCATGTACATTATTAGAGGGAGTCTCAGATGGAAGGCACTAGCATACCAACACTAGCAAACCAGGAAAAACTATTGCAGAAGATGGGATTTTTATAAGTGAGCAGAGAGAGCATTCCAGACATGAGAGAAGTGCCTGTGAAAAAGGCATACAGCCCAGAGATGGAGTCTCATTCATTTTGTTCTTCTAGTTTGTCACCTCTTGGTAAAGAGCATTATATCCTTTCTCCAAATCATATTCTGCTCAAACTCCCAGATTGAGGCTGCCTCCATGAAGTGTTCCATGAATAACTGGGAGTCACACTGTTGTTTGTTCTACATCCTTGAAAAGGGTTTCTGTTTTGGCCAGAAACCATTAGGGTCTTCCCTTCCAGACTGATTTTTTTTTAAACTAGGTTTAAAAAAAAAGTCCATACTTTACCTCATTTCTTACCTACCCTTAATCACTGAATGGCATTGCCTCAGTCAAACTGAGACCAGGGACAGATCTAAACTTAAAAAGGCCAAGGTCTCCCACTGCATCCAGGGCCATCTTCAGTCACCTGATCTATATCTTGCCACTGGATTCATATGACTCTGGAGGAAAAATTGAGGCTGGTGACTTTGAATAGCCCTTTCTCATTTAAATCCAATTCACTTGCAAGTCATGGAATCACTTTCCTGATGTCATGGTTCTCTTCTAGAACAAAGGAAAAACAATAACCTGGGAGTCACACTGATGTGGTTTTTGAAGTTCCATTGCATTTTATAGCCAATATCATAGAGTTTATTACTTAATTGTTCTCTAATTGCTCTGATGTTGTTCCCCAACTAGATTATTGGCTCCATGAGTCAATGATCAGTTTGATACCTCTATTTTTATCATCTTCCTTACACCAGGCATAGTAATCTTGGGTACATAATTGATACTCAATGAGCAATTATTGACAGATTCAATTGCAATTAGAATTCTAAGGGCGGCTAGGTGGCGCAGTGAGTAAAGCACTGGCCCCGGAGTCAAGAGGACCTGAGTTTGGTTCTGGCCTCAGACACTTGACACCCACACAAAAAAACTAGCTGTGTAACCTTGGGCAAGTTACTTAACCCCAAATGCCCTCCAAAAAAAAAGAATTCTAAATTTTACTTTTGTTGCTCAGTCTTCTCTAATTTAATTATTAGAAGCATTCAGAAGTGGAAGGATTCCAATAGTAGCCACTTTGGGAAGTAATATGTTACTTTCCACTTGAAGTCTTTAAACAAAAGTTTGTTTGACTAGTTGACATATATACTGTTGAGAGTATTGTTATTAATATATGGATTAGACTAGATGGAAGGGGTTGTGGTCCCTTCCAACTCTGAGACTTTGACTTTCTGGGACTTCTCTTTTAACAAATACCCACATTCCTCAAACCTGGATCCTTGAGTAAGCTGGGTGACCCAGTGAATAAAGTGCTAGCCCTGGAGTCAGGAAGACCTCAGATAATTACTTTGAACAAGTCACTTCTATTGCCTCATTTGTAAAATGGGTATAGTAACAGCACCTACTTTATCTCAGGGTTGTTGTGAGGAGTAAATGAGATAATATTTATAAAGTGCTGAGCAGAGTGCCTGCCTGGCACAGTCAGAGCTTAGTAAATGCTTGTTTCCTTCCTTTTTTCCAAATTCCCAAACAGTGAACCTCAAACATATCTCCCTTCAATTAAGTAGTAATGTAATTCATTGTTAGTTATTAGTCTTGGCTAGTAGAAGGACAAAACACAAACTCTTCTGCTCTATTTACTGAAATTAGTTTTAAGACTATTATAGTATTGCTGCTAGGGACTATTATTTGTGTAATTCCTAGGATTGTAGACTATAGAGGCATAAGGTACTTCAGAGATTATCTATTTTAATGGCCTGTGATCTAATTCCTTTATTAAAATCAAGGTTCAAGAAATTTCAACTGAGATCCAAAGAATAAAATCACAGAATCTCTGAGTGGGAAGAGACCTCAAAGGCTAATCCATACCTGAATAAAAGCCCCCTCTACATTTGTTTCTCCTCTAGTAAAGAAAAGAACCCACCACCTTCTAAGAGACATCATTCCAATTTTAGATAATTTTTATTGTTAAATGTCCCTTGGATCAAACTTTAAATCTTCAGAGATAGTGAGTAATAAAGCTAGGATTAAAACCTAGGCTGTCGGATCCATTGATCTTATTACTACTGTATTTTCTAGAATACATTGTTTTTATAGTAGGGTGGGTTTTTTATATGTGATTTCATTTGTATTACTTAATTTTCTCTTCATACTTGCACAGTTTCTTGTTCTTTGACAAAGCCAACCAACCCATATGATATAATTTCCCTCCTTTAAATCTACAGGTCTTCACTATACCATTTGGAATACACTTCCACTGTCTCTCCAACCTTGTCTCCCTTTTCCTTTAAAACATTAACTAAGAGTTACCATCTGCACAAAGCCTTTATGCCTCAATCTCACCAGACTTTGTTACTGTAATTATTCAGTCGTTTGGAATTTTATATAGCACTTATAAGTAGTTATAACTAGATACATGTATATGTATATGTGTGTACATTTAATAAGTGTGTTTGTTTCCCACTATTTCCTCACTTCTATTGGCCTTTGCTCATGCTATTCCTTTGACTTGGAATGATCCTACCCCTGCCCTTCCATTTCCAATCACTGTCCTTTAAGGCATGGGACCAAGAGCCCCTTCTAAGTAAAGGGCTTATTTCCTGACTACTCTGGCCCACACTGATTATTTATTGCTAGAGCATATTTAAATGTTCTCTGTCAGTATTTGTTATGAGAATAGACATACAAAGAAGAAGCTGTGATTTCAGCATTGAGAGCTCTAGGCACAGAAACTCTCATTATCCAAGAAAGACCATGCCTTTCACTTAATAGATAAGATTTTGAACTGTTCAAGGTACATAAAATTTAAATCATTTTTCCAAACTAGCAAATAGAAGAGGATGGATTTGAACTCTGCTCTTCCTGACTCCAAGCCTACAGTGTAACCAACTTGCCATGGCTCCTTCTGTGTATTTTACCAAAAAAAATTGTAGAGACGTACTCAAGATATGTATTTTTATGCTTCTGCTTTTCCTGTTATATTGGATTTTTTACCGAAATATTTGTATTTGTCCTGGTTTTTTTTTAGGGTCTTTTTTCTTCTTTCTTTGTAACCCCTACTTGCATACAGATTGAGCAATGTATTCAAAAGTGTTCTTGACTACCAAACATAGGGTTTCTTAAAAAACATAATCACTCTCATTTCTCATTTCAGACCATTCAATTTTTATGATGGGGTTTGTAAATCTGAATCTTTAAGAGTTTAAATTTACCTTTTATTATAAAAAGAACTATTTCTTTTGAAATTATCTTTTAATTCTGCTAGATATTTTAACCTTTTACTAACATTTAAAATTTTCTTTTATTATTACAAAATACCTGGTCAAGGACCATGACACTAGATTCCACAACATCCAAAAAGAGAATTGTGACCCTAAAATAGTATCACAAAGAAGTCAATCCATGAAGCTGGTTTTTTGTGGTTTAGCTTGTGGTTTCCTGAGAGTCAGGCCATGACAGCTGAGGTTGTCCAGGGCACTTCTGCTGATAGTCCACAGGTCTGAACTCCAGGGGTTTGTGGGCAGGATGTTCTCAGTAAAGAGTATGAGGACAGGACTTTAACCCATACAGCATTAACAAAACATGTTTTTTTTTTTCATACTTTGGTTTAGCAATATGCAGTTGAGGGTCTCAGAAACAAGAAATGGTGAGAAGCAGGTTAATTTAGTGTATTAGAGAGAACAGAAATAATTGTGAGGGCACGCAGAAGTCTCTTAGAAAAGGATATGACATAAATAGATTACAATATATATGAAATATTAGTTGTATCTAGTTCCTGAACATCCATTTTGAAGCTAAAAGTTTTACTCAGAATTCAAACATCTAAGCATCTGGTATTTTTTTTTTCATGCAGGAAAGACTTACCTGTGTTCTTTTCCTCACATATTTTTTGTACAAGTAGAACAAAGACTTGCTAAATTTCACCAATTTACTGAAGACAGTTTTAAAGAGTATTTGATGACTTCTAATGAAGGTAGCAGGCTGTGTGTGTGTGGGGGGGGGGCGTGAATAGTTTACAGTTTGTCATTGCTGAGGCAAGAACTAGAGGTAGTGGTTTTGCTAGAAAATTAATACAGAGAGCATCTTGTTTTCCCTGCCAGTAATGATTCCAGTGTCCTCATTTCTTAGACAACTTGAAACTTTATTATTGGCAATAATACTAATAATAGTAGTAACTTTTATTCAGTGAGGTATTAGGGCAAGAATCCAAAGATGAACTTTAATTAACAAAAAAATGCAGTTATTTAGTACCTACTATGTGCGAGTCTCTGTCCAACGGTGGATTACTGAAGTGAGTTTTCTGTCACTGACAGTATTCAAGCAGAGACTGACCACCACCAATCAGGATGTTTTAGATAAGTTTAACTAGATGAGCTATAAAGCTATATATCCTTTCTTACTATGAGAAAATAAGCTCCACCAGATAGATACTATCAGAAATTCTATTTAAGACTTCAAATCAGAATATGGAAAATAAACTTGAAACTATGTCTATTTGTGCCTAGTTCCTGTGAGCTCCTGCTTTAAAACATAAGTTTCTGTCCCTGTTAAACATAATATGAAAGGATTACATTGTTTGTCCAGGGAGGTGAAGGCGGACCAGATAATTACAAAGAAATAATCCTGAATTAGTTGGAGCAGAGTTTGGGGGGTTTTGTTTTTCTCTTCTAGCAAGTCTAAAGTCTAAAGTGAATCCTTTTGCGAAGAGGCCTTTTAGCAAATCTAAATCGAGTCCTTTGGTATACAAAACATGAGGTACATAAAGTGTTTCCACACGAGTATTTGACTTTAATGTTTTAGCTATTTGTTTTTTGAGGGGGTGGGCAGGGTTGTACAGATTAAATGTCTATTTGCAATGTGCTGTGTAAGTGTGGTATTGGTAATTTTGTTTATCAAAGTCAGTCATTTTGGGGAAGGAAAGTGGTGAATGCAGAGAATAGGAATAGGTAAAGAAGGGCAGGGGGACTAAGTTAGATTTCCTGCCAGAGTGCCTTAGTGATCTGATCTGCTAGGGGTTTAGAGTAGGGGCGCAGTGCTGCCACCACTGGTGCTTAGGGAGGGGAGAAAGAGGGAGGGGAAAAAAAAAAAGAGAAGGGGGTGGGGGTGGCTGGCTACACCTAGGAATGTGCGGTATGTGGGGAACCAGACCCAACCATTGTACCGGGGCAGGGGCCGCCAGCAGCTCTTTCTGGTCTCCGAGGTACCAGAACGCCGACCCAGGGGAAGAGGACAGACTGCGCTGTAGCCCAGGGACTCGGGTCCCTTGGAGCTGTGGCCATAGAGCCTGCTGTGGCTGGCGCGGCGTTGGAGCCAGAGGTGCCTGGAAGAGGCACAGGGCTCTCCTGCTCCACCCACTTCCCCTCCACACCCCCACCTCCTCCCCACGCTAGGCGCCCTCTCTGGGCGGTGGTTGAGGCCGTGATAGGTGGGACCGGTGGCGGCGCTGCTGCTGCCGCCTGGAAAGTCTCCCCTGTCGTCTGATCAATGAACTAACTCCCTTCCATGGCAGGCAGGGCGGCTGCTCCTGCTTCTACAGCCTCTCCCGCCCAACGCTGCTTTCGGAGCCCAGCAGGAGGAAGAGGCTGCAGGAGGGAGAGGAGCCACAGGGGGAGGGGACGGGGGCATTTCCCCTGACTTTTAGCCGAGTTCAGGAGGAGGAGGAGGAGGAGGAGGAGGAGGTACTGGAAGAGGAGGAGGAGGGGACAGGAGAAGTCAGCACCGCGGCGCCCGCAGGAGCAGCGGCGGCGGTGGCGGCGGCGGCGGCAGCGGCGGCAGCAACGGCAGCAGCAGCAGCAGCAGCAACAGCAGCAGCAGCAGCAGCCCCAGCCTAACCCAGCCCAGCCCAGCCCAGCCCCGGCCCCCGACGCCTGCAGTCCAGCGAAAGGGAGTTTCCCCCGACTAGCCTCGGAACTAGTGGCTTCCAAAGTTGCCCCCTCCCCCATCCTTGCACCCTGCCACAAGCCCCCCCTCCCCCGCCCTTCAAGGCTTCAGGCAATGATTTTTCCCAATAGCAGCGGGAATCCGGGGGGCAGTGGCACCAGCCGAACCCCCTTTCGGAAGCAGGTAAGAGGTGGGCGGCGCGGGCTGTTGGAGAGTCGGGGTATGGAAGAATGAGTGCTGAAGGTTTGGGGGAGGGGGGTTGTTGGCGCGTTGGGGACGCCGGGACTTAGTTTTGCAAAAGGGGCTGCTTTTGGAGCCGGGGAACAGCTGAGCCCTTTATCTTTCGAAGCTCATAAAAGGGACCTGGGTTGGTGTGGTGACCTTGTTTGTGAAGGAGTCGGTGGCGGCGGCTGAGATGGGCCGCAGGTCAGGCGACTTCAACTGGCTGACCTTAGCGGCGGGGATACAAACTCACCCCCTCTCCTCACGGCGCCCCCCCCTCCCCCGCCGCCCTGGGGACTAGCTGGGTAGGGTGGGGTGTAAGAGGAGGAGGAGGAAAAGGAAGAGGAGGGGTGGGTAGAGAGGGGGGGGAAGAGAGAGAAGGGGAGGCTAGCGAGGCGAGGCTGGGCCAGGTTTGGGTTTGCTGAGCATTGCAACAAGTTTTCCAGTGTGTTGTGTGTGTGTGTGTGTGTCTGTGTGTATGTGAATAAAGGGAGTCCGCTTGTCGCCTTCGTTTGAAATCTTCAACAGAAACTTCAAACTGCATGTTTTAATTTCTCACGAAACGAGGAAAACCAAGATTTTTTTTTTGGTAGTGGTGAAGGGGACACCGAAAAAAAGGGAACTTAGATTGTCGATTTCTTAGGTTTTCAGTTCTAAAGTAGCAGAGGGAAATCCGGTGACATTTTGATTGAAGAGATACTTTGGATAAGACTGAGTCATACACATGCGTTTTCCTATTTTAATATAGTTTCATACTTTTTTTTTTGACAGATTGAGCTCCAAAGGCAATTTAATGGTTAGATCAAAATCTTGTGCGGGAGGGAAAAGGACTGCAAAAGGAGGGAAAAAAATAGTTTCGAGCTCATCTTGGGTGGCTGCCTTTTTTGTGTTTTTTTGTTTTCCCCAATCCTTTTTTTCTTACCAGTGATTATTGAAGCTATGTCATAACAGATCTTTTAGAAAGGCAGGAGCAATAATCAAACTTAGTTTTATTTCTTTAATGTGCACTTCTCTGTTTATAAAAGGTTAAACTTATTTAGAGGTCTGTGGCAAGATGCTAGTTGAAAAACAAAAACATTAAGCAGCTATTTTTCCTCAACAATAAGCCTCTTGTGTCTAACCTTAACAACTGAGGCAAATCAATTAAGTTATTATCCCAATAATGATACAAAAGAATCACATCCTTCGATGTGGACTTTGGCACCATTAAGAATAGATACATCATAACTAATGGCAAAAAATGCCTCCTAACTTTACTGCAAGCTTTCAAGGGATTATTGATTTCTTTTAGCTCATTTTTATCCTCAAATTAGCTTTTCCTTTAAACTCTAAAAGAATTTGAAAATAAGTCTAATTTTGGTAAAACAAGGACTTTTACAGTCTTAAAGTACCAGTTTTGTTGAGTTCCTTATTAGCTTTCACTTTAGAATGGAGGGCTAAGGGACTTTGCTATAACCTTATGTAGGCAAAACTCTGATTTTGAAATCAACAAAACTTTTGCTTGGGCTAATAACTATTAAATGAAGACTGATATATCCATAAATATAAGTTTGGATCCTGGCTGAAACTTTCAAATTAAAAGTTTAGGAAATACATAAAAGTATACTTAATGTTAGTTAATTTAGAATAAATGTCTGCTTTGGCCACACTTGCATAAACTTCATAAATGAAACCAATTTACTACAAAACCTCTCCTCCTCCCTCCCCTTCCCGCCCACCTCAGGCTACCTGAAAAGATGGTTAATTATGTAAGGAACTGTAGGGCCTTGTGTATTCATTTATTTGTTGTCAGGGCACTGCGGGGTGTTAGCTGTGAAATGAGGGAAAAAGGGCGAGGGCGAGGCCTTTTACTGTAAGGGGCTGTAGGTTTTGTGTGTGGATGGGAGATAGCCTGCTGGTCTGGAGCACACTGATAAGATGCTCTTCTTTTCATAGGGCACTCCTTAGATTCAAAGAGCTAAAAAGGCTGACTGAATCAGAAAAACAAACAGACTTTCTTTTTTTTCTATAGGCAAAGAAAGAAATGAATGTGTAGGCATTATACAGACACAAGACCCCGGGTACCAGTGGTATTTGACTCAAAGGTTTCTTTTGTTAGTATTTAGCTGTTCTGTGGTGAAAGCACACTTCCTACATAGGGACCTGGTTACCACGAGTGACTTTGTGATCTCATTTGAGCTCAGGCTCACTCAATGTGTGTAGTCTTGTGAGTGATTGTGTAGTTCGATTGAGTTGGAGACCTTGATTTCATCCTAACTTGTTCATTTTAGAGAGAATAGTCAGATAATGTAGTTTGAGTTTAATCTAGAAGTTAAAAATTTTTAGAACAAGTTAACTTTTCTGATTTTTTTTGGAAACATTTATGAGAGGAAAAGGTTGCGTTTAAGGTATAATTAAAATTACATTTGAAATTAAAATGAAAGGATTCTGAAATACAAGCACTACATATTTATGTGTATATACACACATATTATCAATCTTGTAATCTGATATTAAGACAAAATTTGAGAATATTTAAGTAACCTCAGTCTAGAGATCTTTAAAAAAAAACAAAGTGGAAGAAAAAGTGATTTGGGTTAGGTGGTGATACTTGTAGTTTGACTTGGTTTGTTGGAATTATTGTTGGCAAAGCAATATTTCCTTGAATAAAAGAGTGCTATTTCTTCTTTTTAAACCCTGTCATGTTTCCAAGGAGGATATGGAGGAACCTACAAGATATAGGTGGGTGGTGTCTGACTTTTTTTCCCCTCTAGTATAGAGAAGGAGTGAGCTCTGATCTCTGAAGTCATCAGTGTTAAACAGGATTTTCCTGCATCACAGGCAGATGAGCACCTTAGAAATACGCCTACTGAGCTCTAGTCAAACTTAGAATCCCTTGATATAAGTGGTAGCTCAGTGGGTAATGACTAGACAAAGGCAGACTGCAGGTATAAGTCTGAGTTGAGAAATGTAAGGGTGCATTCATATCCTATCAGTTACATTATAGTATATGCGATAATTTTATGTGGATATAATATATGTTCTCAGTAGCAACTGTTCTCCATTCCCCCAACCTCCAAATCCCAAACTCTTCATGCTGGTATGGTGGTCTGTAAAAATAAGGCATTTTCATTGGGGGATGGGGTGGGCAAGATTATGGTCTTGTAATTCAAAATCTAAAAATAAAAAGCACCACACTTTCTTTTCTTTGTTATTACTAACTGACTACCTTCTGCTTGTGAGTCCTTTTGATGCTGATTTTCATGCAATAGTTAGTTCATAGATGGGAATGTCACATGCTTTGTATTTTTAAATTGGTCGAAGTTTTTTGTTGTTTGTTTTTAGAAAAGGACTTTGCTAAAAAGTAGCTTGCTGCAATTCTCTTTCTGAATGATTTCAGCCAGAGTTTTGGAGTATCTGGATTATGGGGGGGAGGGAGGATTTAATATGGGGAGAGGGGAAAGATAGATTTGCAGACCAACCGTGGTTCTACTTCCATGTTGTTAACATTTAATGAGAGAAATGTTTATCTCACCAGTGTAAGTAGATTTACATACTTTGCTGCTTTCAAGCAGATTAACTGGGCGTAGCTGCACGTGAGGAATTTTAACAGTGATTCAGTGTTTGGCCTTGTTCAGAGAATGACATACAAAGCTGTTGATTAACATCTTTTTCATGCAATTCTGTTAATGAAATTTATGTATTGTTTTTTAAAGTTTTAAGATGAAGGTTGCACATAGGTATATTTATATGAATAATGCTAAAGATAATCCCATTTTGTTGTTTTTCCCCCATGAAGCAAGATGATAGATTAAAAATCAAAGTATCAGAAAATAAAACTGATTTTCCCATGTAAAGTTTTATAGTCAGATCCCATTTTCATTTTGTAAGCAATCTATACCACATTTGTGTTAGATAGTTCTTTAAAAATGGATGAGGAAGGAATAATGATTCGAAAATGCCTAGCTGCAGCCATTAGGAAAGAACTGAATTCCGTATTAGTGCTTCCCCATTTTTTCTGCCAAGTGCCTCTTTGGCATCTCACTAAATTTTCCATACTCTTTTTCACTAATTTAACACATTTTTTTCTTTAAAAAAAAAAAATACTAGCGTTTGGCTCTCTCCGCCCCCCCTCTACCCCGGGTAAAATGTCCACATTGTATCACCACAAGTGGATAATTCTGTCACTCTTGAAATGATTTCTGAGCCAAATTACTTAAGGCTTGGCCAGGATTTTTTTTTTTAATGTTATATTCTATTTCTCCTTTGTCTATGTAACCAAGAATGCATTTCTAAATCACTGAGTTAACTGAAATATTGTAAATAACAGCATCATTTCTTGGATTTATGTAATCCTTTTCTTCCAGGAAACTTTTTGATAATAAGCTCATCTTCACAGATACATAAGTGAAATAGGGAGAGGATAGTCATTGTCATAATTAGTATAGAAATTGAGCCAGAGAAATTTAATGACTTGAACAAATAAGTGGGTAAAACTTCAGTTATTTTAGTCCAGTGCTCTCTGCCTGTAAGTAGACAAAATAGAATGGAATGTGTGAGGTCAGACCCAACTTATGACATGTAAATTTCCTACTTTACTCTTGACATCCAGGAAATGTATGCTTCTCAGGGATAACTTCTCTGGGAAATCTTTTTCTGTTAATCATTGTAATCTACTTTATTCCTTGGAACCTATTTATTATAGGGGGAAATTATGTATTTTCAAAATATTTTTCTACCTTTTAAGTCAAGAGCTATTTTTTTTAAAGTAGGGGTTGTCTTTACATGCAGTCATTACATTTCCTGGCTTTGTGCTGCTCTGTTTTGTTTGCTGCCTAGTAAAGATCTAGCCTTTACTTGTTTTCACCTCTGCAAGCTGCTTGGATGATTTCTCTTGAAGTCTAGAGAGACCAGTGAAACAACATGTGTGCCCCTAGCTGAAAGAGTAGAACAAGGATTTTGTTTTGTGGTGATCCATAGCCTCCAAGAAGTCATAGTACCTAAAAACAGGGTCTGAAAGTGGAACTCCTCCTTGCACAAGACTTGTGAATATGAAGAGTGAGACAATAGTCAAAATCTCTTTGAAATGAGTCATTTTTCCTGCCCCTTAGAATGGAATAGAATATTTACAGCTGGCAGCGTCCTTAGAGATCATCTCATCCAACCTCCTGACTTCATAGATGAGGGAAATAAGACCCAAAAACATTAAATGAGTTTCCTGAAGTCAGTCACACAGTTTCCAGAAATTAGTGGCAGAACCAAGAAGAAAACATATTTCTGTCTCCTAATTCCGCAGTCTTTCTACTCTATGCCCCTTACATACAAATCTTTACCTCCATGATACTTTAAAAAACAAACAACCAAATTCTTTTGTTCTTATTTTACAATATAACCTCATACCCCCTACTAAATAAGATTTTTTGGCGTCTAGGGAGAAAGAGAGTCAAATATTTCAGTCACTAATTATGTATTTTAAGCTAAAAGTTGAATTATCTGGAAAGAACAATATCAGTCACTGACAAAACTGATACTTATATTTTATAGTTGCTTATATTTTAACAGTTTTGCTCAATAACATAATATTTTTTTGGTTCCTTTTCTCCTGAATTTTCCCATTTTGTCAGTTTGGATTTCAGCAATTTAAGTTTTTTAAAGTTTCAACTGTAGAGAAACCTTCCCTTAGACATTTCATATCTTTTTGGTATGTTTTAAAATAATATCAAGGAAGGAATTTTTTCTGAAGCTGGGATGATATTCAACATTTTTTAAAATGGAACAAATGAATTTCTGACTTGAAATACCACTTAGTCTGAATAGTCTTTGATACTTGGCATTTATCAAGGATCTGGTAACATCCCTCTAGTTTTATCCATTATAATAATTACTATTATTAACCTTTATGAATTATTTTAAAGTTTGGAAAGTGTTTTACCTATATAATTTTATTTGAGCTTCACAACAACTCAGTGAATTAGGTATTATGCACTGTCCTCATTTTACAGATGAAGAATCATACTCGGAGGGTGACTGTGACCCATGGCCTTATAACCAGTAAGAATAGAAGACAGAATCTGAATTCAGGTCTACCTGACAGTGTTAACACCTCCTGGCCATGTCTGCTATGATATTCAAGCCTGTAGAGGGCTATAAAAATGAATCAGAATCTGTTCCTGTCCTCGCAATGTTTAGAATTTACTTGGGAAGAGAAGATATGCACACAAATAGCTATAGCACAGAATGCAATGTAATAGATGAGATGATGTAGTGGGAAGAACACTGAGCTTATAGTCAGCATAATTATGCTGCAAAAAATTCTGAGAGATTTAGTTTTTTTTTTATAGTTTTTTTTATAGTTGAGGAAACAGAGGGCTTGCCCAGCATCACACAGCTAATTAGAGGAATAACTCTCAATTTTTGAGATTTCTGAAAAAGGACACAAAAAGCTTTGGGAAATCATAGATCTTGTTATTTCCAAAATCAAGTGACAACTACTGACTTAAATGCCCGCTTATTCATTCCTACAAAGTCTTTTTGAGACCAATCTAAACACATGCCAAGGTCACAAAAGACTGATGGGTCTTACAGTCTGTTATAAAATATAGACTACAAAAATGGTATTTAATTCAATATATAAAAATGCTGTCTTTGCAGCATAGCTCTTTTCTATCTAGAGTTTTCCTATAATAATTGTGTTCATTGAGCCTTTAATTATTAGAGAGAGATAAAAAGAGGAATGTGCAGTCAACAAAGTTGTTTTCCACTGAAGTAGAAGAAATCTGGTGAAGAGTCCAAAATGGAAGGGAGCATTCCTCTAGATGATCATGATGTAGATAATAATAATAAAGCTAACACATCATACTTTAAGGTTTGTGAAGCATTTTACATATATTATTTCATTCAACTATGCTTGAGAATGGGGACAGAAGAAGCAACTTAGTCACAGACTTGTTCATAGTCACAAAGTAAGTGTCTGAGGCAGGATTTGAGCTCAAATCTTTCCTAACTCAAAATCTAGCCTTCTGTCCATTGTGCTGCTTAGATGATGAGTTCCTCCAAATGCTTCTACTTAGAGATGGCATTGTGCCGATTGCCTCAAGCTTTGGAATATTATGAGCTTCCCAAGGGAGATCCATAGTTACTTAAAGAATTTGACCTAACTACAGAGAAAAATAAAAGTAAGTTAATGAAGAATACATGTTGTCCAGATTGTTAGGCAGTAGGATGGACCAACCCAAAGAGCTAATCCATCAACATAATTATCTTGGATAGACATTGTGAATGGACACTAATTGAACCGAAGGAACAGAAAAACATGTTAGATTATATTCTATCTGGAAAATTACACCATATTTTTTAATGATCCCAATGATCTCTCTGAAATAAAGGCCTATCCCTTTAACATCAGTATTCCTCCAATGATGCTGTGTGGTTGAGTTAATTACCTTAGGGTCTGAAGAATTAAAGTTGAGTTTTATTCCAGTGGAGGGATGCATGGTGGGCATGAGTGGGCTGCAAAATGTTTCCAACTAGGAGTTGTACAGAAAACAGTATATAATAGAGAGCATCAGAGAGACATAAAACTGGAAAAGAACTGGTTATCTGGTAATAGTATTAGATAACAGAGGAGATGTCTGCTGGTATTTATTCAATGTGAAGAATTCAATGTCTTCCTGTGGAAAATTTATGGGAGTTTATAACAAGAAGAAGATAAAGATGAGTTGTAATCTATATTATCAGAGAGGGTATATCTTTAGTGCTATAAGTCAGAGATCCATTATATAAATGTTAAGTTATTGCAATACATCAGATATGTGTGATTTGGTTGATGTGGTTGTTTCTTATATTGGCATAGACCACAACCCTTCTACAATTTACTAGTCTTTTTTTTAAGCAATCGGGGTTAAGTAACTTGCTCAAGGTTACACAGCCAGTTATTTCTGGGTGTGGTGCTGAGTATCTGAGCCCAGATTTGATCGCCAGGTCATCCCAACACTGGAGCCAGTGCTCTTACTTGCTGAACCACCTGGCCACCCCTACAATTTACTAGTCTTAATAGGCTTCCAGAATTATTATGGTTGGAAAAACAAATCATCAGTCTGATAACCAACCAAGCAATGTATTGTTCTGAACTTGGATTGTTCTTTTGATGATAAATATATAGTCTGTTATTGTTAGCTATGGTGACCACCCTATTGATCACTCAGTTTTATAACCTTACAGTGATCTTCCCTCATCCCCGTGTCTGAGAAGAGAACTCACTAAGCCAATACTTAAACTTAACATGTCCAAACCCAGACCCTTCCTTCTTCCTTTCTTCCTTCCCTTCTTCCCCCCTTTCTCTCTTATTCTTTTTCTCCCTGTCTCTCTTCCTTCTTTCCTTCCTTCCTTCCCTTCCCATACCTCTTCATTAAACCTGTCCCTCATTCCAACTTCCCTTTTTCCATGGATAGTATGACAAGCTTCTCAACCATCTAACTTCAAAGTCTCTTAAGTTCTCTCTTTATCACCTCTGTCCAGTTAGTTGACAAGTCTAGTTGAGTCTACTTCTATCGTATCTATCACACTCACACTGTGGCTACTCAAGTCAGGCACTCATCACCTTCCATTTAGATTTACAAAGGCTTCTTAATTAGTCACTTCCAATCTCTCTTCCCTAATCCATCCTTCATATTGCTGCTATATTTAAAATTTTAAAACACAAATCTGACTGAATGATTCCTCTACTCTAAAATCTTGAGTAGCCCCTTATTGTTCCTAAGATAAAATACAAAGATCTCAGGTTTGCATTTAAAGTCCTCTTCAGGCTGGCTCCTATCTACTAGACTTATTTCATATTACTCTCTTTGGTTTACTCTGTGTTCTAGCCAAACCAGCTGTTGTAGCTGTTTGATATTCATAATATACCATCACCTGCTTCTTTGCATTTGCACCGGCTTTACTAAAGGTCTGAATGTACTCTTCACCTCCACTTTTATAATCCTTGTCTTCCTTCAAAGAACATCTCAGATGCCACCTCCAATTTTGAGGCCTTTTTTGATTCCAACAGTTATTATCATTCTTTCTTGTTGAGGTGATTTTGCTTATACTGCATATACATCATGTCCTCTGAGTAAAATTAAGTTAAGTAAAATTAAGAGTTAAGGACTTTAATTTTTGTCTATATATCTTTATCTCAGTGCTTTGCAAGTAGTCAGTACTTAGTAAATGTTGAATTGAATTTTCTCCCTACATTTTCTTTGGAAAATTATCTCATTTGGTCCCATGAGTTCAATAATCATCTCTTCACAGGTAACTCCCAAATCTGTTCATTCAACCCTAACACCTCCCTGAAATCTATTTCTACGCATAAGTAGGATGAGGGCAAGGATAGTATCTCACTTGTCTTTATATCTGTCCACAACTGACAACTTAGCACTCATTATTTGTATTATTCATCCCCCTGTGAGTCACTAGAAGTGGGTATTAATCATTAGCTTTGACACATCTGGGAGGCTCTCTCTTGTGTCCCAGGTAAATTCAATGAGAACTTAGGAAACTTCCTTCTGACAGCACCTCAAACTCCTCACACAAATATGGTTCAAACTGATCTTACCTTTCTCTAAACCTATGGTTCCTCTTAACTTCTCTGTTTCCATTGATGGCAACACTAATTTCCCACCTAGATTTAGAACCTCTGTTATGTAAAGTCATCCCAAACTTTTCACCCTCCTTCTCTGTACAGTTACCAAGTTTTATTGATTTTACTTCTATAACAGCTGTTGTACAAGTCTCTTCTCTACTCCACATTCATCCCTAGTTACATGGACTAATGTAATTGTTTCTCTCCCTGAAGTCTCTCTTTTTTCCTATATGTTCTTTACATAAAAGCCAAAATAATCCTGGACATAAGCTTTAGAACTGGAAGAAACCATAAAAGATCATCTAGTGTAATACCCTCATTTTACAGATAAAGAGACTGAAGCCTCATTGAAGTTAAGTGGCTGATTTCTAATCTATATCCTTTGATTCCAAATCCAGACTATGTAATGATTTCAAATCAAAGGTCCTGAAAGGGGACTTTTTTTTCATCAGGAAATGGAGAATTCTGGTGGATATTTTCTATTGCTATGCAAAAATTCCCTTTGCATTTTATTTACTTTTATTCTGAGGAGGAATGTTCTTATAGCTACAGGTCTGATTACCCTACTTTAAAAAACAACATGAGAGGATGCCATTGTTTTTCATGTTGTATTCTCTTGCTATAATACAGTACACTTTTTTTTATTATACTTCTGATTCTTTGATGTAAATGAAAGCTTCTCAGTGAACTAATATACTAATTTCTCAAGGTTCTATTAGTTTTCTATTCTTGAAAATATTAGCAAATAATATGCTTATTTTACATCTTTCCACAAATACATTCATGCCATTGTGCTCCACAGACATGCATAGCCATGAGGTTTCAGGATGGGGATAAATGAGTTCTCATTCTCTGGTAAGAAACACACTGGACCCAAAAAAAGCATAGGTGTTACTAAAGAAAAACCAGTGTAATCATGAGACTGTAGTATGGCATAGAAATACAGTGCTTAATGGTGAATGATAAATGTCTTTACAACCTATGAAGGAATTTGCCAGCTAAGGTTTTTCCATTAAAACTAAGAAATGTTACTTTTTCTTTATTCCATTTTGTGGGACTTTAAAAAAAACAGTTCTCCAAAAAGAAGTTACTCCATTTCAAAAAGTGTGCTATTCATCACATTATCAGGACTTAAATTATATTAAAAATCAGTATCCACTAAAATATTTCATATTCGTTAAAAGAAAGAAAAAAAACCCAGAAAATTAGCCACAAGGAACAGATTAGTTAATCAGTTGTCCCATGTTTGATTTAAACCCAAGAACAAACTACTTGGAGAAAGATTTCCTTTTTGATAAGAACTATTGGGAAAATTAGAAACAATTGTGCAAAAAAGAAGTTTAGACCAATATCTAACATTATATGGTGCAATAAACTTGAAATGCATGTATATAAGATCGGGATATAAAATGTTATACCACAAGAAAAATGTAAGAAAATAAAGATCAGGTGCCTTTCATAACTATGACTGAGGAGAGAATTCTTAATGAAACCAGGGATGGAGGAGTCATAAAAGATAAAATAGATAAATTTTTGCAGGAATAAAATCAATGATGAAGACAACTGAAATAGAAATAGTAAAGTGGAAAATATTTGGATGAAATATCACAGATAAAAGTATGATATCCAAAATATACAGAGAACTATCACAAATATGATAAATAGTTAAAGGATAGGCATAGTATTTTTTAAAAATTTCTTATTTTAGTTGATCATGAAAACATTTCCCTAGTCATTAATAACAATAAGAGATTACAAATTAAAACAACTTTGAGGTAAGTCAATATTTGGAGACACTATGGAAAGATAGCTGTTGGTAGAGCTGTGAATTGTTCCAATCATTCTGAATTTCAATTTGGTATTATGCAATAATAGTGACTAAACTATCCATAGCTTTTGACCCAGTGATCTCACTGCTGATTATATACATCAAAAAAGTAAAAAAGAGAAACTACAATCCAAAATTTTCATAGCAGCAGGATTTACAAAAAGAATGCTGGATTTGACATCAGAAGACCTTCCATTTGAAATGTAAGCCCTGCAGCTAAATTAGTATTTGACTTTTATCTAGGCCTTAGTTTCTTTATCTCTCAATGAAGGGTTAGGTTAGGTGAACTCTATTGCTTTCTTCCAGCTCTAAACTGATCTCCACAGTTTCTAAGTTCATACTTCTTTTCCACTTCCCCATGCAGTCTGACAAGGAAAAGTCACCAATTAAAGGAATATTTTAGGCAATTATACTGTAGCCCCATACAATGATAGAGCTAGACGGGCCCTTAGGGAATATCTAGCCTCTTCATTTTACAGGTGAGAGGCTTGGTGAAGTAGGGTACACCTTGGGATTTTCAGTCGGAAGGCTTGCATTCAAGATTTCTGGCTCTGATTTTGGGAAAGTCACTTAACCTCAAAGAGCTTCAGTATGTCTGATCTGTAAGATGAGAGAGACCAGATGATCTCTAAGAACCTATCAAGTTGAAAATCTTATGCTATGCCCAAGGTCAAACAAATATTGTCAGAGCCAGGACTAGAATCCAGGAATCTCCAGACTTAATTGAAAAAATCCAATAATCTCCAGTACTTTTTCACTTGACCACTGTTCCTTGGCATCATTCAAAGTTTTCTTATTTGTTAATGGGAAGTACTACCATAATTCAGTAGATTTGTAATGTCAGATGAAGAGATTTCAACACATTCCTTCTTTTAATTCTAAGCAGTTACCTGTATTCTCACAAAAGGCATCCATAGCTGACTCAGTGCACTGCAGACTTTCCCTTAAACTTTGTAACATTGGGTAGGTACGATCATGCCACTCTTAACTTTCCATGTTACTCCTTCTTATCAGCCTTCCTCTTCTCTGATAGAGAGAATATATATACCTTTTATATACCTTTTACACTACTACATAGAATTGTTGGCAATATCATACAACATGTAACACTATCACTTTATTACCTTTCTGGTTGTCTACAGTTTTGATTCTTCATAGATGATAGTGTTCCTTGATTTATAACCATGTAACATCACTAGAAGGATAGTGGTACAGAAAGGTGAGTATGTGTTTTATAAGGTCATTAGATTTTTATATTTGTGACAAAATATAATAGAATTTTTTTTGTAATTAAATTTCACCTATGTGTCATTTTGCAATTATTGCTTATGTGTTATCTGATTGGGGGGGGTGTTATAGTATAGTGCTGATATGCAGTAAGTACTCAACAATTATTCTTTGTTATTTTGAGGAAAGTATAAATCAGTATCTGCCAGCTCTTAAATCCCCTTTAGACATTTACAAAATCAAAATCTTGGATTTGAGAAGTCAGATACCTGGTTTGAAATGTCAGTTGACTGGGAAAAAATAAATATGTTAAATTAATAATTTTCATGCTTTATGTCATCTCCCTTTTTATTTATGTACTTTATATCTTTTCTTATGTCTTTAGCTTTAATTTTCTTTTATTTCATTTTTTTTGGAGGGGGAAGGCAGGGCAATTGGGGTTTAGTGACTTGCCCAAGGTCACATGGCTAGTAAGTGTTAAGTGTCTGAGGTCGGATTTGAACTCAGGTCCTCCTGACTCCAGGGCCAGTGCTCTATTCACTGCACCACCTAGCTGCCCCAAACCTTAATTTTCTTGATCTTTTGATTGTAGTGAATTATTGTGTAATATTGTAGCTATTACTCTTGGAAGCCTGAATATCATGCAAAAATTTATACTTGTTTTTTTAGGTATAAATTATGTAAAAGCAATCCAAACTTTTATGTAATACCCTATATGCATTATACTGTGATACACTTTAAAAAATATTAATGTTTACATATCATTAATCATTGATCACATAGAACATTTCAGTGACCAATAAAGCATTTATCTCTCAGGTAATGTTAAAGATTTTAGCTTGCCCATCACTTATGAAAAGATGTCTGTTCCAAGAGTTCTAAAAAGGTTAATGAATTTTTCAGTCATTGAAGCATGGGGACTTAACCTTGAATGTATCAACCACCATTTATATAAAACTGAAATCCTGTGGCATAGTGTTGATACTTTAAATATGGTGACCTGAAGTGAAAGTTCATCTATGCATCATATGGTGTCATGGTGATCTGGCTTCTTGTAAACATAGAATTATTTGTAGTTGTTTCTTTTTTTCAAGTGTTGAAACATATAGATCCTCAAAGGACCTCAGAGATCTCCTGGTCTTAACACTTTGCCCTCTGTAACTGCCATCATATTCTGGGATGCAATCTTAAAAACCTAATCCCTTTCCAGTCCTACTTTGTCTGCTACTCTAGTATATAAGAGTTAATTTTCTACAGTTTTTTTTTTTCCCATAAGAGTTAAAAGATGGACATCCTTAGTATTTTGCATATCCGTGAAATATTAAAAGACTTAGAGGAAAAAATAGTAAATTGGGTAGATTTCCGGCATCTTAGATACAAGTTCCTAGTGCATTGGATAAATTTCCCAGGAGAGACAAAGACAAAGATCTCATTTGATACAATGGAATGGCTGGGTTTTGATTTGTATTGGTAAAATTCATACTGTCTTTGTATCTTCAATGTCTCTGTTAAGTGCCTTGCACAGGTTAATGCAATAAATGCTTCTTGGATTGTATTGGAAGGTTTAGCAATCTCAGTGGCATCATAAGTCCTTTAAAGCATCTGAGTACATACAAAGTAAAAAGTAGGATAAGTAATATCCAACTAGGGATTTATGTAAGACAAAATGCCTAGGATGAATTGAGGGGTGCCCCGATTTTGAAGCATACAATAATAGATTTAGAGTTAGTACCAGCTTTATTTTATTTTTATCTATCTATCTATCTATCTATCTATCTATCTATCTATCTATCTATCTATCTATGCTTTTTCAAGGGCAATTGGGGTTAAGTGACTTTCCCAAGGTCACACAGCTAGTTTTTGTGTTAAGTGTCTGACACTGGATTTGAACTCAGATCCTCCTGACTCCAGGGCTGGTGTTTTATCACTTTGCCACCTAGCTGCCCCCTAACCAGCTTTATTTTACAAATATAGAAAATTA
Source organism: Petaurus breviceps papuanus (assembly GCF_028583685.1). Lineage (NCBI taxonomy): Eukaryota > Metazoa > Chordata > Mammalia > Diprotodontia > Petauridae > Petaurus > Petaurus breviceps. The sequence goes on along the minus strand of NW_027187419.1, from coordinate 86,225,465 downwards.
ACTTGCTAGCCAAGGATCACAAAATATTTAGAGTATAGCTGAGATTTGAATTCAGGTTTTCTGAAGCCAAGTTCCCCAGATCTAAACTAGACCCTATGATTCTAAGAGCCTGGAGCCTATGCTACTACAAAAGATGCTTATTCACCCAACACAAAAGAAGATGGTACTTTCACCCCAAATAACATTGGCAATTGAATATAAACCCATGTGGGCATGCTGAACGCTCTTTCTTCCATTCCATAATTCTAGCATCACTATCTTGATTGCAGGCAGGCTTTTGGTATTTTACCTACATTTCTGTTTAATCACTTGGCTAACTAATTGGCCTAGTTTTCTCTACTCATATTAGGAGTTTTTCTTATCACTCAAAAACAGAATAAATGAGACTATCACTCATTTTGCTCCCAAAATTCACAAAAGACAAATTATATCAGAAAGAGAACATGTTAGCGGTGCAATCATGCTTAATGTCTTTTCTCTATGGATCAGGTACAGATTTGCCTGTAAGTTACTTTGAAGCTCTGCCTCTAGGGTACAGCTGTGCTTGATTTGATTCCAGGATATAACTGGTTGCTCAGAAGTTTGACTGATTTTTGGCTCCATGAGAATTGTCTTATTTATAGCTGACCTATTCTTTAATTTAGTCTAATAAGCTATTTGTTAGGATACAAAAGTACTAGAAACAAGAGTGGGAAATAAATCTTTTCTTGTGCTTGGCGGCTCCATGTTCAAATACTACATTCAGTGTTAGCACTTTAAGAATGATATAGAAATGCTAGAGAGCTTTTAAAGAAATGAAACAAATGATATGGATACATTTTCTAACATGATTTCTTTTCAGTTTTCATTATATTCCATTTAAATGTGTGCCTTCTGGTTGTAAAATAGTGCCTGTGATCAATTATTATAAAAGTTAGGATTATGTTAGTTTTAGGGGAAGAATCAATTTAATAATTAAATATATTTATCGGGTGATTATTTCAGAGTTGATTATGTACTTATAGATAATCTTCCCTTTTTTTCCTGCTTGCTGCCTGCCTTTGACTTTTTTAGTTTGTTTGTTTTGCCTTTTGGAGGGCAATTGGTGTTAAATAACTTGCCCAGTGTTACACAGCTAGTTTTTTTGTGTGGGTGTTAAGTGTCTGAGGCTGGAACTAAACTCGGGTCCTACTGACTCCGGGGCCGGAGCTTTACTCACTGTGCTACCTAGCCGCCCATGCCTTTGACTTTTTTACTGGTTAACTTTTCACCAAAGAATGCCTGAAAGGAATTGAAAGAAATGAGATTTGGTCTAATTTAGGCAGTGGCTATATTACTACCCGTTAGGATTATTTTGAAAGCTTCCATTTAAAAATTTGGTTGATATTAATTTAAAAATATGTGCTATATATATTAATTAAAATAAATTCTATTGTTATCTTTTGTTTTCTCATCAAGCACATTTCCCAATATCCCTTCCCTTCCTTGTCTTTAGAATTTATCCTTTATTTTAAAAAAGAAGGGGATAGTTCAAAACTAACCAAGATATTAACAACCAAGATATAAAAATTCAATGTCCCATAGCCATAATCTCCCCCCATTTATATTTTAAGCCCCTAACCTTAAGTTGTGTTACAAAGATATAGATTTTCTCCCCAACCAAAAACCCAAGTGATTCTTGACCTGATTAGATTACTACTATGCTAGAATTCTATGATTCTGCCTTTGATTATTCATACTGTTAGCTTTTTTTAAGTCTTGGGGTACCAATTAAGACCTTTGTTAAATTTTTTTAATTGATTTTATTTTTCTCTAATGTAACAGAAACATTACTGAACTTAGAGTCTGAAGCCCTGGATTCTCCCAAATCCAGTATCTGTTAGTTACTTTGCTTTACCTTAGACTTCCTCTGCAGTTTCTACATCACTTGGAATTTAGTCCCTTCATCTGTAAAATGGGGATAACAATATTTACTACCTTCTAAACCTAGTACCTAGGATCAAAGGAGGATAGTGTATGTAAAATGTTTTATAAACCTTAAAGCACTATGTGTTATTCATTTGATCTGTGCTTTGTTATCAGTAGACAATTAAGAGATGATAGTGATTCTGGAGTTATTTTAAGGAAGTGTTTTTTACTTGATGTAAGAAGAACTTGAACTGAAGAGAATTTCCTCATAGAAACAGCATTTTTTTTAAAGAATAGGTTGTGGAATACTTCTTTTGAAAAAAGATGTTGAAAATGCTTTGTAAATTTTGACCAAAGCCTGCATCTTCACTTCTAAGTCTGAGCACCTTGGTGGGCTTTCATTTTCTACTGTATGCAGGTATATTTTCTAGCCAGATTTACTTCCTACTGCTATTCATAACCTGTCCCTTTTCCTCCTTTCTTGTACCCTGACCCCCAAAGTTCCAGGCAGTCACATTCCAGGCAGACTCAAATCGTAAGCAGCCTCTTCTACCTGCCAAACTATATCCCTCCCATTTCTTCGGTTGCATCGCAGGACCTGCCTCCTCCAAGAATCTTTTCCAAGTTAGTGTCTGATCCTTGAAATATCCTTTCACTCCATTGCACTCTTGCAAATTAATATATAATGCAAATAGAATAATGTTTCATTTATCATGATTTCAACTAGGATGTGGAGAAACAATGTTCTCTGCATTTAAAAGTTGGAGAATTGCACTGTCACCCACAGAAGCATCAGGCTTTCTTTGGTGGGAGAGGAATGAGTCTCTGGTCTTAATGCAAATAGACCATAATATGAAGGATTCATATCCTGCTTGAAAATCTGCTTTGAAAGTTCCTCTATAGGATCCAAAGATTCTGTGACTTATTTTTGACGTAAGATTTTTGTGTTTACATATGCTATAAGAATAATAACAATAATTGACATTTAGTGTTTGAAATTTGGAAAAGGTGTGTGTGTGTGTGTGTGTGTGTGTGTGTGTGTGTGTGTGTGTGTGTGAAATCTCATTTGATTCTTATGAAAACCTTGTGAGGTAGGCCAGATCCTAAAATCTCAGAACTGGAAGGGACCTCAGAGACCATCTAGTCACACTCAGACTAAACAAGAATCTTCTCTAAACATATTCAGCCAAGTGATCATTACTTGTTAGTTTGGGGTAAAGTTTAGTTAGACTAAGAGTCAGTTTTTATATATGTTTTTAAAAGTGTTAAGTACAATTTTGGAGGATGATCCTTGTAGTCAATTTTCAGATCAGGTAACAATAGAAAAGACCAAGTTGTGGGAAGAAATAGGGGATGGGGAAATAAGCATTTATATATAGTATCTGCTACTGTGCCAAGCGGTTTTACATATATTATTTCTTCACAACAAGCCTGCAAGGTGGTTGCTATTCAAAAACATGCACAGATAAAATTATGCTTTTTAGATTTTGGGTAGCATAAAGTTGAAAGAGTTAACAACTAATGCCTTGGATAATAACTAAACTACAACTCTAACCTAACCCACATTGTTGATTGGTTCCATGAAAACAGTATATTAGAATCACTGTTATAAATCAGTGGACCATTAGCAAAACAATTTGGATTGTGAGAAAAATAAGACCTTTCCTTTGCTGGAACCAGCCAAGTGTTCTTTGATCATGATTTAGAAATAACTATGTAACAACTAAATAACTATATAACTGATATAGTCATAATTTAGAAATAACTGTGTGTGTATGGGTTGAATTGATATTAGTACATTGTAGTTCCTGAACTTTAGGAATTCTTGGTGTGTTGGAAAGAAAACTTCACTAGCAATTGAAAGACATGGGTTCTGGTCACTTCTCCCCATTTAACAAATTGTATTTTCTTGGACAAGACACTTGAATATTCTGGGATTCAGTTTACTCATGTATGAAATGAGGCAGATGGATTGGATGTTCTTTAATGACATTTTAAGTTCTTATATTTATTATAGTTTCAGTATACTCTGAACTAATCAGGCCACCCCTAGAATATTACATGAAGTTCTGGACACCTCATTTTCAGAGGTACATTGACAAATTTAAATAAAATCAGAAAGTATTGAGATTAATGAAGACCAGAAAACTGTGTTATAGGACGAATACTTGAAAGAAATGGATGATTAGCCTCATGAAGAAAATAATTACAGGGGGATATATATTATAAAATTTATTTTTGTAGGTGTCTTTTCTTTTTATAACACATACATCTTTGGATATATCCCTATCCCTCATTCCTTACTCAGTAAAACACCTTTTGTAATCAAGATTTAAAAAAAAAAAGAATAGTTCAGCAAATCCAATATATCAGTTGCATCTGATATATCTGCAATATTCTACCCATAGTCCTCTACCTTTGCAATGAAGCATGTCTAAGTTTGTTTATTTTAATTACATAGTGTTGAGCTTTATTATCTTTTGGTAATATTGTTGTTAATACATACTCTTTTCCTTGTTCTGCTTACTTTACTCTGTATTAGTTTATATACATTTTCTCATGTTTCTCCCAATTGTTCATATTCATTACGTCTTATGGTGCAATAAAATTTCATTACATGTGTGCTTCACAGCTTGTTTTGCCATCACCAACCAATGCATATCTACTGTGTTCCTATTGTTTGTTACTGCAAAGAATACTGCTCTGCATATTGGGGTATATATGGGACTTTTCTTTCAGGCTTTGACTTCCTTTGAGAGTAGGTGCATCTGTACTCAAAGGAAGTCCTTGCTTTCCAACCTCTTGCTTGCTTTTGGATCTCATTGCTCTACTAAAACTGCTCTTTCCAAAGTTACTGATGATCTTTTCTTTGCCAAATTTTATGGTCTTTTCTTAATTCCTTATCCTTCTTTACCTAACACCTATCGCCTATTACTTTTACCTATTTACCTGTCACCTGTCACATTTGATACTGTTGATCACCCTTTCTTTCTGGATACTTTGGGTTTTTGTGACCCTGTTCTTTCCTCTGTCTCCTTTTCTGCCTCAACATCTATATCTTGCTCCTTAACTGGGTGTTCCCTAAAGTTCTGGCCTAGGCCTGTTACTCTTCTCCCTGTACATATTCTTGGTCAACTCCTGGTGATTTAATTATTATCTCTATGTAGAGGACTCCCAGATCTACATATCTAATCCAAGCCTCTCTGAACATGAAACTCAGGCAAGTGAAGGGACTTTGTCCATATTCACACAGAGTAAAGATTTTAGAAATAGTAATAGCTAGCATTTATATAGTGTTTTAAGGTTTACAAAATACTATACAAATAATTATATCATTTTATCTGCACAACAACTCTGGGAGATAGATTCTTTTATTATTACCATTTTACAGATGAAGAAACTTTGGCTATGTGACTTGCTCAGGGTCACACAGCTAGTAAGTGTCTTAGGTCAAATTTGAATTCAGGTTTCTGACTTCTGGAGCAGCTCTTTATTCACGGTGTCCCGACCTCCCGCCGCTCCCCCACACACACACACACACTCCCAACTTACTTCTTTTTACTACCCCCTTTTGAGGGCCCTGTTTTATCTAGAGCAGGGTTCTTATCTTTTTTTTAGTGCAAGGGACTCTTTTGACATGCTGGTGAAGCTATTAATATAGTAAAAGATCATCTTACTACTAAGACTTTAGTAAATGAGGTTCAGAAACTCATTCAGTTCCTCCTAGTTACTAGCATTTCATCTTCACCTTCAGTTTAATATTCCTTTGTGACAGCTCCTGTGGAAATTATAAATTTGGATATCAGGACAAACCCTAGTCATGCTTCTGTTTCATTAGGATTTTTTTACTTGTATTTAACTCGTAGTCTCAAACCAGTATGGTGTATTTCAAAGAGTTTCATCTTTTGAAAGTCTCATTTAATTCAAGCCTGAAAGGATTTTATCAGAAAATTTTGAGGAGATCCTTCTGCTCCTTTCTCCAAAGTTAAAAATCACTTTAAGGGATTTGGAGTGAAAGTGTCATTTTTTAGTTGAAAAATCTAATAAGTGCTTCCCAGCAAGAATGACTAGCAACTGCCCAACCAGATGTGTCCATTATCAAATTCAAGAGGAGATCAAAATCATTAAACCTTAATGAAGGCTTATACTAATTCTGATTAATCTGTTTTGAAATACAGACATCCACGTGTCCAAAGGTTGCTACTGTTATTCAACTTCATATTTTTCCATGAATTACAATTCTCACCATCAATCATTTGTCAAGTGCCCCCAGGGTGTGGAACATTAAATTATGTCCTATAAAAGCCCACCTGTCATCTGTACCCCTTCATATTTGGGGAAAGATTCCATAGAGCTCATTTGGAGGGAGGGAAGGATTTAGAGACTCAAGTTTCTGACTCTAAGGCTGGGAAGAGAGCCAAGACAAGTCCCATTTCCTCCTAAGAAAAGTGAGTATTATGATCATTACAATTCTGTCCTGAAACAATTGCTTGTCCTTCAGCTTGAAGTTCATGTGATTATGCATTTAGTCACTATGAGAGATCTGGAAACATAGGAAGTTGTCATAGGTAGTTGGTAGGCAATTGTAGGGGCTGAACTATACAGTTGATAAATAGCAAATTTTATAGGGTAGTTATTGTTGCCAAAAAGGTCTTCCTAGCCGTATTTCTTCTTATTAAAAAGGAAAATATTTAAAAGAGGGTCCAGCTTATTGCAGAATGACTCTAGTTGAATCTACAAGTTCCTTGAAGGGAGGGACACTCAATCTTGTTTTTGTATTCACTGTGCCTAACATGTAGTAAGCACATAATAAATACTTGTTGATTGACTAATACAGGCCCCCAAGTTATATAGTTACCAGTAGCAATTCTTGTTTCCCACCATTAAGATGTTACAAATTAGTTGAAGAAACTGATTGTAAACTTAATTTTTTTCCTGGCCATCTTGTTCCTTTGCTTAGTCTGTACTTAATATAGAAAGGAAACAGTTTTCTAGGGAAAAATTATTTTCAGAAAGTTTCCATTTTTTTTGAAGAGGTTGATTTTCTGCTTTATACTTTTTTATGTATTTTGGAAGGATTTCCACTAATTTGAGAGATATACATTTGTATACCCATATTAAACTGGTAAACTAATGGTTAAACATCTTATTACCATTCCTCATGGTCATAGTAACTCCTCTTCTCAAAATATGGAACATGGTCCAATGAAATTACAAACTAGATTTATTTCATTTTTATTAAATCCAATAAATAATTTATTATGCATTTACTCTATATGAGACACTGAGGATATAAAGATGTATTTGGCAATCCTTATTGTCAAGAAACTTAACATTCCTGCATGCTCAAAGAAGAGGTTCAGGGTAAAAAGTTATGAACAATGGCTTTGATTTTTGAATAGAATTAACAAATTCTTGGAAGAGGATATTGTAGTATCTAATTTGGGCCTCAATAAATAGGGAAGGACTTAAGTAAGTGTGGGAAGGAGGATAAGTTCATTCCAGAGTATACACAACAATGAGAGTATACAGAACAATGTATATATTGAGAGTATACACAACAATGTGGAGGTGGGAAGGGGGCAGAAGAGTAATGTTGACTGAAGGGTAGTGTTAATTTAGCTGGAAAGTAAAGTATATAAAGTGGAGTAGTAGGAGATAACAAAAAATTGATTGGGGATAGATTATGTAGGACTTTGGTTTCTAGGAGCAAAAGTATGCACTTAATTCAGTGAGCATCAGGAAGCTGCTGAATGTTTTGCTTTCTTTTGTTTTGCATAAAATGAAAGTGGAGTATTGAGAAGACTACTTTGATGTGAAGGATGAATAGGAAAGAGGAGGTACTAAGAACAGAAAAATCAGATAGGAGCAGCAGAAATCTAGATTGGAAGAGATGAAATATGAACTAGTGCTGTTTGTAGAGTATGAAAATGAGGGAGGGAGTGGAGAGAAATTGAAGAGGTAGATTCTATTGGACTTAGCAGCTATGAAGGATTAGGGGAAGGAAGAGGCAAAGATGATTCAGAGGTTTTGAGCCTGGATAGCTTCCGGGATAGTGGTACTATCCACAGAAATAGAGAAGTTAGTGGGAGGGGATATTTTGGAGTCAAGGAGGGAGGGAGTAACCAATAAAAGCACATGCTTCTGTGATTGAGAAGGGTGAGGACTCCCCTAAAAAGCCATTGAATTTGCCAATGAAAAGATTCTCAGAGGGGTGGAAATAGAAACCAGATTTCCAGAGTTTGAGGATTAACTGAGTGGTAAGGAAGTGGAGGCAGTGTTTACTTGACTAATAATTCTAGCTCTTTTCTCTGAAGAAGGTGGGTAAGATGGCATGAAAAAGAGGATGATACCTTGAGAGGGAGTAGTAGCAAGGTCAAGAGAAATTTTTTTTTATTTTTTAAAGGATGAGAATACCCCTATTTGTTTGTAGACCTCGGGGAAAGAAGAAGTATTTTGAGACAGAGAGAAACATATGAGAGTGGTAAATTTGGTGTAATCTGTGGGGAGAAAGGAGGGGATGGGGCCTAGTGTATAAAGACAGAGTTCAGCTTCTCTTGGGGAAGGTATACTTATTTCTCTGAGTACTTCAGTCCAAAAGTAAACTTTCAATACAATCTTGCAGTTATCATTGTTAAGGAAAATCCTTATGTTTATGAGTTTAAATTATGTGTTAAAGGGATAGCTCTGTACACATCATATTAATAGCTAATGCATCATTCATAGCTAGAATATATAATATTTAGTATAATATAGCACTTTAAGGTTTGGAAAGTGAATTCACATGTTATATCATTTATATTAGAGGTAAAGCTTTTGGTCCTTACAGATATGTGGTTTGGAGCTAGGTGTTTTAAAAAAACAAACATTTAAATAGCACTGGACAAGTTGAAACCTATATTGACACACATATGTATGCTACTACATTGTCCTACACCATGAATACTAGATTGAGAGGAGGGGCAGGTAAATATGAATAGCACTCTTAAGTAGCAGGGTAGAGTTGGACTTGGGTTCAAGAAAGATTCAAATTCCAATCCTGCCTTCAATAATTAGTAATTGTTTGAGGTAGGCAACTAGGTGGAACAGTGGATAGAGCACTGGGCTTGAAATCAGGAAGATTCATCTTCATGAGTTCAATCCAGCCTCAGACATTAACTGTGTAGCCCTGGGCAAATCACTTAACCCTGTTTGCCTCAGTTTCTTCATTTATAAAATGAGCTAGAGAAGGAAATGGCACCACTCCAGTATCTCTGCCAAGAAAGCCCCAGATGGGGTCATGAAGAGTTGGACAAGGACAAAATAACTTAACAATTATAAGAAGTCTCCCAACTTCAGTTTTCTTTGTCTGTAAAATAAAGATAATAATACCTCTAGTACTTACCTTTCAAGGCTTTTCTGAGAATCAAATGAAATTGTTTGTAAAAGCACTTTAGAAATTTTGACATGTTATATGAATTGAATCAATTCTTACTGATATGTAGAAGCATATTTACATACATATGTATATACTTATACAGCCATGTATGCATTTATTGAGGAAAGTGAATGAGCTAGTGTGACTAGCCAGATAAGATGACCAAGATTTGATAAACTAAAACCTGCCTCTAATTGTAAGACCCTGTTTTTTTTTTAAATGAAACCAAGAAGGTCCTTTCTAAACGGAATTCTAGGGATTCTGGGATTAAATCAGTCTACCGGTGTGTTTTATTTGTTTTCTTTTTTTTTTTCTGGTTTGTTTACCCAAATTCCCTTCCAAATGGTATGGTGATAAACACTGTTTTGATAGTAAAAACACCTTTTCTGATGTTGTATTATGTATAAGGGAATGACTGCAATGTGAGACTTGGCAGAGTTTCCTTGGAATTCTCATCTTTGCTAAAGGAGTCTCCCAGAGAAAATTCTTCAGCTTTAACGCTACAGTTTAGAAAAGGAAGTCAGTCATTTCCTTCCTAATTTTCCAAGCCCGAAATTGTCATTACTTGTTCTTTATTTTAAATTCCAACATTTTCTTGGGGTCATTAAGTCATTTTGGTGGGGTTTTTTGCCCTATGCTTCATAGTTACAATAGTGATTTAAATTTAAAATTCCTTGGGAAGGAAAGGTAGTGGGAAAATACTGTTTTAAAAGTTTATGCTTCTCTACAAGGAGAAAGTACTAATAAATCCTGTAAGGGACTTATATTCTGTCTCTTTATATCAACTTCTATCTAGTTTGACAGACTGGTTTGTGAAAGTTTTGAATCGTTTTTTATTTATTAATTCTTAAATCCTTCATTGGTTATCAAAGCATGCCAATGTCTGTTCAAAAATAGGTATTAAACACATACTATGGGCTATAGGCAGTATGCTATGTGAATATCTCCTGATGTTAAGAATGTAAACTTCTTGAGAGTAAGGGCTATATTGTCCATTTTATTTGTATTTCTAACACTTATTCAGTTTCTGAATGGTAGCAGACTGAATAGATGAATAAACTGAATAAATACTTTTGATTGATGTTATTCAACCCAGAATGGTACAATCACCAAAAATAAACAGTTGTTCCTTCGAAATTTGTGAGGGCAATAGTCTATCCTAACCTCTCTGGCTGTGGTTTAATGCTTGTTTCTTGGCTCAGAGGTTTTCTTGTTTCATTGAGGGAGGGAAGAAGAGGTCAGGATTTGGGGCAGAGGAGATGAAGAGTTGGCTGTATTAGTATCACAGAAAAGGGAGTGACCAACAGATACACATGTTGCTTGTGATCAAGGAAGACAAGTAATTCATGAATGATCTTCAGGTAATCCATTTCTCAGAATGGTAGGAAAAGAAGCAAGATTACAAAAGTTTGAGGATTTGGGGTGTGCATGCAGGAGCCTGCTGCTGATAAAATGTTTTCAATTGATGGGAGATGTTGCTTCTCAGGAAGACTAAGGGTACCAAAATATGTATCTTTGCCTTTAGTGATGGTGATTGTGATGTGTATATAAGAGAATGGTGTTTCTGTGTGAGATGGCCTGTTCTGTTGGATGGGGAAGAGAAATTTGATACTATTCTCTTTGTATGAGTACTAGTCACTATTAAAAGACACTTAAATTATTGGATTAAGTGAAAATGAAAATATTCTGCCCTCATGTAATAACAATACAAAGATACTATTTTAAAATCACCTCGTAGAAAACAAAGCATGACACGAAAACCAAAGTTTGGTAATATTATTCTCCCTTTTTTCTATCGTTTCCTGCCTTTGCTTTAGCTAGCAATAGCTTCCCCGATGCTTTACTCGTGTTATTTAAGAAAGAAGTTTTATTTAGAAAATTTCAAAATGTTTTGCTTCTTGCTAGTAGAGATGCAATGGTAACTTGAGAATGAGTTTAACAGTACAATGTAAAAGATGATTGCATTCGGTAAGAATTATTTTATGCTATAAAGACTTTTTTTAATGCTTTATTAACTTCTCACTTACATCATTCATTTCCGCCAGATTTTGAGTTACAAATTTTCTCTCCGTTTTTCCCCTACCCACCCCTCCAAAATAGCAGTCCCACAGGATGTCCCCTCCTCCAATCTGTTCTCTCCCATATTTTCTCCCATACCCCTTTCAACTTTTCCAGTGGATCTCCATGCCCCAGTGCCTGTATATCTTATTTCCCAATTACATGTAAAATAGTATTGATAATAGTACACACACACACACACACACACATACACATACATATTTTAATATTTGATTTTAAAACTTTGAATTCCAGATTCATTCCCTTCCTCCCTTGTCACCCACCCTTACTGGGAAGATAAGCAGTTCAGTATAGGATGTACATGTGTAGCTAATGCCAAACAATAACATAGTAGATATATTGTAAAAGACTAACTATATTTCCCTCCCTCCTATCCCACCTCCCACTTGTTCTATTCTCTACTTTGATCCTGTCCCTTTTCAAAAGTGAGTGCTTCCCACTTCCCTCCCCCCCCCAGCCTGCCCTCCCTTCCATCATCCCCCCTCTAATCCCCTTCCCCCCCTACTCTCCTGTAGGGTGAGATACCCTATTTAGTGTGTATGTCATTCCCTCCTCAAGCCAAATTCAATGGGAATAAGGTTGACCCATTCCCTTTTGCCTTCCTATTCTTCCCCGTCATTGTAACCATTTTCCCTTGCCTCTTCTATATGAGATAGTCTACTCCATTCTGTCTCTCCCCATCTCCTCTCATTATATTCCTCTCTCACCTCTTAATTTCACCTTTCAAGTATTATCCCTTCCTGTTAAATTGGTCCTGTGCCCTCTATGTATACCTATAAACATATATACACACATTCACAAATGTATTCATATGCCCATATACCCTCATATATAGACATATGTATATGTATATACATACATATACATATACATACATATACATTTCTATTCCCTTCAACTACTGAGAAAAGTTTCATAAGTTACAATTATTGTTTTTCCACGTAGGAATGTTAATAGTTCAACTTTGATAAGTTCCTTATGATTTCTTTTCCCTGTTTACCTTCTCATTCTTCTTGTATCTGAATGTCAAATTTTCTATTCAACTCTGGGTTTTTCAGCAAGAATGCTTGAAAGTCCTCTATTCCGCTGTATGACTATATTTTCCCCTGGAACATGATACTCAGTTTTGCTGGGTAGGTAGGTGACTCTTGGTTTTATTCCCAGCTCTTTTGACCTCCAGAATATCATATTCTAAGCCCTTTGATCCCTCAGTGTAGAAGCTGCCAGATCCTGGGTTATCCTGATTGTGTTTCCACAATATTCAAATTGTTTCTTCCTGGCTGCTTGTAATATTCTCTCCTTAATCTGGGAATTCCAGAACCTGGCTATAATATTCCTAGGAGTTTTCTTTTTGGGATCTTTTTCAGGAGGTGATCGGTGGATTCTTTCAACCTCTGTTTTGCCCTCTGATTCTAAAACATCAGGGCAGTTTTCTTTGAGAACTTCCTGGAGCATGATTTCTAGGTTCTTACTTTGATCATGGCTTTCAGGTAGTCCAATAAGTTTTAAATTATCTCTCCTGGATCTATTTTCCAGGTCAGTGGTTTTCCCCATGAGATATTTCACGTTGCCTTCTATTCTTTCATTTGTTTGGATCTGTTTAACAGCATCTTGATTTCTCATAAAGTCATTAGCTTCCATTTGCTCCAGTCTAATTCTGAAGCCATGATTCTCCTCATTGAGCTTTTGAGATTCTTTTTCCATCTGGCAAATTCGACTTTTTAAGGCATTCTTCTCCTCATTGCCTTTTTGAGCTTCTTTTGCCATTTGAGTCAGTCTGTTTTTTAAAGTGTGTCATTTCAAAATTTTCTTGCATTGTTCTCATTTCTCTTCCCAATTTTTCCTCCACTTCTCTTATCTGCTTCTTAAGGTCCTCTATGGCTTGTAACCAGCTCGTATTTTCCTTTGAAGCTTTTGGTGCAGGAGTTCTGACTTCACTGTCTTCCTCCTGTTCCATGCTTTGCTCCTTTTTGTCCCCAAAATAGTAGTGTAATGTTGGAATCTTCTGTCTGCTTTGTTTCCTTTGCCTGGTCATGTCTCCCCTCAGTCACTTGACCCCTGGGCTTTTTGCCGCAGTAGTTCTCTGCCACCAGACAGGAGAGCTTTCGTCCCAAACGCTGGGGTTTTCTCAGTTGCCGGAGGTATTAGATGGGTACCCTCTCTAAGGTCTCCACATGCTCTGGCAAGCTGGACATACACCCCAGGACCTCCACCCTAGACTGCAATCCAGATCCAACCAGGTTAAAGCAAGAGTGATTACCCCTCAGACTGGTGCTTGGTCTCCCTACACTCTCTGCAGGCCAGGAGCTGAAGCTGCCACATGGCACTGGCTGGCTGTGCTGGCCTTAGTGGCTTCTTGCCCCGGGGGCAAAAGCCATGCACTCCCACTTACTGGTCCCAAAGTCCAGACTGCATTGACCTCTCACTTTGTACTTCACATCTGTGTATTGATAAATCTGGAAAGGGCCACAGCTGCTGCTGATCTGGAGTCCCTCTGGCTGCTGCTGGTCAGGCCCACCCTGGGACTAAAGCCTGGATGTGGGGCTAGGCTCCCAGAACACTGTGCTGGCTGGTTCCTGCTGGCCTGCTGGACTGTCCTCAGTGGGAGGTTAGCTTCTCTGGGTCATTTTGTAGGTTCTGCAGCTCCAAAGTTTTTTCAGAGTCCCCTTTTTACATGGATTGGGGAAGGTGGAAGCAGGAGCAGCGGGTAGGTCCTGCTTCTACTCTGCCATCTTGGCTCCACCCCTATAAAGACTTCTTTGCAAATTATTTTACAAAATCCTGATTCTTTTCATGGTGTTTATGATGTGTAATTCAATTTTATTTCAATAACTACCTATTTAACAAGTGAGCTTTTAACTACCTATTTAACAAGTGAGCTTCAAGTAGGTGGCTGATAAGTTGAATGTTATAAACTAGAAGAGACCTCAGAGATATCAAATACTCTGTCGTGATTTAACCAGGAAAACTGATCTGGGAGTTTGGGACTGTCCCCAAGCTCTGTCTGATTTATAGGGATAGGAACAAAACCTATGATTTCATGGAGGGGGGAGAAAATTTCCTCTACCAAAGTACATTGGCACTTTCTCTACAAATTAAAGCATTAATGATTCACTCAAAACACTGAGAGGTGAGATTGTCCATTGTGAAATGAAGTTGGCCAATGAATCAATTTATGTCAGAAGGTGGATTTGAACCCAGGTCTTCTGGATTTGTTCCTGAGGTCAGCTTTCTGTTCCTCACAATATGTGGTTTCATCTAATTTATATAGATATCAAAGTTCTGTCCAACATTTTGCCAGCCTTTAGGAAAAGGCTTAAGTCAATTTATCTACTTCAGAAAAGATGAACAACTGAATCAACCTTGCCAGGGCTTGATTTGGTTTCATTCCCAGACTTCTAAGTATTCCTGGGTTGATTCATTGACTACTAAAGTCAGTAGAAAATTTTGTGTAGGTAGATATCCACAAAATAAAAGAAAATACTTATATGTAATGCTAAATATTAGCAATGAAGTCTTTGAATATCCATAAGTTGAGTTTAAATATATTAATGAGTAGAAGATAAAACAATTTGGAAATAATAACAATAACTAGCATTTACACAATGCTTAATGGTTTACAAAGCACTGTGCAAATATCTCATTTTATCCTTACAAGAACCATGGGAAGTAGGTACAGTTATTATCCCCATTTTACAGATAAGGGAGCTGAGGTAGATGCAAGGTTTAAATGGCTTACTGAGGGACCTAAGCTGGGATGTGAGCTCAGGTCTTCCTGACTACAGGTTCAGAACTGTATACACTGCTCCACCAAGCTCCCTATAAAAAACTTGGGAAAGTTTGCTTTTATAGCACTAGCCACAGAATCATGATGAATGTTTAATGAAATTAAAGCAGGAAAATTATTACATAGCTAACTAGTCAGACAGCAGGAAAACAGGAAAGAATAGAATCTGTCATTAATTTCTGGACTTTTCATAGTTCACCTAATAGTATAGAATTATTATAAGCATTCATAGTGTAGCTTTAGGATAAAGCCAAATCCTAGAAATTATAAGAAAAGAAAAAATCTTTGATGCATCCTTATTTTACCTATACTTAAACTGATATACAAGTAAAATTGGTTATTCTAAGTCTTCATCTAAGTAAATAGATGACACCATTAGGGAGAACATGTCTTGAAGTCTACTTGAAGTTACTAGAAAAGACAAGAATTTTAAGCAAAATCTTTTAAAGTATCAGGTGATACCATATGCACTACATTATCAGCAATGCAACAAATCACTGTAATTAGCCACACGGTTTTATTTATTGTTTTGTAGATGTTACAAACCATGTATTGTTTATGTATTATTCTATGTTGCACAAAGCAGATGAAATGACATCAATAAAAATATCTTCAATTTAGATCATGTTTCTACATACCTGTTTTATTTTGTATTATTACCTCCACCCTAATTTCAGCCTTACCTCATCCCTTCCTGTACTATATACCTCTAGCTAAACCACACTGCTCAACATTTCCACCGTGCATCCCATGCTTTCCTGCCTCTTTGTCTTTGCTCACACTGTTTCTTATCCCTGGAACGCCCTTCCACTTTCTACCATATGGAATCTAGACTGTTCTTGAAGGCCCATCTTAGATATATTCTCCATGACACATTCCCTGATTTTATCATCTTGTAGCTATATTTTTAAGTTGAAATCATAGCACCTTCTTTATGTTGCTCTGCATATATATTCTAATTTGTTTATAGTTATTTTATGAACATGTCTTTGTTTCTCTTCTCCTATGCCTCCTCACCCCCGTGCCCTCTCTATCTCCCAGCCTTAACACATATTAGTTGCTAAATTAACATTTATTAAATGCATGAATGATTTTAGCAGGGGATTCCATTATAGTCTAGTATTTTGTGATATGCTTCAAGATGGATGCTCTGAAAGTGAATAATGAAAAAAGAATATGAAAAGCATATATAATTATATCATATTTTAACTTGACCATCTTATACTCAATTGAATTTACCAGTTAAAAAAAAGCCTTTGAAGAAAACTTAACAAGTTAGATCTTACCACAGGCAGAACACTCATATGGTCTAACCCTGTGACAAACCCAACACATTGCCACATAGCAGATGTTGGTAGAGAAGTAGATTAATATTTCCACTGCCTGTTTTCAGTGGAAGAAATTTAAAATATCTATAATCATATAAAAAAATGTTCAAAATCACTACTGATTAGAGAAATGCAAATCAAAACAACTCTTAGGTACCACATCTCACCAGTCAGATTGGCTGACATGACACAACAGGAAAATGATAAATACTGAAGAAGATGTGGGAAAATTGGAACACTAACACATTGTTGGTGAGGTTGTGAACTGATCCAACCATTCTGGAGAGCAATCTGGAATTATGCCCAAAGGGTTATAAAAATGTGCGTACCCTTTGACCATGTCCCAAAGAGTTCACACAAGTAGGAGGAGGACCAGTATGTACAAAAGTATTTATAGCAGTTCTTTCTGCGGTGGCAAAGAATTGGAAGTCAAGGGAATGCCCTTCAATTGAGGAATGGCTAAACAAGTTGTGGTATATGAATGTAATGGAATATTGTTTTGTTATAAGAAATGAGGAGCAGATGGACTTCATAATAACCTGGAGAGACTTATATAAACTGATGTTGAGTGAGGGAGCAGAACAAGGAAAACATTGTACACAGTTATAGAAATATTGTATCTGTGATGACTAACTTGGATAGACCAGGTTCTTCCCAGCAATGCAAGGCTATAAGACAACTCCAAAAGATTCATGATGGAAAGGGCTCTCCACATCCAGAGAAAGAATTATAGAGTCTGAATGCAGAATGAAGCAAACTACTTGCTCTCTCTCTTTTTTTTTGTTGTTTCTTTATTCTCATTGTTTATTCCATTAGTTACAATCCTTTACAACTTAACTAATGTTTAATGTGAAAGTTTATGTAGAACCTATATCAAATTGTATGCTGCATGGGAGGGGTAGTAGGAGGGGGAGAAATTGGGAACTCCAAAACTTGTGGAACTGAATGTTCCACATTCTAAACTAAAAATAAATAAATTTAAAAGGAAAAAAAATTTCCACTGTTTTCATTAATATCTTGTAATTCTTGCTCTAAAGGGGAAGAGAGCTGGAACATCAAAGTGGAAGGAAAAGCACAAAGCTTTAAAAGGGGCTATAAAAATGAAAGAATAGTCATGAAGGGGAAAATGGAGCAAGAAGAGTATGGAAGCATAAGCAATGAAACTTTGGATTTTGAAAATATATCCTGAAGAGCTCACAATAAATGAAAGATTTGTCTGCCACATTAAAGTCTACCTTCAACTTAGTCACTCTTTCCCTCCAAATTGGGAAATCACTTTTTTTATATAAAATTTTGTGTATATATATATATATATATATATATATATGCTATTATTGTTGTTGTTACTATTATGTGAAATTGAAACAGTCCTTCCCTTTTAGAAGCTTATATTTTAGTAAGGGTAGTTGAGGGATACAACATATTAATTGATAAGAAAATATAGGATACATATGACATAATATGCAGGGATATGGGGAGCTCTAACAGCTTAAGGAATCAGGAAAGCCCTTTTAGAAGTTAGACTACTGGAGTACTGACTGTGGCAGGCCCTCCTGTGCTGGGAATACTTTAGTACTAGAATGGCAACAAGCATCATATCTGTCCAGAGGGTCAATTTAGCTAAGTTTAACACAGGTAATGGCTGGAATGTTGGTCACCAAGTAATAACTTTTTTAGATGGGAAGATGAAGTCTCAGGAACTTTCAAACTAAGTTGTGATCTACATATCTGAATGTCATGCAACACCCATGAAAGCATAGATTTATTGATGTGTATGATATAAATGATATGTATGACATAATACATGATATGATATAAATGATGTATATGATAGAAATGGCCCACATTTATATAACACTTTAAAGTATATGAAACATTTCCTCTCAGTGAAAAACAGATGAATAGTGTTAACACTAATGTCCCCATTTTGTAGATGAGCAAACTATGTTTAAGAGAAATTTAGTGACTTCCCCAAGATCACAAAACTTGTAAATGTTTGGAATTAAAATGTCAGCACAGGTCTCTTGACACTAAGTACAGAATAATTTCATGTTAGAAAATGCCTCTTTAAGATGATGGCATAGTTGATGTAAAAAAAAGCATCCAAACACTTAAATCTAGACCAAAGTGAAATGGGCTATCTCATGAGGTCTCTGACTTAAGGTCGCCAAGCAAAGGTTGGATGACTAACTTGTTATACCAGTATGTTGTAGGGGAGAATTCTTTTAAAATACCAAGTATATGTGTACATGTGTGTATCATCTATATATAATATGTGCACACTTGGCGTTTCTATATATTGAAAATTTGTATATAGACATTGACATAAAGCATACAACATACCTATTCTGTTGTGTTTAAAAGGCTTATCTCTAAATTTATTCGATTTCTAATTGAGAGTATCACTAGGGATAAGAGGGCTGTTTGTTAATACCAGATCTTTCATAACAAAGTCCTGCCTATTTTTCTCCATATTTATTTTAATTGAAATGACAGTATAGTAATGTTTCCCAGAAACTATTCACTCTCCCAAACTATGATTTTGTGGTGTGATATAAAGACTTCTAGAATGGAAGTCAAAAGACCTGGCTTCTTGTTCAGGACCTAGTAATTATTTGCTCTCCGACCTTGAAAAAATCAGTTTCCTTTTCTTTACAAAATGAGGGGCTGGACTAAGATGTGACATAACATTCTATCGTTCATTGGAAAAATAGTGGAATTGTCCATACCATAAGGTGCTTCTTGTTCAAACCTGCAAATTGCTTTTAAAATTTCTGACAACCTATGGGGAAACTACTCTGTCTCTTGCTTAAAGATTTAAGGAGGATAGTTTGAAGTTGGGGGAAGGGTTTGAAATTAGAGTGATGTTAAAATGCCAGTGTAAGAAGAGGAAAGAGAGGTTGTACTAACCTTTGTTGAGGTCTCCACCTTCTGCCTGGGGGCCATTTGAATGCTGGGAAGCCACTATGAGTCATAACCTTCCTTACCAGTATTTCAAACCTACACTTCAAATCCTTAGTGATTGGGAGTGGGGAGGTGGGGTGGGGGGGAGGGGATGAAACCTGTGCCCAGAGGCTGTGGTTCTTTATTGACCAAGTCATGACCAATGCTGAATTAATATGGGCAAATCCTTGCTGCTTCAGAGGCATTATAGATTATCCAAGTACTATTTTATAAATTCTTGATGATGGTGATGATACTGATGATGGTGGTGATGGTGACAAAGTACCATAAATCAGGAATTCCTCACATTGCAGCTACCTAAAGATTACGCACCTTCATGACCTCTTTTCCCATTTGTAGAATGGAGGAAAAAAAATGAACCTCATTGTTATCCTTTTTTAATTCTCTATAATTTTTCATAATTGTTCTTCTATCAAAAACAAGATAAGTGATACTACCTTGATGAAGGGGTAAATTGTTGATTTTTCTCTCCCTCACCCCATATCCATAAGACTGCTGAGGTCTGTTTTTCTCTAAGTACTGTATTTTTTTTGGTTGTGATGTGCAGTAAATGCTACCAGAAGATGACCAGTTTTATTTCCTCCTCATCAGTAAGATTTAAAATATTCATTCTTTGCTATATTGCAGTTTCTTTCTGTGGATAATTTATCTAAATTATACAAAGTCCTTCATTTGTTCTTCTGTATGCAAGAAAAAATACACTCATAATTTAAGGAATATAGCTAGATTAACATAATTTGAACATAATCTTTTGGATTTTTGTGTAATTAAAATCCTCAATACCTTTTTTGCAAATATTTTTGCTTCACTGCAGCAATGTTATGATGAAAAGAGGAATGACTGGGCCTGGATTCAAATTCCAACTTTGCAACTTTTTTGGCTGTGTGAACTTAGCCAAATCATTCTTAATTTCCTCATCTATAAAATGGGGACAATAATAAACAGGTACCACCTGCCTTAGCAGATGGTTGTGAAAAAAATATTTTGGCCAATCCACAGCACTACATAAAAGCCAGCAATTGCATTTAAAAAAAAATATTAGCAGTAATCATCATTATTTAATGTGGAGAAAGCATTCTTCAAATCAGTCATTTCCGTAACAGTTCTCTACAATCATACAGCTAATAATTCCTTACTTGCGAGAAATTTTTAGAGAACTGATTAAATGTACTGCACTTAGAATTTTAAAAACAACTGAACGGAAGTCCTCAACCTTGGAGTCCTAACCTCATATGGGGTTGGGGCAGGAAATTCTGAGTATTGCAGAGGTGTTCTGAGTTGCCTGTAGAGTCACAGGACTAAATCAGTGTTTCACTTCCCTAAGGAAGAGTGTGTGTGTGTGTGTGTGTGTGTGTGTGTGTTTCAGCTTAAAAGAATAGTTCCTTTCTTATATCCACAGCAGACATCTGAGTTAGGAGGAATACTAGTGATCTGAAAATTTCCTGTTCAGCATTAAAAAGGGAATGAAAAATATTTTCTGCGTATTATATTTGTGCTTTCAGAGTCATTAGGATCATTTAGGCATCTAAATTCGGTGAAATTTGAAGTTTTTGTCAAAATTAATATTAGACTCTTTTAAGGCTCTTCTGACAACAAGAAAAGACTTGTAATACTAGAAGAAATAACATGGTAATTCAAGTGTGAGTCTCTTTTCCTTCCCTTTCCCTTCCCCCTTCCTCTGCCCCATCCTCCCTTACCACTCCTCTGCTTTCTCCTTCTTTTCACCTTCCTTTCCCCCTTCTCTTCCCACCTCAAACTTCCTTTCCCTTGTCTTTTTTCTCTTCCCCTCCCTTTTCTTTTCCCCCTCTTCATCCCCTCTCCCCTTTACTGCCCCTCTTCCTCTCCCTCTTCCCCTTACCTTATCTTTTCCCTTTTCCTCTTCCCTCCCCTCCTCTTCCTTTCCTTCCCTTCCCTTTTTTCCTTTTATCTTTGTAAGAGACTTGGGGGGCTTTCATGCCTCTTTATAAAGAATGCAGACACTAAGTGAAAAGCATGTGTAATATAATATTGTAAAAATGTCCTGATTAAAGGTAAAAGACACTTAAGCTAATGAAATTAAGCTGATTGAATTAAGGTGAGTTTGGCTGTAATGACATTTTCAGTACTTTAGGTCAGTGGTTCTCAAAATATTTTGGTGTTGGGACTCCTTTATGCTCTTCAAAATTATTGAGGAGTCCACCCCTCCCCCAAGAGCTTTTGTTTATATGGGTTATACCTTTTGATATTTATGTTTTAGAAATGGACATCTTAATATTATTATGAAAATAATTCTGACCTTATGGACCTCCCAAAAGTCTCTCTGGAATCTCCAGAAGTCCTGAAACCACATTTTGAGAACTGCTGCTTTAGGCTAATCCTTTATCTTTGGGAACATTGACATGTTCTTGAATTTTTAGTTCAGTCTCTTAAAACAGTGGTTGTAGTTCTAGCTTCATTTTGTTCTTCCCTGTGACATTATATCATTATTTTTATACCTTTTTTGTGATAATGTTCTATAACTGAATTTTTGATGAAGAAATAAGCCTGTGCTTGAGCTATAGAGGGAGACTTATTGTTCCTCCTAGTGGAGTGTCATGACTCAAATCATACAGGACTTAACTTGGCATTTTTAAAAAAGTTATTGATAGACAGATGTTAGTGAATGAGGTCTTTTCTAAGGATCTGGTTATCCTTTAGCAGAAAGACTTGGAGCTGGGGACATAAATTCAAATCTTGATTTCTTTTTCTTACTAATTTATGACTTCCATTTTCTTTGCTTCAGTTTCCCCATTTGTAAAATAAGGGAGAGTTAGACTAGATGATTTTTAAGTTCTCTTCTAGATCTAAATCCTTCAAGTGTAAGTGTGTTATAGTGGGCATATTGGGAGCCTTAAAAAGTAGTCATATGATCAGATAATCCATAAGGAACTTTTAAGAAGACCCACATATTTTCTCCCCTTCACTAAAAAAAATTTTTCTGAGGTATCTTGGAAATAGATTTACATTTAAGTAACCTAAAAATAATAAGACCCAGTATTTTAAATATAAATGAGCTAAGGAAATTGCTAGATTGGTTGTGAATAGCAGTGCAGTATTCTTCCACACAAATTACAGAAATGTTAAGAGCTGGAAAGATCCTTAAAGATCATTTAATACAACCAGGTCATTTTTACAATATAAGGAAACTAAGGTTCAGAGAGACATGAACTTTACTCACTTAAGGTCACAGAGTTAGTAAGAGGCAGAAGAAGTAGGATCTTCTGTGTCCAGTGATAGAGTAGACCAACTAAGAAGTCCCCCAAACTGAAAGAAAAGCAAATGGAAGACCTTTATCACTATATTCTGCAGCCTAAGAAAAGATTGAATTGGTTATTGATTCTTGTGCACAAGTTTCAGTGATAAGTTAATAAACAATAAAACAGCCAGTGACCAAGGACTGTCTAGGTGAGTGTTTCCACATGTGTGTTTTCATAAGCTCCTTTGGATCCTCATAAATATTCTTGCGTATAAAATATTATTGAATTGCAGTTAGCAGATTCACAAATGTTGATGTATATGAGAGCAAAGATTGAAGCCTAAATTTAGGCTTTCAGATGCTTTGATGGAATAGGTTTAAGGTCAGAAAGTTACATGGGATGATTTTGGAAGAAAGCTTACTTTGAAGATCACATTTCATGTTCCCCATGTTCTTTCCCTCTCCATACCCTCCCCCTCACCCCGAAAAGCTACCTCAATATATAAGGATTAGTTCTTTTGGGTGATAGAATAATAAATTTAAAACTGAGGGGATCTCTAACTCCCTCATTCTACAAATGAGGAAATTGAGACACAGGAAAAGGTTAAGTGACTTGCCCAGGGTCTAAATTAGTATTTGAACCTAGATCTTCCTGACTCCAAGTCCAGTGCATTATTTGTTATACAATGCTGATTTTTAGGGTTAAGTTGTCTTTTTTAAAGTGTGCAGCCTAATGTGTGAAATTCACCCACCCCAAAAATATTTATTTAACACCTACTGTGTTTAAATCTGTTTTTTTTTTCCTTAATTTACTTGGTACTCTAATACTGAATTAATCAGGATACCTTTGCAGATACTTCAGTGATGAATTAACAGCATAATAAATAGTCAAGAGAATTTGTTGTTGAATTGTTTCAGTCATGTCCAACTTCTTGTGACCCCATTTGAGATTTTCTTAGAAAAGATACTAGAGTGATTTGCTATTTTATTTTCCGGTTCGTTTTATCAATGAGGAAAGTGAGGCAAATAGGGTTGTTTGTGACTTGCCCAGGTTCACACAGTTAATAAGTGTCTGAGGATGAATTTGAATTTGCATCTTTCTGACTCTAAGTCCAGTACTCTATCTACTATGCCATCTAGCAGACCTGTCAAGAGGCTAGGGACCAATTTTTGATAGTCTCAAGTTTCACTTGTGATTGACTGATTGATCTTACCCAGTGTACCATTAATTTCTTCAAATCTCTTTTTTGAATATCTGGCATGAATTGGATTCTGAAAACTTTTTTCCATAAACACCTCTGATTCAACACTTAATATTGAATGCTCAGGGGTTTTGTGGTGATCATATAATCTAGCCTCTGCTTCAAAGTATGTGATTTGTTTTGCCCAACCCCATAATTACTCTTGCCTCAATGAGGAAAGTAAAAAAGGGAGAGCCACCTTGTTAAGAAAGCAGTACTGAGTGACCTTGAACAAGTCATTCAGACTCTAATATTTAATCTCATAGGTCAATACCCAGTCTACTTCACAGCACCTTGTAAGGGCCACTAAGTAAAAGTAAAACATTTCTATAGGATATGTGTTATACCAGGTGGAATACCTGGAGACAATGATTGATAGATCTTAGTTCTAGAGCTTAAGAGGCATTAGAGGTCATCTAGCCTAGAAGATGAGGTAGCAGACCTGAATAGGTGGAGTGATACATGTAGTGTAAGAATAAGTAACAGTCATAGTAAGCTGGGGATTCAGGCTCAGGTTCTGTGACTCCATGTTCGTTGTTTTCCACTACAATATGGTGCTTCTGGGAATAGCATATTGTAATAGAAAGAGCACTAGTCTGGGAGCCAGGAAAGCTGGATTCTAGACCTAGCCCTATTATTTAAATAGTAGTATGGTTGTGGTCAAGTCACTTGATTGGGGGGGGGAGGGCACCTTGCTTTTTCTCACTTGTAAAGTGATGGGGTAACACTAGATCTCTGAGGGTAACTTATGACTTCAAAACAGTGACTCATTGATCCCTTCCAGCAGTGACATTCTTTGATTCTGTCTGCCTGTGAGGTCATTTTCCTTATTCATTCAACCATAGCAAAACTCTTAATGCTTCATTTTCTACTTGCAACTTACTTTTTACCAATTAGTTTCCTGTGCTGTCCTCTCTGTTTCCTGCATCAGAGCCTTACTTTACTTCCCTTCCCCTTCCTCTTCCTCTTCTTCCTCTCCTTTCTTTCTTAAACACAACTCCATTGCCAATTGTTGTCTTCCACTTAAAGGGCTACCACAAAAAGAGAGCAAAGGGAACAAATTTTTTTTTGGGGGGGGTTTTGATGTATTTAATAAATTTAACATGGTAGGATCAATACAGTCCTGCTTGTCTGTATCCCCTTCCAAAGTTCCCTCTGTTTTCTTCTGTGTATTTTTAGATGCTTCATGGAAGTTCTTTTCTTGCTTTCCTTTTTTTTTCTTTTTGCATCTCTATTACTACCCTTCTACTACTTCTCACAACTCTCTCCAGCAAATAAATTTGTTGGATTAGAATAAGTATGATCAAGCAAAACAAATTCACACATTGAGAACATTTGAAAATGTGACTCATTCTGCACCTAAAGGAAGTATGTTTCATCATCAGTTTTCTAAAGCTGTGATTGGTTATTGCATTGATAAGGGATGTTTTCCTTTACAACATGCAGTGTCATGAATTGTCCTGGTTCTGTTCATTTTACTCTATCAATTAATCATACAGACTTCCCAAGTTGTTGTGAGTCTGTCCTTTTGTATCTTATGGTACAATATTATTCCAGTACATTCATATGCTATACTTTGTTTAGCCTATTCCTGCTGGTGAATACTCATTTGGTTTCCAGTTCTTTACTGCCACAGAAAGTTTTTTTTCTTTTTTTTTTATATTTGAATATTTGATTTTAAAACTTTCAATTCCAGATTCATTCCCTTCCCCCCCCCCCTCGCCAACCACCCCCACTGGGGGGACAAGCAGTTCAGTATAGGTTGTACATGTGTGGCTAATGCAAAACAATAACATAGTAGATGTATTGTAAAAGACTGACTATTTTTCCCTCCCTCCTATCCCACCTCCCACTTGTTCTATTCTCTACTTTGATCCTGTCCCTTTTCAGAAGTGAGTGCTTCCAACTTCCCTCCCCCCCCCAGCCTGCCCTCCCTTCCATCATCACCCTTCACATCCCCTTCCCCCACTATTCTCCTGGAGGGTGAGATCCCCTATTTAGTGTGTATTTCCCTCCCTTCTCAAGCCAGATTCAATAGGAATAAAGTTGACCTATTCCCTTTTGCCTTCCTATTCTTCCCCGTCATTGTAACCATTTTCCCTTGCCTCTTCTGTATGAGATAGTTTGCCCCACTCTGTCTCTCCCCAGTTCCTCTCATTATATTCCTCTCACCTCTTAATTTCACCTTTTAAGTATCATCCCTTCCTGTTAAATTGGTCCCGTGCCCTCTATCTATGTATACCTGTAAACGTATATACACACATTCACATATGTATTCATATGCCCGCATACCCTCATATAAAGACATATATATATATATATACACACATATATATATATATATATATATTTCTAATCCCTTCAACTACTGAGAAAAGTTTCATAGGTTACAATTATTGTTTTTCCATGTAGGAATGTTAATAGTTCAACTTTGGCCAGGTGGCTCAGCAAGCAAGAGCACCGGCTCCAGTGCCGGGATGACCCGGATCAAATCCGGGCCTAGAAACTCAGCACCACACCCAGAAACAACAACTGGCTGTGCAACCCCGAGCAAGCCACTCAACCCCGATTGCTTAAAAAAAAAATAGTTCAACTTTGATAAGTTCCTTATGATTTCTTTTCCCTGTTTACCTTCTCATGCTTCTCTTGCTTCTTGTATCTGAATGTCAAATTTTCTATTCAACTCTGGTTTTTTCAGCAAGAATGCTTGAAAGTCCTGTATTCCACTGAATGACCATATTTTCCCCTGAAACATGATACTCAGTTTTGCTGGGTAGGTGACTCTTGGTTTTATTCCCAGCTCCCTTGACCTCCGGAATATCACATTCCAGGCCCTTCGATCCCTCAGTGTAGAAGCTGCCAGATCCTGGGTTATCCTGATTGTGTTTCCACAATATTCAAATTGTTTCTTCCTGGCTGCTTGTAATATTCTCTCCTTAATCTGGGAATTCCGGAACCTGGCTATAATATTCCTAGGAGTTTTCTTTTTGGGATCTTTTTCAGGAGGTGATCGGTGGATTCTTTCGACCTCTATTTTGCCCTCTCGTTCTAAAACATCAGGGCAGTTTTCTTTGAGAATTTCCTGGAGGATGCTTTCCAGGCTCTTACTTTGGTCATGGCTCTCAGGCAGTCCAATAATTTTTAAATTATCTCTCCTGGATCTATTTTCCAGGTCAGTGGTTTTTCCCATGAGATATTTCACATTGCCTTCTATTCTTTCATTTGTTTGGATCTGTTTAACAGCATCTTGATTTCTCATAAAGTCATTAGCCTCCATTTGCTCCAATCTAATTCTGAAGCCATGATTCTCCTCATTGAGCTTTTGAGATTCTTTTTCCATCTGGCAAATTCGACTTTTTAAGGCATTCTTCTCTTCATTGCCTTTTTGAGCCTCCTTTGCCATTTGAGTCAGTCTGTTTTTTAAGGTATTATTTTCTTCAGTCAGGATGTTGACTCTCATTTCATAATTTTCTTGCATTGTTCTCATTTCTCTTCCCAATTTTTCCTCCACTTCTCTTATCTGCTTCTTAAGGTCCTCTATGGCCTGTAACCAGATTGTATTTTCCTTTGAAGCTTTTGGTGCAGGAGTTCTGACTTCACTGTTTTCCTCCTGTTCCATGCCTTGCTCCTTCTTATCCCCAAAATAGGAGTGTAATGTTGGAATCTTCTGTCTGCTTTGTTTCCTTTGCCTGCTCATTTTGCCACTCAATGATTTGACTTTTGAGCTTTTTGCCACAGTAGGACTCTGCCACTAGACAGGGGAGTTTTCGTCCCAAACGCTGGGGTTTTCTCAGCTGCCGGAGGTATTAGATGGGTGCCCTCTCTGAGGTCTCCACACGCTCTGGCAAGCTGGACACACACCCCAGGACCTCCACCCTAGACTGCAATCCAGATCCAAGCAGGTTAAAGCAAGAGCGATGACCCCTCAGACTGGTGCTTGGTCCCCCTACACTCTGCAGGTCAGGAGCTGAAGCCGCCACGTGGTACTGGCAGGCTGTGCTGGCGTCTCAGCAGTTTCTCGCCCCGGGGGTAAAAGCCACGCACTCCCACTTCCTGGGTCCCAAAGTCCAGACTGCACTGGCCTCTCACCTTGTCCTTTGCATCTATGTATTGATAAATCTGGAAACAGCCACAGCTGCTCCTGATCTGGAGTCCCTCTGGCTGGCGGCTGGTCAGGCCCGCCCTGGGGCTAAAGCCTCCTCTTGGTGCTGGGCTCAGCTCCCAGAGTGCTGCGCAGGCTGATTCCTGCCGGCCTGCCGGGCTGTCCTCAGTGGGAGGTTAGCTTCTCTGTGTCATTTTGTGGGTTCTGCAGCTCCAAAGTTTGTTTAGAGTCCCCTTTTTACATGGATTGGGGAGGGTGGAAGCCGGAGCCACGGGAAGGTCGTGCTTCTACTCCGCCATCTTGGCTCCAAAGGGAACAAAATTTTAAGCTAAGCAGTTTGGAGAAATTGTCTTTCTTTTACTTTAGTTTTTAAAAACTTCATTTGTTTTCAGTTAAAATAGTCTAAGGCTGAAAGGTTCTCAAGGAGAATTATATTGATTTTTTTCAATTGTTAAAAAAACCAAGTATTTTAAGCACCTACTACAGTGCTATATTTAATTATTAATTGTATAATTTCTTTGTATTCTTTAGTTTAATAGATTTTGGAATGCAGTGAAAGAGTCACTGAGATGTATAAAGAGCTATACAGATGTGTGGTCATGGAGGTATTATTTATTAATATCCAGACAGCAGGTCCCCATTCCTTTGGAATCCTAACTGTGACTATTATGAATACTTTCTTTGCTTCTGGGTAGAGGAAATGCCTGGGGTGCTAAGTGGAGGGGTCTCCTGCTGATTTGGAAGAAAATAGTCCTGTTATCTTGAAGGATGGTATACACAATGAAAACTTAAACTAGGAAAGTTAAAAGAGTAAAGTCCTCAAATTCTATTGGAATTCCCAAGAATGGTATGGGGAAGAAGATAAAAGACTGTAACTATAATGAATGGTCCTAACACTATATATTCTTTTTATTAATAACAACATAGAGTTTTAGGGTTTGCAAAATACAAAAATAACATTTATATAGAGCTTTTAGGTATATGAAACATATTCTATATACTGTCCCATTTGATATGGAATAAATGCTTTGGTCAGAAATAACCATGAGTAAATTCTATGCCCAAATGTTGTTTGTTTAATTTGAATAAAACCAATTTATTTTTGTATTAGAAGTAAAGTGAAATAAAAGACAGACCTATATAATTGAAGGGATAGTAATTGCTTATCATTGGTCTGAGGGATAGAGAGTTTCATAGAAAATTAGACAATTTTGATTACACAAAATTGTAATTTTTATTGCAAAGGTTTTTGAGCATATGAAAAGCATCTAAAATCATAGGGAAACACTTAGCTGGTAGTGAGTGGAAGAAAATCTTTATAGTAAATTTATCTGATAGAGAGCTGATATCTAAAATATAAAGAACTTATTCAAATACAGAAGAAGAGCAAAATCAAGATACAAGGTACAAATACAAGGTCAAAGAATGTGAACTTCTTTGAGAAGGCAGTTCTCAAAAAAAGAAAATTAAACTAACAATAACTATATGAAAAACATATGTCAAATAATCAGGTAATGCAAACTAAAATGGCTGACTTCTATCAGATTGACAAAGATGACTGGGAAATTCACAGATGCAGGAGGGAATATGGGAGGTCAAATGGAGCTGTGAATTAGTGTAACCATTCTGGAAATCAATATGAAGCTCTACCTTTCTAATCACTAAATTAACCTGTCCTTTGACCCAGAGATATCACCATGAGGTGTATGTCTCAAAGAGGAAAAGAACCCTTGTGTACAAAAATACACATAGAAGCGCTTTTTGTTGCAGCAAATAACTGGGAACTCACAGGTTAGCCATCAGTTGGGAAATGGCTCCACAAATTGTGCTCTGTGGATGCAATGGAATTGTGTCATTAGAAATGATGAAAGAACAGATTCAGATAAACCTGGAAAAACCTGTAAGAATGGAGAAGAATCAGAACAAGTTACATATAATGACTGAAATATCTCTCCTTCCCCCACCCCCTATACACAGACACACACACATATCTTTGAAAGACTTAAGAACTCTGATCAATTAATACAGTCACCAGACATGATTTCAGAGTATTGAGGATGAAACATTTTTCATACCTCTTAAGACAGGTAATAAACTAGAGGTGTAGAATAAGACATACATTTTGGATAGAGCCAATATATCATCCATTTTGTGGGATGTATACTAACTTGTTACAAAGGCTAGGTTTCATTGCCCTCTGAGACACAGTGTCTCCAATCATAAACTTAAATTGTTCAGAGTTTGATGAAGTTGTGATCTTGTTGCTAAAGAATTGTAAATGTTTCCATTAAAACTTGTGTGGTTTTGCCTTTTTATTTTAAATCACACGTTTCTAAAGTGCTGACTTCAGTTTTCAGCTAAAATAGACTGTCTTTATAAATTGATTACATTATTTATTGTCTGCACTATGTCCTCCAGTCCCTTGACCTCTCAGTTCCCTCCCCTTCGTTAGCCCAGCTCAAAACTTCTCAATGTTCACCTGCTGCATTACACTACTCTGGGACATCTCTGACTTCTCCATCAGGCCCCTTCATCCCTTCCCTATTTCTGGGTACACCATCCCTATTTCTTCCCCCTCTGTTTTTAAGTCTCATTCAGCCTCATACAAATATGATATTTGTGTCCACAGTGCTTAGTATAGTGCCTGGTACAATGTAGGTGTTTAATAATAAATGTTTATTGACTGGCTCCTGCTACTCTTTCCTCTTTTCCCTATCTTGACTACTTGTTGAACCAATTCAACTCTATATTGTTCTCTCTTGAACCCCTGGGGCCTTTACGCTATTGTCAGGTAGGTCCTGCCAAGCTGTAGCCTTGAATCACTTACATCATTCATGGCCTTCACTAATATACAGATGCTTCAGAACAAAGATGGAGAAAATCATATAGCTGCTTTGACTGGGTCCATGTATGTCATGGGATTGTTTTGAGGAGAAGACTTTGTGATCTTTGAAATGATTTGTAAATGTCTTCAGGAAGTGTCAGTGGCCCCTTGTTACATCTAGGTTAAAATAGTAACTTCTGCCTTTGGCCTTCACAGTTTGACATTCATACATCTTTGTAGAGAGGTTTCATGTTACTTCCCTGTGAATACACTCTGGATTTAGGCTAAACCAGTCTACTTATTGATCCTATATATATATATGCGATTCCATCATTTCATACATCTCTTGAGGTAGCTCAGTGGGTCAGTGGATAAAGTGCTGGGCCTCAGAGACAGGAAGACCTGAGTTCAAACCCAGCCTCAGATACTTACTAGCTCTATGACCCTGTACAAGTCATATAACCTCTGTCTACCTCATTTTCCTTAGCTGTGGAATGGGGATAATAATGGCACCAACCTCAGCATTGTGAGGATCAAATGAGATGACATTTGTAAAACACTTAGCACAGTGGCTGGCATATAGTAGGCACTTAATAGATGCTCATTTCCTCCACCTCTTCCCTGCCTTTTGCACAGGTCCCTCCCATCCTCGTGCCTGTAATGTTCTTCCTTTTCACCTTTTGTCTTTTTGTATCCCCAGCTTTTTCCAAGATTCTATTCAAATGTCACCTCACACAAAGCCTCCCTAATGCCCAACCCCTTCCAGGTTAGTAGTGTTCTCCCTTCACTCTTCCTACACCAGATTACTTTGTGAATACATTATGCTTACTTAGCTGTGAATGTATATTCCTCATTATTATACAAGATCCCTGGAACCTGGACCATCTCCTTTTCGTCTGTATTTCATGCATCTAGCACTGGAACCAACTTTCTCTTTGAGTCTGTTTGTTTAGAGCCATTTGACATCTGTCCTACATTTCATAATCTTAAATTTGCTGGGAGACCTAAGAAGGTAAGTGACTTTCTCAAGGTCACACTGGTAGTATGTGTCTGAGTCAAGACTTAAACCTACCTTTTCCTGGCACTTCAGGTGACTCTCCACTTTACCTCTCACATGATACCTGTCATATAGAAGTTATATAATAAATGCTTGTTGAATTAAGTTATCATTACCCCCTTTAAGAAAATACTTACATGGAATCCAGAAAGCACCTAAGAGGCTGTTTAGCCCAATTCCCTCATTTACAGATGAAGTATTATGACTATAGAAAGAAGATTCCCTTAGAGGTAGAAAGAAGGAATTAGATAATGTAGGACCAGATTGAATGGTGAAAAGGAATACTCAACTATGGATAACTCAAGGAATGGAGTATTCTGATGGATCAGGATGTTGTAGACCGAGGATGAGGGTGGAGTGAGCAGAACACTTAGAAGAAACTGTTAACATAGACCAAGAAGTCTATAGTAAACAGTTGAGTAGAACACAGACAACATAAATAAATATGTGGCATAAAGTCAGACTAAGCAAGATTATTTTTCCCGCAAGGTTTGTTTTTTGTTGTTGTTATTGTTTTGGTTGTTTGGTTTGCTCCACAAAATGAAAGTTATATGTGTCTTATATATTTTTTAGTAAGTTATTTATAGTACCTGCTGCTGCTGCTGTTACTACCACTAGCTAACATAAAGTACTTTAAAGTTTTCAAAGCACTTTTGAAATATTATCTCATTTGATCCTCAGATCCAGTTCTGGGAAGTAGATGTTTTTATAATATGCATTTTATGGATGAAGAAACTGATTCAGACAGAGGTTAAGTGACTTGTCCAGGGACATGCAGCAAGTAGGTGTCTGAATGAGGAGCTGAACTCTCAGGTCTTTTGTATTCTATCCTAGTATGAAACCACTAGTATTTTTTGCTAATTAACTTGAGATTTAGGGTTGCACACATGTGTATGCAGCATAAACTGCTTAGGACTTCCTTAAAATTCTTCAGAGCAGCCCAGGGTCAGTAGACCTTGCCAGCAATACAGTCCAGAGAAGGTTTGGAATGTGGACAATTTCAGACATTCTTCCTGGGTGCCTGCTGAGTGTAAAACTGCATTGGGTCCTGGGCTTTGTTCTTCGTAATAGTTGTGTTTGTCTCCGAGAGAGAGGCCCAGGCTTGTTGCCAACTACAACAAAGTTCTCACAAGATGCATTTCACAAGTTTAGCCAGATTTGAGGGGGTGAGGGGAGTGGGATGTAGAAAGTTAGCAGAACTGTGAACTGTCTCCAGATGTCTGAATGATGTTGTATTCCTGCCATAGAACTAGATGGATCCTTTGTGGTGGTGGAAATTGACCGCCTGTTAAAATGAACAGCTTCAAAATTATGCCTAAATCATCTGCTTTTCGATGTACTTTTAAATTTTTTTCATTGCATAGTCACTTGAAAAGTTAAAAAGGAATCTTATTTTTTAATTGTATTTTAGCATCATACAAGTAAATTAAATCTGAGTTTCAATATACACAGATATCACATTATATAATAAATGAGTTCCTAAAAATATGTATAAATATTTTATAGTTGAGTCACGTTTAAAGACTTTAAAGAAACTTGCTATTTAGAGGTTTCTTACAGTGAATAATTCTGTGAAGTGAGTAGTCCTTTGGTTAAAGTGTGTACATCCAGATCGCCACATCATGATTTTTTAAAAGTTAAAGTATACCTGTATTTAAAGGGTGATAAAACTCTTGAAGATAGAATTTAAATGGCCCTTGTATCTTCACTGTGATCATTGCTACAATTTTCTTCTAATTTTTATTTACTAGGTTCTAACATGCTACTTCTTAATTTTCCAGCAGTCTATTGTGCCAGCCCACCCAATGGCTCCTCCCAGTCCCAGTACCACCAGCAGTAATAACAACAGTAGCAACAGTAGCAGCTCAGGGTGGGATCAACTAAGCAAAACAAATCTTTATATCAGAGGACTGCCTCCCAATACCACAGATCAGGACCTGGTGAAACTTTGTCAACCGTAAGTGTTTGCTTTTAAATATTTTGGAGATCATGATAAAAATAGAAAGTATATGATGAAAGACGTTTGCTGTAGGTTGGATGTGGATACTACAAGCACATCATAACAAAAAGACACCATATTTTTAGCCATTGTCTCTGTTATTTCGATTAGTATTTGATACTTCTGTTGTTGTTTAGCTGTCGTGGTTGTGTCCAACTCTTCATGACCCCATTTAGGGTTTTCTTGGTTAAGAATCTGTAATGGTTTGCCAATTCCTTCTCCAGCTCGTTTTACAGATAAGGAAACTGAGGCAAACAAGCTTAAGTGACTTGCCTAGGATCATACAGCTAGTAAGTATTTGAGGCTAAATTTGAACTCAGATTTTTCCTGGCTCCTGGCTCTGTTCATCCAGGTGCCCCTAGTATTTGAGACTATGGTATTTTGTACTAATAAAATGGGTTTATTACAATGGAAAAGCTTGTTTGTTTGGAGCAACTTCTTTAAAGGTTTTTTTTTTTAATGTTGGAATGAAGAAAATGCAAATATAGCATTTTCATTTTTGGCTTCAGCACCTCACTGGGCAAACTTTCATCTTATGTGAGGTTCAAAGGAATTGTAGAGTTAGGGTTGGAAGTGACACAGTTATTTTACAGATAAGGAAACAGAAATCCAGAAAGGCTGGGCAGTTTGTTCAAAGCTGCACTGGCAATAAGTGGCTCAGTTGGGATTTAAACCTAGGTCCCCAGACTCTAAATCCAGTCAACTTTTCACTCCCCCATTCCATCTCCTCTAGCTCTTTCCTTCCATTCACATCAAGAAGTCCATCCCCATCTCATACCATCATAGCTTAAGTAAAACACTTCATTCTACTGATGGGCATGATTGGATGAACTTCTTTTTAGTGTCCCTTCTGCTTTATTGCTATAGTTTGTTTCCTTTCATCCTTTAGGCAATTGAAACCCATATGTCCCCATACTGAGCCTTATGGTTATGTGTGCATCCAGCTATATAGGCATGTGTACATTTGGGGGAGATATATAAAATAAATATTTTCTTTGCTAATATTTTCAAGTAAGAGATA
>NW_027187419.1:86022597-86190535 GCF_028583685.1 Petaurus breviceps papuanus | reverse complement strand
TATATAAAATAAATATTTTCTTTGCTAATATTTTCAAGTAAGAGATACTTTATATATTAGTTTCTCAGAGTTTTATTAACTTATTAAGCAAAAGAGAGAAAAATTAAAGCAAAGAGTTAGAACCATGAAGTATTGTATGAAGACACTATAATATAAAAAAGTTAAAACGTTTAAATAAGGAGCAAAAGGCATTTTTACATGTTATAGCTACAAAAGATACTTTCTAATGGAGTTTCCTATTCCATGATGAAGAAAAATTCCCATATAAGGATTTTGATTTCCAACGACAATAGAATGTAGTATATAGGTAGAAAGTGCACTGGATTTTCATTCAGAAAGTCTGAGTCAAAAGAAGATCATTTAGCTTCTTTGGGTCACAGTTTTTTGATCTGTAAAATGAGTGGGTTTGGCCTAGATCAGGAATTCTCAAACTTTTTTCTATTCTCAGAACAATGTTTATAAATGCATAAAATAAAATATGTGGTGACAAAGGAAACCAGTGGTATTCAAGATACAATTTTCATAGCATTAAAAAAGCAAGTTCTCTGGAACCCAAGCTACAAACCTCCAGATAACATATTCTTTACAGCTCTTTATAATTTTCTGTGGTTTTCACAGCATCTTTCCTGTTAGAAAACTGTAGTAAATGTCTCTGGGATCAGGGAACCTGGGTTCAAATTCCATCTCTGTCAACAATAGTATGATCCCAAGCAAAACAAACTTTTTATCTTCTGGGACCTCAGTTCACTTATCTGGAAAGTGAAAGGACTGGACTAGGTAGCTTCCTGCCAGTCTTAGATTCGTGTCCTATGAGATGCTGCTTTGTTGCTGTTCTTGTTAACAATTCATGGTAATTGTGCAACAACTTCACATTTTGCTTCCTCTGCAACTAGGACCATATTTTCAGACAAGGAAATTAAAGTAGCACCTGGCTGTCGTGACTTGTGTTTATTTGTTTCTGGTACTCTTTTTGAGAGCTAAGGGATCAATTTCAAACTGCAGCTACATGAAAGTCCTTCTGTGCCTTTCCAGTGTTATTCTTTTAGGTTGGCAGGTTGGCACTCTTAGCTTGGTGGCCAGTGTAATAACAATAACTTGGGGAATGCCTTTGAAAGCAAATCAGACTCCTAAGTGTCTCTCCTTGTGTGTTGTGCCAGGCATGAGGTAGAGGGAACTTTGCCAAGTGCTCCATACCCTCTGACATACTTCTTCCACCAGACCACAGAAATCTTGGCTGTTCTTGACTCCTCTATGGCAGCTTCTTATCCTCTGGCAGCATAATTACATGTAGATAGGATACCATAAAGTCCAAGAAACCAAAAATAGAACTGCATAAAAATTTAAAAGACAAAGAAAGAAAAGTCAACAAGCACTTATTAGATA
The DNA here is from genome assembly GCF_028583685.1 of Petaurus breviceps papuanus. Taxonomy (NCBI): domain Eukaryota; kingdom Metazoa; phylum Chordata; class Mammalia; order Diprotodontia; family Petauridae; genus Petaurus; species Petaurus breviceps. The sequence goes on along the minus strand of NW_027187419.1, from coordinate 86,189,152 downwards.
CCTACTGTGTGCCTGGCATTGTTAAACTGGTAGTACAAAGAAAAGCAAAAGACCAAAATCAATCCCTGTTCTTTAGGAGCTTGTTCAAGAAGTTAGGGGAACTGGAGAAAGGGAAGTGGACATAAGAAAAATAAATTACTCCCCTGAGGATTTTTATGTTACATGAATTGAATTATAACATCCAGTAGAATCACTCAAAGTTAGCCTCTATCAGAGACAGATCAATCAGTCATGCTGCAAACATTTATGAAATGGGTAGAGTGTCTTTGCATAGTAATTGTCTTCCTAAAAACTTGCTTGAAAATTAAATATTCATAAATTAAGTCATATTAACGTCCTAGAAGGGTTTATGGTTTAATACCAAATATTCATAACTTTAGTTTTTCTTTAAAAAGAGTTTCTTGGGGCATCTAGGTGATGCAGTGAATAGGGCACCAGCCCTGAAGTCAGGAGGACCTGAGTTCAAATCCAACCTTAGACACTTGATGCTTAACTGTGTGACCTTGAGCAAAACACTTAACCCCAATTGCCATACCTTCCCCCCTCCAAAAAAAGGAGTTTCTTCATTATCATTGTTAACATTATTCATTGATCTCATACTCATGATGTTTTTAAGCTTTGTAAGCATTTACAACAGAAGGTTGCTTTGTCTGCTGCCTCTGAGTCGTAGCTGTCATTCTTATCTCCTCCATGTGCTAGAGTATTGGCTCCTGAGTGCCCAATAGAATTGCTAGAAGAAGCTTGAGAAAGAAAGGGGAGGGGCTTAAGCTGAAGGAAAGCAGAATTTTAAAAGGGCAGATATAGACCATCTTAGTTTAAAAGAACTTTCTGGAAGTGTTACTAGGAATTTTGAAATTGGATTCCATGGGACACCTTTACAAAGAAGTACTTAGCATTTGGATCTATCCTTTGATGTATCAGGACATCAGCAGATTTCTACAATATTCCTAGTTGTCTTTATACCATGAGACCTGCATTCTGACCATCAACCTCATCTCTTCCCATAATACAATATTAAACCCCACCCCAAATCCCTTGATGGGTGAATTTTCACATTATTTTGCCTGAAACTGGGCCCCTCTGTAACACTTCCCAGTCAAATCCAGACCATGCTGTCAGCCATCATTCCTCCCTGCTCCCCACTTTCCAGCTTCTCTTTTTATGTTTTCTTACCTCATTAGAATGTAAGCTAGTATCTGAGTAGGATTTGAACCCAACTCTTCCTGACTTGAAGGCCAGTATTCTATATACTACACCACACTATAAACATTTATTAGACAACTAGCATGTCTAGCATTTTAGACAGCAGGCATACATACAGAGGTGAAAAAATTATATAATCCCTGCACTAAAGGAGATTGCAGTTTAATGTGGGAATGTGACATGTACTCAGAAGAGTAAAATTTAACAAGAACAAATAAGAGATGCAAACAAATAATGCAGGAAAACCTCCTTCTCTCTTTAACACTACAACCACTCTGGTGCTGGTCCTCACTACCTGCTGTCTCACCTCATGCCTGGACTTATGCAGTAACCCACTGGTGGGTCTACCTGCCTCAAGACTCTCTCTACTCCAGTCCATCCTCCACTCAACTACAAAATTGATTTTCCTAAAGCACAGGGCTGATCATGTCGCCTTACCCTACTCAGTAAACTCCAGTGGCTCCCTGTTGCCTCCATGGTCAAATACAAAGTCTACTGTTAGATGTTCAAAGTAATTTATTGCCCAGCTACTTCCTACTTTTCCAGCTTCCATGTACTATTCATTCCAGTGATACTGACTTTCTTCTTTTCCAAGAATAAGATATTCCATCTCTTAGCTTCAGGCATTTTCTCTGGCCATCCTCCATGCCTGGAATGTTGTCCCTGTTCATTTCAACTTATTGTCTTCCTTTAAGTCCAAACTAAAATTACTTCCTATTTATTATTTATCATTCCTATTAGTTATTTCCTAATTATCCTGTGTGTAGCTTATTTGTGCATATTTATTTGTTGTTTCTTCCATTAAATTATGAACGCCTTGAGGGGAAGGACTATCTTTTGACTCTTTTTTGTATCTTAAGGCTTAGCACAGTGCCAGGCACTTAATCAAATGTTTTTTGATTGATTATTAAACTTGGAGAAGAGGGAAGATTTTTTTTTGAAGTGACACTTGAACTATAATTCTAGAGGAACATAAAAACTTTAATGGGAAAGGGGGGAATGAGAAACAAGCACATTTCAGATATGTGTAGAAGTTTTCACCAATGCTTAGGGGTGGAGAGTGAAGAGAGTTCAAGGAACAGCTAGTTAATTCTTTTGGTAGGAATGTAAGTAATATGAGTAGAAGGAAAAGTTGTGTGAATAAAGGCTGGAAAATTAAGCTGCCCTGAGATGTTAACATCAAGTGGTTTTTTAGAGATGTGGAACAAGAGCTCAGAAAAGAGATCTGGATTTCTAGATTTGTGAGGCATTTTCATGGAGATGGTAATTGAATTCACTGAAGGAAATGAAGAGAAGGATATAGCATCTTGGAAGACACCCATACTTAGGATGTGAGAGAAAAAATGGTGAAGACATCAGTAAAGGAGATTGAGAAGGAGCAGTCAAAGAGGTAAGAAGAAAATTAGGAGAAAGAATAGAGGGTTTGCAAAAGGAGAAAATGGTCAACAGTATTAAATGCTTCCAAAAGGTCAAGGATAATGACTGAGAAAAAGAGAATCAAATTTGGTAGTCATTGGTGACCTCAGAGAGAGCAGTTTTGTTAGAATGGTGGCATTGGAAAGATTACAAAATGATGAAATATGAACGAATGAGTAGCAAGGAAGAAGATGAAGTGTGCACAGTTCTTTCCAGAATTTTACAAATGTAGGGGAGGAGAGAGAAATGATGTGAGGAGGTATGGTGCAGAGGAAAAGGGCAATGACCTGGATTTGAACAGGGGCTTTGCTCTCTGTGTAACCTTGGGCAAGTCTCAGTCTCTTTGGGCCTCAGCTGCTAATTTGTAAAATGTGGGAGTTGAACTAATTAAGGTTCCTTCTAGCTCTTAATCCGGGGTTCTTAACCTGGGGTCCATGAATTTTTTTTATGAATTTGTTTTTTTTTAATATATTTTTTACAATCATACTTCAATATGATTGATTCCCTTTTTTTAAATCCTGTGTATTTTGCTGTATACATTTAAAAAAATTATTCTGAGAATGGGGCATTGGGCTTCACTAGATGTCAAAGAGGTTCATGACAAAAAAAAGTTAAGATACTTGCTCTAAATCTATGATCTTGTGACAATATCTTGAGAAGAGGGATGGCAGGGTTCAGGGAAGGTGGTTTGTTTATTCATTCATCTATTCACCCATTTATTTATTTATTTGTTTATTTTTGATAGAGGAAACTTGAGAGAGGAATTGAGGATGAGAAAGAATGATCAATGGAGCAAGGTCCTGGAGGAGGTGGTGGGGTAAAGATGACTTCCTCTTTGGCAAAGAGGAAGGCCACCTCACCCTCTGACACTGGAACAAAGATAGAAAAGAATGGGTTGGAAGTACTGAGGATGGGCACCCCATTTTTTACCTTAATCTTCAGAACAGTCTTTTGATAAGAGGTGTGGTGGGGAGTGGGGGTACATTTGGGGACTTAAAAGGTAGAGGAGAAAGTTTAGAATGGCCACTACAATAAGGAATGATAGGCAATTGATTAGATGGACACAATGAATAAATGAAGTTTGATCTAAGATGCTTGAGGGTGGTGTTAGCATCTTATACTTTTGTATTCTATCATTCCTACCACCACAATGGAAGCTTATTGATTTTTTAAGGTATTTGTTTCATACTGACTTGATATAGAAAAGATATAATTTTAGTAAATGGTGCTGTTTCAGTGATTTGTATAATATGTTTTCTTATAAAAATATTTGTTTCTTGTCAAATCTTGTATGTAATCTCTGGATTATTGAGGTCAATGGTAGGTTCTTTTTGCTTGGAGATCACTAGCATTGGCAACCAAAATAAGAGAGTTTTAGCATTAGGAGGGATAGCAGCCATCTAGTCTGGGCAGAGTAAAAATTCCTTCTATAACATACCCAATGAGTGATCACCCATATTTTGCTCGAAGACCTCTAGGGTTGGTGAAACTACTCCCTCCTTAACTAGTCCACTTCACTTTTTGACAGATCTCATTGTTAAATCTTTCACCCAAGTTCCTTTTCTTCTCTATAGTGATTTAAATATCAGGTTGACTGTAGATGGATAACTATAGCTAAAATGTACTAGGTTCATCTTTTTTTCATACTAAAAAATGACTGATTCTTTCTTTAAGATTTTTATCTTTTTCCTACACTTTCCTTTGGACTGCATTGTATATAATTGTTGTCCATATGTAATGGTGTGTGTGTGTGTGTGTGTGTGTATGTGTGTGTATGAAATGATTCTGAGCATATCGTAGCAATTTATCTTTTGTAATGTATTGGAGAAACTTAAATCATCTTGTAGTTGAAGTTATTTTTCTTGAAAATGGTACCAATTTCTAACTGGTTAGAAATCTGATTATCCAACTGCTTTTCCAATATTTTAAATTATACTCCAAGGATAATTTCTTTTGTATTATTATTATTGCATATTTGCATAGTATTTTATAATTTGAAATGCTTTCTGCTACAAATAATAGCATATGTTTATACAGTGATTTTTAGTTTTAAGGGGGATTTAACGCATATTATCTTGATTTTGCACAACTTCAGAAGGGCTAATAGAATCCCTATCTTCATAAGTGTGTAAACTGAGGCTCAGAATAACTGAGTGATTTCCCTGAAGTTAGAGACTGATAAGTAGAGAAACTGCTACCAACCTCTTAACTGCTGGTTCAGTTATTTACACTAAACCATGATCTACTTAATTGTGCTGTCTTAACTTAGCGTTTGCCAGGCAGAAAGGAAAATGGCAATCACTTTTGTCTTCTCAATCAGGTTCAGAATGAGGATAATGATTTTCAAGAGCTGCTAGGTGGTGTATTGGATAGAGCACTGGGTTTCCAGTCAAGAAGTCTTGAGTTCAAATGTGGCCTCAGGCACTTACAGCTGTGTGACCTTGAACAAGTTAGCTAACCTCTGTTTGCCCCAGTTTCCCCAACTATAAAATGGGGATAATAATAGTACCTAACTTCTACAGTTGTGAGGATCAAATGAGATAATATTTGTAAGCATAGTGCCTGTTAAATGTTGGTTATTATTATTCAAAAATATTTGGAGGGGGTGGGATGGTTGGAGAGATTCTGGGTTGCATCCATCATTTTTCATGCTATAGAATCCTTGGTACATTTTGGGGGCAGAAACTAGAGGTAGTAGAATAGATACAATTGAACATGCTTAGCTCATGGGCTCATAGCTTTAGAGTTGGAAAGGATCTAGAGTTCATCTAGTCCAGTTGGAAAAGCTGAGGTTCCATCTAGTCACATGTGGCTAAGGGCCTAGATAACTTCAGTGACTTGTCCAATATTGTAATTTGGTTATGCCCACAGAGGCCTCTCGGAACCCTGGAGTTGTTAGAATACTAAGTAGCCGAGGATGCTTCAGTAGTTTTCCTGTAATTCAAAGTTGACATATTATCTGATACTTACTAAAAAGTATACAGATCTGAATAAAGAAAGAAGCTAATAAAAACCAATTTATTGACTAAAGGTAGGTAATACTGTAGTGGTCCTATTCATAATTTTATCTGGTAGGCTTTTGAAGTTTACATTTCTATAAGCTGGGTGGTTGTGAGGAAGCATTTTTTAAAGCTGTAATATAATAATACATCAAGGATCTGTCATAGTATCTGTGGTTTGCTTCCCCCATTGATAGATCACAACCCCTCTATAACTCAGTAGATGGTTCTGGACTGGGGCTCAAACATTCATCGCCTTCAAGTTGATAAGGATATCCTCAGGCCCCAGACAAAACCTTTTCACCTTGATATGAACGTGCCTCAGCCTGCATGCTGCTGCCATGGATGTCAGGAGCCCTGAGTCCTCTATAAAAACCTATGATTTCATTAATAGAAAGAACTCCTGAAGGAGGAATCTCCCTCAACTAATACAGGTGGCACTTCTTGTCTCTGCAACTTCTTGTCCTAGAGAGTCACATAGAGCAATGAAAAGGTAAATGACTTGTGGAAAGCCTCACAACCAGTGATGTCAGAGATGTGAATGGCCAGGTCCTCTGGGCTCCAAGGCCAGTTCTCTATCTGCTACACTACACCATGTTGCCTCTTGTAAACTGTAAAGTGCTGTATAAATAAGGATGATTCTTTTTTATTTCTACCTATGGAAATCCATCCCCTTCAAGACGCCATTCAAGTGCTGCCTTCTACATGGAGACATCCCTGATTCAACTAGTTAGAACTGACTTTTCCCACTTCAAGTTCCTCAAAACCCCTAAAAATACACACACAGCCTCACATACACATATATAAACACATACACAGACACACACACTCATATGGCAGCACTCTGTATATTTCTTCACCCTTGAGGACAGGGATGGTTTCATTTTCATCTTTACATATCTAGTATCTAACAGTGTTGGGCACATAGTAGGTGTTTAGTGAGTGCTTGTCGACTGACTCCTTATTGGATTATTAATTCCTTGTGGAACTTACCTCATTTCTGTATCACTAGCACTGGCAACTTAGTTGTATGTTGTAATTTCTTTTTTTTTTTTTTTTTTTTTTTGCTTTTTTTTTGAAGGGGGGAAGGCAGGGCATTTGGTATTAAGTGATTTGCCCAAGGTCACACAGCTAGTAAGTGTTAAGTGACTGAGGCCAGATTTGAACTCAGATCTTCATGACTCTGGGGCCAGTGCTCTGTTTACTGCACCACATAGCCACCCCATATGTTGTAATTTCTTAACAAATACTTAGTGACTTAAGTTGAAATTATCTACCAAATGAACTCCAACTTCCTAATTAGTATTCAAAGCTTTTTACAGTCTCATACAGCTGTAATCTTACATACTGAATACTTCAGTTAAGTTGTATTACTCAGTATTCATACCTGCTTCCATACCCTTGCTCGCATTGTAAAATATACCTGGATTGCCATCTCTTTCCTTCTCTACCTGTTGAGATGCTGCTCATTCTTCAGGGGCTAGTGCAAATGCCATCACCCCCTGTTCAGCTCTCCTGGATGCCCCCAATTTGAAATGATCCTTTCATTTAATCTTCTAATACTTTGCATTCCCCTAGACCAGTTACTGATTGTAATTTGTGTTGTCTCTACCTATGTGCTTGTTTAATCACCTCTACTACATTGTAAACTCCTTGACGGAAGGGACCATGTCTCCACAGCCTGGCACAATGCATAACAGAGTGCTTAATAAAATGCTTACTGATTTTTTAAAAAACAAAGTTCATTTTAAAATGAAACCAACTGTACCTTCCCCTGCAACAATATTACAAATAACCTTACCATGTTGATTCATTCTCAGTCCCCTGATTTCAGTGTGAGGTTCCCTACTTCTTAACAGATTTTTGCACATGCTAAATTCAGAGATATTTTTTGATAGAAGGCTTCTAATAGGTGACTATGCAATATAGAACTTAAGATCATCAGGTCTTCTGAATTACAAAGTTTGATCCCCTGATCTCTGGCTCTGACATATTAGCCCTATGACTCTGGAAAAAGTCATGTAACCCTGCTGTGTATCAGTTTTTATCATGTGATAGAAAATAGTTCTTTGTCTAAAATGTAGCTTTCTTATCTGTTACTTCTCCACTAACAGACTTGATGTATTTTCCCTGGCTGAGAAGGTGAGATTGAGTAAAGATGAGATTTCAACATTCAGTTAATAATAGAAAATAAAGTGTCATCTCCATTTCTACCACTGTTTCTTAGATTCTTCTAAGTAGAAACTTTTATAGTAGCATTTATATGAGTGCTTTAAGGTTTGTAAAATGTTTTACATACATGATTTCATTTGATCTTCATAGCACCCTGTGAGTTAGGTGCTATTATCATATTCATTTTGAAGATGAGGAAGCCAAGGCTCAGAATTGTTAAAGTGACTTGTCGCTTAAATAGTTACTAAATAAATCACTAAATAAGTGGATCAAGAAGAATTTGAACCTAAGTTTCTCTTGATTTTCAGTCCTACAGTCTTTCCACAATACTATACACTCTCTTTTTAAAATTGGTTTTATATTTCCGAATATCCTGTTTCAGTCATATACATTTACTCTACCACGTTCTTGTAAGTCTTTCTCTCAATACTGCACTCCTGAATGGTTTCGGAAAGTGCTCTTAAGGCTTCAGATGATGGTGTTAGAAGTCCCTCAGGATAGCTTTGCACTTATCACACTGCCAAGAGAGGAGATATAAATTTCATGAGGAGCATTTGGTTATTGAATCTTTGTTACATGGCCAAAGAAAAAGGTGTCTTAATCAAATTTTCATCCTGTAAAGTGGAATGCTAATCTACTGAGTCAAAGTGCAGGTGTCCAGATGTCTTGTTTGGAATTTAATCATTAAAAAGACTGTTTTAGTACAGAGGTGTCAGACATATTGCTCAAAGGACACACTTGCCTCAGGATACTTCATAGTGTGATCCAAAGTGAATTAAAATGTAATTGGAAAATATATCAAAATAAATAAAATAAAACATAGGTGTTAACATGTGGTTTTCTAAGTCAATAGGCAGCATATAAGTGTCCTTAAGTATGATTTAGTGACCTCTGTTTCTACTAGAATTTGATACCACTGTTCTAGTAAACCTCAATGGAGTTTAAGATGAGAAAATATGGACTTTCAGCTGAATAAAATACAAAATTTTGGTGGTCTTTCTAACAACCTAAGTTCAAGAAGATATTGGATCAGCTATGGTGGATCTTGAAGTGAATGCTTTTTTGAATCATTTGTCAAGCAATTCTCTTTGGGGTAAGAGCATTGCCCCAAATCTTTACAGAGGTATCTTTACAGAGCCATGTTACTGTCTGTCAAGCCATTTGACAATTTACATGCTCCCTTTTAGAATCCAAAGATATGCTAGTGATTCATGCAAAATTCCTAATATGCACAATTTTTCATAAAATTTGACTGAATTTTTCAGTTCTGTGATTGTTTACTATATTATCTACTATAATAAACCTGCCCTTTTTCCTCCAGTTTGAGTCATGGCCAACTCAATTATCTCTGATTAGTTTTTAATCTTAGATTTGCTTCTCCCAGTTGCCAAGGAGGCTTCTGGGAGTGCAACCTTGCCTTGCATTCCCTTAGTACTGTGTTGGCTGTTGGCAAACTGATTTCAATATTAGCTTAAATAGAGCTTAATTAGAAAATGTAATTTACAGGAGGAAAGAGACCATGGGGTATTCAAAAGCCATATGTATGTGTATACATACATACATATATACATATTGCATATATGTGTACATCCCTAGTAGTCTTTTGATAAACTCAGAGGGAATTGGATTTGCATAGACACAGTCTTTTTTTAATGTTCCTCAGAGTTGGTGGCACAAAGATGTTATAAGTGACTTGAAAATGAAACTGACCTGTGCCATTATAAGCAAGTATCACCAAAAACTGTTCAGGAATTGTGCTTGGCAATGATAAGAATTTCTTATAATAACTGGATCTCCCTAAGTAAGTCATGAACTTCATCTTTCTTCCTTTCTCTTTGCTGGAGTCTGCTAGGTCACATTTCCCTTAATTTACTCCATTCTACAGCCCTGTCCCAGCCTCTGTGAATTTCAACCTAACTTTTTATAGAAAAGTGAGCTTTACTCCATCTCCTTCCTCCCCCTTTTCCCTTTTACCCTATCCCCAGATCAGCCAGTATATTATAATGGATAGAAAGCTGAGTTCAGAGCCAAGAAGACCTGCCTTCTGGTCCCACCTCTGACACATACTGGCTGGGCAATCTTGGGCAAGTTGCTTAACATCTTGGTGGCCCAGGCAAGTCTCTGGGACTAGAAGTTGTAGAGCAGGCACTAATTTACATTTGTAGAGGAAGATCATCTGTAGAAGCACACATCTGTGATGAAATAATGTTTCTGATATAAGAAATAAAAATCAGAGAAGAGACATGATACAAGAGATTGAGTCCTTACCTCTAGATTGTAAAAATTATACTTCTCATAGCTCACTAATAAGGGATTGGTTGAATTACCAGCATTTTGGACAGCAAACTTGCAGTAGAACATAGATCTTTTCTGGTAGACTTCCTAGGTGGCCTCCATCTTGACTGAAAAATATAAATTTAATAAAAGCAACAATTTCCAGTCAGATTCATTGTATCTCAGAGTTAGAAGGAACATTAGATGTTATCTAGTCCAACACATACAAATTCAAACTACATCTATTAGAAAATTAGAGAATTAAGAGTAGGATCCCTGTTTTCGTTAGATAAATATACTTTCCCTTCAGTGAGTATTCATGGATGGAAGCATATATCCTGAGAAACAGTACCAAATTAGACATATTTCCCTTCTCTTATGTTCTAGCAAGGGAAATTATAGTCTAGTAGGAGGAAATACAAGATAAATTCACTTATTTGAGGATACATTGAGGCAAGTAGACCTCAGTGGAAAATCTTTTTTTCTTACTCTTGCCACTGGGTCACTGCCTAGAAATTCTTATCTAATCTTTATGTCCTGTTCTCTAACAGCTGAAATGTTAGATTTTTGAGTGTGTGCATTTATTTGGTTTGACAGCTAAATGGAAAAGAAAAAAAAAAGGTTAGTCAATTGTAGACCAGTGAATCAATCAGCAATATTGAAGAGAAAGTGGTATTTAAAAATGACATGCCTTTATAAACTAAAAATCTAAATGTATCCTCTCTGCTCATTTAGCATTCATGATGTTCAAGAAACTCATACTTCATATGTTCCTTATATTATACTGTGATAGAATGGATACATTTTTCTAGGGCATGTGTTGTTTCCTTAAATAAATTTAGGCTGTTCTGTTTTCAAACAAAAATAAGGAAAGGGAGGGGGGAGGCATGATTGTTGAAGAGACAGCTCTTAGCGGAAATGGCTTTCCTCTCACCAATTTTCCTGATGAAGTATTTGATTTTGAAGCAGATTTTGAGAATTCAGTTTGACCAGCATATATTAAGTGTCTGCTCTGTGCAAGGTACATTACTTTATGCTCATATGCAGTTTGGTGGTGGACATTTGGAACTGAATGAGAAAGAGATTGGAGTTACCTATTCCTTGAATGACATTAAAAGAATGGAGAACAAGCTTTCACAGTGAACTTAAACGATCAATTCATTCTCTGTCCTTCTCCTTCTCCTTGACCATCATTGCATGTAAATATTCTCTTTGTGCTTTTGTGTCATTTCCCATGTACAGTTATCTGGACCATCCTTTAACCAAGTCTTGCCCTAAAAGCCAAGTTCTTCCCTCTCATGTCTGTTGGTGACAAGTACAGTTTAGTCCTGGTGCCTCGTTTTATCTTTGTCCTTGACTTGAATTGTTAAATATTACAGAGATGATAACACTTTACAAACATAGTTCTTTTATAGCTGCCAAAACCTTATTGATATCAAACCCTTATCAAGCCTTTTTCACAGCAAGGAGACAATAAATTAATTGTTCTACCTGGTTCTTCTGGAACATAAAGAAGACAAAATAAAACTTGGGGATTTCAAAAACTTTCATTCTCGACATCTGCATCATCACAACTCCTATCTTCTTGACTACTGTATTTCCCTTGCCCCTTAAATAATTTGAGTCTAGGACTGGGCTTATTAACACCAGGTCACATCTCTAATGAATTACTATCCCCCTTCTTTCTAGACATCATTTTCCCCCGGAAAGACAGATTGTATGTTTCTCTAATGGGGGGTGGGGGGGGGATTGCATGTATGAACTTGTGTATGTGCACATTGTGTGTGTATGTGTTTGTGTTATATAGATGAAAGAAAGAGAAACAGAGTCAAGAGTCATCTGAGAGCTGTAGTTTCTAGCTAGGTATTAAATTAGAGATTGAGTTATTCCTGGAAAAGAAAAAGTTAGCCCCTCTTCCTTTTCTCTTTCTTGAATATCACTAGATTCTTGGCTTGTCTTCTTGCTAGCTATTCTAACTTATTCCTTACTTTCTCTCCTCCTCTTCACCTGTCCTCATTTCAGTTGTAAACCTCATGGATTCCCCTATTTTGTTTCATGTTTCTGTGACATGCTACATATATGCTACATTTTGTTAGCATAACCCAACCATCCCACCCCCACCCATTCTGGCCATAGATTTCAAGGGTCACTCTAACTTGATGCGTAGGATCTCTTTGAAGTGGCTCTGTTAGCATGTTCAAGTAGTGTGCCCAACAACCCCATTATAGGAATATTTAAGCTTTTTTCTTGGTTGAAATTCTGATTGGCCAGAACTATATATTCTTCAAATACAGTGTGTCCCCAAAATCTCTAGTAACTTAAAACACTTTATATCATGTATGACTATTATTAAAATAACTTTCTTCTGCCACAATTTTTCAGGGAAGGTTGTGTTTTCCTTAGACTTGAAATATAGTATTAGGTGAATGATACTGGTATAGTTAATTGAATTAGCTAAGAATAAGTTCCTGTTTAAATTATACTAAATTCCTTGAGGGGGAGAACTCCATGTTGGTTCAGTTTTTCATTAATAATATTTCTAATACTATAATAGCAAATAATTCTTTACCTTTTTATAGAACTTTTATAAAACATTTTCTTATGCATCATCTCATTTGACCCTTTTAGCGACCTTGAGAATTAGGTAGGTTAGATATTCTTATATGCCCATTTTACAGATGAGAAAACTGAAGCCCAGAGAAGTTGTGAGTCACTCACCCAAGGCCAGTACAAGTTGCAGCACCAAGCTTCAAACTCACAGACTTCTAATCCTACAAATGGAGTTACCATAGCACTGAAGTTCCTTGATACTAATTCATATTAAAGATTAGCATATTGGGATACAATGTAATCTCTCTTGGGGCTAACACTCTTAGAATATTATCTTTTAGAAGCATGAAATTGGGATTTCCAGATATTAAAATTCCATTTTCCTGTGGCATGAAGGCTCTCAAAGCAAACTTCTCGCTGATGGAAATAAAAATACAAGCTGCTTTTGCTGCCTGTGTAGACTAAATGTAATCACCTTGCAAACTGGAGTACAGATGTTGATATTTTTTTCAAAGTGTCCCCTCCTCCAAAAAAAAATTGCTCTTATTTTTCCTGCAGTGGTAGAATTACATGCATTTCAAGGAGGTGCCCCTTAACATTTTAGATATATCCTGCCCTCAGACAATTAATTTAGTTAAAAAATGTCATCAAATGTTCAATAGATGGGTATTCACCAGTAACCACTCTTTTTTCCCCTCATCACTCTATTCATTGAACTCAGTTCAAGTCTGGTTTTGTATAATTGGCAACGAGAAGCTGCACACATGTTTTTATTTTGATTAAAGTCTTTCTGTTGCAAAATAATTTGAGTTGTCATTTAACTAAAAAAATGTTGAGCTTATTTTTCCATATGTAATAAGTTAGAGCTTTCTCAGTATAAATGTAATTAATCCTTATCAAAAATCATACTCCATGTATGCTTTTCCAAGGGTGGTTGCTTTGTTAATGATTTCCACCCTCCCCCTGGTTTAATTTACACTTTCTCTGCTCTTCGAAATAGCCCTTTTCACATCACAGGAGATGGAACATGGCTTGCTCATCTCTTCTTGCCAGATTTGTGTTCCAATCAATATTTGTTTCAGAGTAGCTCATTTGGGAATGCTGATATTTCAGATCCCTACTGCTATTTCCATCTAAAATGGAAAATTTGCTTTTCTCTTAATGGGCATGTAAAAAAGAAATGCAAACCTAGTAATTCTCTAGGTATTTGATAAATATTAAAAAATCAGCCAGTATGCAATACATAATTAAATCAGTCAGCAAAATGACAGGCATATTTCTAATTTGCTTTAGTGAGAGATTATTTCAAACATTGTTTTTTCATACCTGTTATTCTGATTGGAACTTTCTCTCCTCCCTCTTTGAAGGTCAAGAAGCAAAGGTCATTTACTGATTACAAATGAGGAAACTAAGCAGTGACTTTCTTTGGTGAAGGACTGGGCTCATAGAAAGATTATTTTACCCGTCCATTACAGTCCACCAGTAGCCTTTAAAGTATTCTTTATAATGCTAAGTCTTGAGCCTTTTCCCTATTCTGTGACATAAATTTCTGTTTCCTTCTCTCTGTACTCTAATTCTCTTTTGAGATGTCCCATATGTGAACTTGAAGGACTGGGGTATTTTCTATAGGCAGTTCTTGATTCCATATTTCCTTTCCTACCTTTTGTAATACCTGCTCTAAGCAAGACTTGGCTTTACAGAACATTTCCACCCAGTGAGGACATGGTTTTTCATGCTCTGTGAGCTATTTGAACTTATATTTTTGTATGTCATCCCTTAATTTTTCATGGTCCTAACCTCTGTTACAAATAGACCAAGGTCTCTTCTTTGTGTTGTCAGCTAGCAAATTTGCTTTACCCAGAAGTACTTCTCTTTGACTTTACAAATTGTTACTTTTTTATCTTATTTTGAAAGAACCCCATTAGTTCTATAACTTTCTCTGTGTTATCCTCCTTCCACCCATAGGAAAATCTTAGGGGTATTTCCCCCTTGTCACATACATAATGAAAGCAGCTAAGTACAGAATAAGCACTAGGGCATGTCCTAATCTTGGTATTTTCCTGAGCATGTCTTCTCATGCTCTCTGAGAATATGAGTCATAGAGATAAGCATCTTTGGGTGTGTAAACTTGAAAAATCTCTTTGCTGTTACATCAACTTGTAATAGATAGTGAGTTAGGCCATACCTTCACAGTGTAAGTGGATTCAAGAATCCCATGTTGATTGACCTGAAATGTATTGGCTTTTCATAATATATATTCCTTGCCTACATGACATACTGCAAAATGGAAACCTCATCCTAAACACCTCATCACAGGGCTATTTTGTTTCACTGTACAAACCAGTTCTAGGAAACCTTCTTGCTTTGACATGTAGGTACACCCAGGCCCAGATTGCTGACATCAGCAACTCAAAAATTGTTGATGAACTTTAGTTGCCATAGGATATAGAAGGTCACTGTCAACCTGTGAGGACAATATTTTGTGATTAAACACACACACACACACCCTAAGAGTTAGGACATCTCAGTTCTGCCATAACTGGTTGTATATCTTTTGTCAAATTACTTTATTTCTCTAGGTATTCTTGTCTGGTAAATTAGGATATTGGAACTAGATGGTCCCTATGGACTCTTCCAGCTCTAAGATTCTCAGATTCTAGGAAGAAAGGAAATACTGTTCTGGCCTGGGCCTAACTCAGGCCACTCTTCTGGTAGCTTATGTTTAATATTTTGGAAGGGAAGGAAATGTTTATAGGTCATTCAGCAATTAAAAAAAAGATTTGTATGTCTTGCAGGGAAAGGATATTAAGCAAGGATATGTATGCATGTAGAATGTATATCCTAGCTGTTTTAGCAGAACTGAGGTCCCTTGCTCCTGAGTTATTCGTGATGGGTCTGCCAGAAAAGCATCCATCAGCACCTGGTATTCCTTGTGACTATTTTCTACCCAGGTGACCAGGAAGTGATGTCAATAGCCTTGAATATTTAGTCCCCCTGCTCCAATAAAGTTTTGAGCATGGATTCAACACCTGTAAGGGCAAAACTAGCTTTATTTTAATGGAGGGGAAAGGAAGGATTTTAGGGCATTGCTTCCTCTATACTTGCTCTTATCTTCTAAGCACCCCTAACTACTATTGTTTAAAAGCCATTTTTTGAGAATCCTATAAACATTTTTTCCAAAAGCCTATTAAACCAGAATGTTTTAAATGTCTGTGAATCAAGCAGTCTGAAACCTACTGTTTTGAATACAGTAAATTCTTTGATACAGTCAAAGAATGAGGTATTCTGATTAGTCAGATATTTTAGGTTTATTAAGAGTTAAGATATCTTCTGTGCTGTATTATATGGATTACCAGTTTTCAGGATAAAACAATAAAGACCATCCCTGACATACACTCTGCCTAAATATATCTAGCTTTTAAATACTAAGAAACACTCAGAAACGTTCAGTAGGTTCACTGTATTACTTACTCACTTCTACCATTTGGAATTTCTCTGCCCTCTTCTCTAACTGCTGTTCTTACTTCTATGAAGTTTCATATTTGCTTCTTGACTCTCTGATTTTCCATATACCCTTTTTGGGAGGATCATTCCTGATAGCAGATGGAGAAGAGAAAAGAGAAGTTTGCTTCCATGGCTGCATGTCTCTTCACTGGCCACTGTTCCTTACAACTCCTAAACCCAGGACCAGTCTTGTGGGCAGCAAGCATCAGGGTTTGGGGGGTTTTCTTTTTTGTTGTTTTTTTTTTCCCTTGGGACCATTATCTACATCATTATCATTGCACTGAAGGCCTGGGGAAGAATTCTGATTAATAGAGATTGCTGATGGCTTGAATAACAGATAGCCAGTTTTTACTGTATGTGTCTATAAATAATGTATTCTGCAATTTAGGGTATACTAAAGTCCTATTAACATAGTAAGCATTTGAACTTAATCAGTGACAATTTTGATCATTTTAACTACCCACTAATGAAAAATATACTTGAACACCTTCCCTTTCTGTGAGTAAAGAACTTATTTTGTATGAGATTCTTTTCTGACATCTTATGGGAACAATTTGGTATTATTCTTGGTTTCATTCTTTGCTTACAGTGAAGTGTGTGCACAAAATGTATCTATAATCAAAACATAAGGCTATATAGTTCAAGGGATATTTAAAATCCCTCTTTAAAATACTGTGTTGTAAATGCAAAGAATCACACCTTTTGATTGGATTATAATTAACAAAATCAGTTTAAGGTAACAAAATTAGTAGTAATTACTGTGAAAGCCATAGTTCTGCTCTAGGCTGCCAAGGATGCCTTTCCTTAAATTCTGAACAATTATCCTAGGTCAGTAGCTTTATTTAAAGTATCTACTTTTCTTTAATTTCTTAACATTCAGTTCAGTAAATGAAGAATACTTAAAGTTGTTTATGACCTCCTACTCAGCTTTTGAATTATTACCCAAGAAATCCAGCAAAATTCCATTTTTGTGAACTTTTGTAAGTCATGATAGATGTTTGGCATTGTTTTGTTCAAGTAACATTTACTAAGTTTACTTTTTGCAGAGTAAAGTGCCATGTGTAGGGGGCGAGAGATAAAAGTTTAGATAAGCCTCCATGCAGGCTATTAAGCTTACAGTTGAGGAGGGGCAAGAGACTATAATAGGAAGGAAGGAAGGAAAGCTATTATAATGACATGACATTGCATGATAAATGAGAAATGCCCAAATTCTGTATGAGTCAAGGAAAAAGGAAGTTCACCAAGGATCATAAGGGAAGGTATTATGAAGGCAAGGTTCTAGTCATCTCAGTTTTCTACTTCTCTGTCCTCTTCATCCCTTGTCTTAGTGTATAGTAACATGCTGAGGACCACTTCTTCAGAATTTACAAGTTGTGTCTCCTATCTGTCCAGTTCTATCTCCTCTTAGCCCTAGCTCCCTGGAATCTGAGAACCTATTGAGGGAGAGAGTTTTTTTTTTTTTTTGACCACTAGAACCTCCAAGTAAAGGTTTGTCTCTTAATTGACAGTATGCATAATGTGCGGGAATATATTTATGTGAAAGTCTAGTTTTAAGGACAAAAGAGAATCAAGTGTCTTGAAAAATTAAAAAAAAACATAAAAGGTGGTGACATTTGCAAAAATGTTGTTATTTTAGTCCCATTATAATGAGTATCATTTCTACTTGCCTCCCTTGTGAGACATTGTAAAGTATAAAGCATTATGTGTAGTGGAGTGACATTGATGGTGGTAGTAGTGGTGGTATAGTTCACTGTGTATAGTTATGCAGTTTTAGATATTAATAAAAACAACAGGCTGTGTCATTAAGCTTTAGGGGAAAAAAAGGCCAGAAGAATTATTCTAGGTATGTTTTTCCACTGGAGATGAAGAGGCCTATTTTCATTTTTCAAGCATTCCTAGGAAGGATAACAATGACTTTCATTTTGGTTAGCATCCTCAACAAAAACTGGACATTTCTGAAGGAAACCTGTCGTATGATTTTTTTTTAAATGTGGTTTGTATTATTGGCAGGAGTCATGGGAAGAAATCCTCTTTGCTAATTGATTTTTTTTAAAGATCTTTGGAAAAAAATTTGTTAATAGCTTGTGTAGTCTGTGCTGATGTTGAAATGGATAAGGATGATTGGGTTTGTGAAGTCTCTTTACCAATAAAAGACAGAACCCTCTCTGCAGCTTTTTGTTTTAGAGAGATGTCTAGAGCAGTGAGAGACTAAGTGACTTGTCCAGGGTCACATAGCTATTTGGGAGGAGGAACTTGAATTCAGGTCTTCCCTGCCTCCAAGGCGAGCTCTCTGTCCACTAGACCACACTGCCTTTTGTTCAAATAGACATCAATTTAAATAATATGGCACCTTCAACTTCTGATCATAGGAGCTGTATAGTGGAATGGCAGCTAGATTTGGAGTCAAAGGACCTGGCCTCAAAGATAGTCTATCAAACTTACTAACCTGTGTGACCTTGAACAAATCATTAGCCTCTTGAGGAATTAGTCTTCTCATCCATAAAATGTGAGGGCCTTAAAATGAATAACCCTCAAGTTACCTTTCAGCTCTAAAGCTATGTTCTTATGATACTACTATTCCATGGTATGCCATTTTCTGTTTTGGAAAGGCAATCAAACAAAAAAAAAGTTTTAATCAGCCTTTATTATCTTTAACATATATGCTGCTTGATGTTTCAGCATGAGCTAATTTTAGTTCTATGTTGACATTAAAATTTGGGCTAATAGCATTTCTGGGTCAACAAAATATCATGTCACAGATTTTTTAAAACATCTTTAATTTTTCCCCCAATTACATGTTAAAACAATTTTTGAAATTTGTTTTTAAAATGTTTTCAATTCCCAATATTTCATAGATTTTTATCATGCTTAGGACTAAAAGGAACCTCTAATATCACCTAATCCGACACATTATTTTCAGGAAATTGAGCATGAGAGGTTAATTGACTTGCTTGAGATCACAAAGGCAGAAAAGCAGGATTTGAATTTAGAGTTCTCAGAATCCGAATGTCCTAATTTAATCCTAAAATCCTAATTCACTGCACTATAATGTTCTCTTGGCTTTAGGTATCAAAACTAAATGTTCGTGAGGGCAGCTAAATGGTGCATTGGATAGAGTGCCAGGCCTGGAAGTAGGAAGACTCACCTTCTTGAGTTCAAATGTGACCTCAGGGACTTTACGTTTGACTAGCCAAGTGACTTTTAACCCTGTTTCAGTTCTTCATCTGTAAAAGGAGTTGGAGAAAGAAATGGCAAACCACGTTAATAAATCTTTGCCAAGAAAACTCCAAAGGGGGTCAAGAAGAGTCAAACATGACTGAAATGAATGACCAACAATTATTTGTGAATGTATCTTTTTCAGGCAATAACTTCTAGATTTCATGACCATAATTTTGATGAGATAGATGTATATGAACTAAACTGAGTCAAAAATGGGGAAATCTGGGGGCGGCTAGGTGGCACAGTGAATAGAGCACCGGCCCTACAATCAGGAGGACCTGCGTTCAAATCCAGCCTCAGACACTCAACACAAAAACTAGCCAAGTGACCTTGGGCAAGTCACTTAACCCCAATTGCCCTCCAAAAAAAAAAAAAACACAGGGAAATTTAATTTAAAAAAACTCTCCTATAAAATTGTTACTTGCCTAGTCACCTGGGTTATCTCTTCTGAGGAATTAATCGTGAAAAGCAAATAATTTCCCTTGGTTTTGTCTGGTCATTTAGAATACCTAGTCAGAATGCAGTTCCTACTACCAGAATTAGCTTTGGATAAGGAAATTAGAAACAGGAAAGATTTATTATACTGTCCCTTTGAAACGTTCCTAGGGACGGTCTCCATTCACATCTTTGTTTTTTCCCTAACTCTGTAATATAGGGGTATTAGGGTTAAGGTTATTAAGTTACTTGTGGTTAGTTCCTCTAGGTAGACACCCAGATAAGGATAATTTGTTATAGAAAAAAATAAAATCTTCTTAGAAACAAAATAGCAGTTGGGGAGTGGGCAGAAGAATAATTTTTAAATTTTCTATTTAATCCTACTAATATCTGAATTCCCTGCTTTGCATAACCACTGTCTTGGGCAGATTTTTTTCCCCCTAGGAATGGGGATAGATTGAACTTTATTCCTTGACTTCAATTAGCTCTCAGAAATCAAAATTTAGTTTTCTGGTGTGCTATAGTTTATATTTATTGCATCTCTGTGGAACATCCATATAGCTCAAAAGTGATTGTCACTATTGACATTTTGGTCATATCATCAGAGTATTGGGAAAGTTCCTATGACTTGATTGTGTCCATTACCTGGCTCTGGACACTACTACTCCTAGAATATCCCAAGAGATAACTGTATAATCTCTCCTTAAACATTTCCCAAGATTCCACAGTCCCAAATGGTTATGCATTGTGTTGGCTTATATTTTTAAAAGAGAGAATGTTCTCCTGAACATCAAAACAAAATTTCTTTTAAAGTTGCTACTTATTTCCATCTGTCCTATTCTTCATTGGTATGCATGCATGCATGTGTTTGTGTGCACACACACACTTTTTTGACACCCTTGTCTTTTCATACATTTGAAGACAATAGTCTTTGCTTTCTCAGAGATAATTGAACGTAAAAATCATGAGTATAAATTTAAGAAATACATATAATGACATAAGTGCCAGAGCTGGAAGAAGCCTCAGTGAGTCTGAAATTCAGTACTCTCATTTTACAGCCAAGGAGAACAAAACTCAGAGAGTTTATTTTATCTTGCTTGCCCAAACTCACATGATCAATTAAGCAGCAAAACTAAAAATTAAACTGAGGTCCACTGACTCCCAATCCAAGATTCTTTTTCTTCAAAGGGCATGTACAGACCTCTTCCAATTTTAATGTTTTTATTGTAAGTGAGAAACTTTATTTTATTGTTTATCAATAAATATATTTTCTTGTAGAAACTTTTATAACTTTTAGATGACTGGCTAAACAAGGTGCTATGGAAGAGGGGTCATGAACTGAGCCTGTGCTATTGTTGATTTAGAGAATTCCTGCATGAGGAATCTCCCTTTATTAATGTAGGTTGGCACCTTTTTTTCAATGCATAGTCTTTGAAAGTTTCCTCAGTCATTGAGACATTACCAGGGTCATACAGCTGGTATGTGTTTCAGAGAAGGGACTCAAACTCAGGTCTCCTACCTCCAAGGCTGGCTATCAGGCATCATTCTCCAGCCAGATGACCAAACAATGCAAAATAATTCAGGAAATATAGCACATTTATTACTTAGAGGTTCATTAGCTTTTTATTAAAATATCATAGACCAATATGAAGCCAGCATATGCCTTTCACATTGTAGGTGCTTAGTTAAAGTTTATTGAGTTAAACTGACATAAGACTGACCAATTATATTAAATTTAGTGATGTGTTTTAGAAAGAGAGAGACACGGTTAACAGTTTGGTCTTAGGAAGGAATACTATGAAGACTGGACCTGTGATTTCATTAGCATAGGAAATTCCCAAATGAGGGAACTCCCTCTGCCAATCCTTGGTGACATCTTCTCTGCAACTTACAATCTTCAGGTGTTGCCTTGAGCAGTGAAAGGTAGAAGGACTTGACCAGGGTCACACAGCCAAGTGTGTTTGTGAAACACAACACAAATCCATTTCTCCCTGGTTTCCAGACCAGATCTCCATTCACTATGTCACATTGCTTCTAGGAAAGAAAATAGCTATCAAAAGAACAGTTTTTAATTTAATGCTAAGTTCAGGTGCCTAACTTATTGCTTTTAAAATTCTTAGTTTGATCAGGGAGAAACTACATGGCAAACAGTGGGTAAAGGTCCTGCTTAGGATTCAGGAAAGCCTGAGTTCAGGTCTTTATCACCTATATTTTGGATGTGTGATCTGGGGCAAGTCACCTAACTATAGATTGCCCTAGGCAAGTATTTGAGACCAGCCCCCATTGACAGTTTCTATATAGAGATGAATTCATAGACCTAGACCAATTAGGTCTGTACATTTTAAAAAATAATGAACATTATCTTTAAAGGATGCAGAAAAGTGTTACCCATAAAGGGTTAAGTGAATAGGTATAGTTTCAAAACATACAGGCAAGATAATGCATTTTTAAAAAATATTTCATAGAGTGTCAGCTGAACTCCAGTTTATCATTTTATTTTCTTATAGATGTTTCCCTCAAACTTTGAGAAAATATTAAAGAATTCCATTTCTTTAGTATATCCTAAAGAACAGCCCAAAATCAAGAGAACACTAGAGAGTTTTCGGCTGCCTTCTTGAGGAGTTACTTTTTGAGGCTTAGAGATCAAGGGTTTGTTTCTTTGTCATTGCTTTGTAGCAGAACAAAGGAAATGCTGCAAAACCTTAACAGGGAACCATATATGCTTTTCAAGAAGCCATTTTAACTCCTCCCCACTTCCCTCCTCTGGGTTTGATAATTAAATTTTACTCTAGGTGTTTCACAGCAGAGGTCAAAATTGCCTTTAATGGCAATAATGCACATTAATAACTATGTGGGAGCTAGTAACATGATCCTTAATTAGAACCAGTAATCTGATAGGTTTAATCAAGACACAGGAGGTCAAATGGAAGTGTATTGTTCAGTTTCAGTATGCAGCCCTCCAAAAAAAAGAAAGAAAAAGAAAAGCTACTGCTTCTTAGAGATGGCTACAGCACAGTTTTAATATGTATACTAGTCTAGTCTTGTACTAAGGATATCAGTTTTTAAATGGATTTAGTTTGTTAAAAATACTTTTGTGTGTAACTTTTAAGGAGAAATTCTAAAATTTTGAACAGCTGTTTCCCTGAGTGTAACCAAAGAGGAATGTGATTAATAGGGACTTTGTTTTGAGAAATGTTTCGTAAGAAAAAGCATGTCTTTTCCCTTTATTGAAGCTTTAAGACATGTATATAATCCCACATTCCTAACCCGGTGCAAACTGTGACATCTCTCCTGGAAATAAAGCTTTCAATTACACAGAGAATTTTTAGAAATCTTGGTTGTCAGCAGCTATGCAGTTTTTTTTTTTTTTAAAGCAATTGGGGTTAAGTAACTTGCTCAAGGTTACACGGCCAGGTGTTTCTGGGTGGGTGCTAAGTGTCGAGCCCGGGATTTGATCTCCAGGTCTTCTCAACACTGGAGCCGGTGCTCTTACTTGCTGTGCTACCTGGCCGCCCCAGCTATGCAGTTTTGTTGATGAGAATACTGCCTGAGATTCTAATTTGTCATTAAGTCACCACACAGCACAAGGTGTCTATTTTCCTTCTGCATTTTTGCCATTCATAACCTGGGGAATAATCATTCTTTTTAAAGCACTTTGAAGATCTTTCAGGAAAAAAAAAATCTAAACGATTCTTTTCATTTTCTTCTCTTCTGTACTCTCACATCTCTTTCTGCAGATCTAATTCTTTTTGTCTTCAAAGGGTCTTCCACATGTGCAGGGAGGGGGATCTAGGTGTTGTGGAGTGGAATGAGTGCCTGACCTCGAGAATGGGTTTTGACTTTGCTAAAATTCTATTTTAATGATCAGAAGTGAAAACCATCCCACAAACATTAGAATAGGCATTGGATTAAATGATCAGTCAGTCAAGAAATATGTTTTAAATGCATACTATGTGCCAAGCACTTTACTAAGTACTGGGAATACAAAAGTACAAACAACAATCCCTTTTCTCAAGGTCCTCACAGTCTTATGGGGAAGATGACAAATAACCATGTACAATCAAGCTACATATAGGATAAGTTGAAAATAATCAGCAGAGGGAAGGTAGTAGAATTAAGGGGTAACAGGAAAGTCTCCCTATAGAAGGTGAGATTTTAGGTGGAACTTGAAGGAAGCCGGGAGGTGGTGATAAGGAAGAACATTCCAAGTGCAGGGGGCAATCAGTGAAAATACCTGGAGTAGAGAGATGTGTGTATTGTTTGAGGAATGCCAACGAGGCCAATGTCACTTGATTTCAAAGTACGTGTGATTGCAAAGTTGTAAGGTGTAAGGACTGAAATGATTGGTACAGGGAAGAGAGAGGGTGAGTTATGAAAGACTTTGAATGCCAAATAGGATTTATATTTATTTCATCTTGAAGATGTTAGGGAGTCACTGACTTTTAAACATTGATTTTTATGTTTTTAAGTAAGATGACAACAGTGTGTGATAAGTAGGCCCAGAGATATTTTGTTTATCATTTTTAAACTTTACTTTCCAGAAGAATTTTGTACATTCTCATAGATGAGATTTTTCTTATCTGAAAGTAGCATGCTATGTACAATAGAAGTCATTTCCTCTCAAGAAATAAAAGGGTTAGAAACTGAAGGCAATTTTTTAAACAAAACTGGTAGCTATTCAAAAGTCAAGACACATTAGTTATCCCTTTGGAAAACAAATTATTTTTTCCATTAGCTTTCACAGTCAGTTTTATCCAGCTTTAAAATATGTAGTATTAAAATCAATCAAACTTGAAGGTTCTGAAATAAAGTATATTTTTTTCATTTCTGTGTGAAGCATTAAAAGTGTCTCGATGGATATTTTAGACCAGTTTTTAAAATAACTTATTGAAGTTTTCTAACATTATTTATGAATGGGCAATATTATGTGTGCTATCTAGATTGTAAACATCTGAAAAATCAAACTCCACGTGAAATAAAATAGAAAGATAAGTTCCTGCCAACATTGTCTATCCTTGATTTGGAAAAGAAAATGGAATGTGATGTAATACAGATTGGATTTTAATTTTTCTTACTCTAAGCCAAGTAATGTCACTATTAGATTTTTATATTGTATTGTCAGGAAAATGACTTGTTACATTTTGAACATTGCAGCTAGAGGTATTGCTGAACATTTTTAAAAATAGCATTTCAGGTAATGCCACTGATATCTAGAAGGTTTTACCTTCTACCTGCTGCAGTGGCAACTATGCTTACTGCTCATTTTGCTATGTTCTATTTTTGAACACAGGAATATTCCAATGTTAAAAGAGAAGTTTTTTATTTTCCTTTTCTTCATATGAGGAAGGCATTGGATCCCATGAATGGGGGTTTCTCATGCTTGTAGTTATACTTGCCTTCTTTTCTAGAGTCATCCACCCTTTGTGGCAGAGTTGTAAATCTACAGCTCATCAGTTCTCTTCCTGCCCAGTGGCAAAAGTGAGATGCCTACTAGGTCAGGGTAGAGATAACTAAAGGTATGGGAGAAATATGGGATATTAATCTCATCCGGGTGATTTAAGGAGAATCATTTGGGAGTCTAGATTTGAGCATTTCTCCTTTTTTAAATAAAATGAAATTGAAGCAAAACTTATCATGGGTTTGTGGATATTTCCATTCATGCACAAAAAGGGTAGGTTTAGTGAAAAGCAAGGTTCTACCTCAGCTTAAAAGTTGGTAGAGTGAACAAATTACAACTTATGGAACATTTTTCTTATATACTATTGAGTAAATCACTGTTTTTTGGGTCAAGGCATAGAAAAAAAGGCAGGGTGGTTAAGCGACATGATACTGATTTAAGCATTAACTCAGTGATGACTTCAGGGAATTTCTAATGCCATAAGGGATGTTAGAAATAACTTGGTCCAACCCTCTGTTCTTGCAAATTAGGAAACTGAAGCTAAAGGAGTTTCATTATAGAACAAGGGCTAGAATCCATATCTCCAGATTCCCAGTCCCATGCTCTTTGTGTTATACTGTGCTGTTCCTCAATGTGGTCATCTGTTCTGTAACATACCCCTAGGAATGAAACCAACTATTCCATCGGAATAGACTATTCTTGGCTGTATCTAACTCTTTGTAGATGTGGGCAGGTGAGTCTGGTTCAAGAGTCTTCTAAAATGACAACTTCAGCTCTAATATCCCTTTATCCTCCACATCAGGCAAAAAGAAGCTAAGATCTTTTTTTTTTTTTAAAGCAGTCGGGGTTAAGTAACTTGCCCAAGGTTACACGGCCAGTTATTTCTGGGTGTGGTGCTAATTATCTGAGCCCGGATTTGATCTCTGGGTCATCCCAACACCAGAGCCGGTGCTCTTACTCGCTGTGCTACCCGGCCACCCCAGAAGCTATGGTCTTTAAGGTGGATATAGAGGGTAATAATTTCATACCTTTATTCAATGTCCATAAGGTTTTATTTCAGTTAACTTCATTCAGCCAGCTCCTGATTAGTGCATGTAAAAATCCCTCCTGAAGTGGTCCCATCATTTGAATTTGCACTGCATATTTCCTTTGGACTGAAAAAAGTTATGATATTTTACATGATGATGATTCAAATAGTGAAAATTCAAATATATGCCGCCACTTCAGGAGATTCACTATTTTCACTAATCGGCACCTGGCTATATATTGGAAGGCACCTGGGAGTGAATTGTGGAGAACTCTATACATTCATGCTTTGGAATGTACACTGATTTCCACTTTCTTTCCAGGGACTGTCGAAGTGTTGGCTTCAGTCTCCAAAGCCTTCTGTGACTTGTATCATTGTTACCTTAGAGATAATCTCTTTCTACATTCTCTTCATCCCTGTGCACTCTGAGATCAGCTGGTGTGCTTCTGCTGACTGTAACTTTAAGTTTATTCTTTGGGGAACTGAAGGTAGTAGTTTGTAACCAGGGACTTTATCTTGGGAATCGCTTCCTTCTCTGTCTCCTAAATTGGTAACCATGAAAGTGTTCTGGCCAGAGAGCCGTCTTTTTAGAGATAATATCAAGAAATGACACTAGGATAGTGGTCTGTTTTCAAATAATTGCCACATCTATTCTATGTATTTTTGCTAATGATACTTTTAAAGATTATGTTATGAACATGTTGTAATGGAGGATATAATTTTTAAAATATGATCACCTAAAACTGCGGAAAAGCTCTGTCCTTCCTCCCTCCTTTCTTCAGATTTTTGCAGAGAAAATAGTGCTGTTTTTCAAGCACAAAGAGTATATGAATGTAGCATCCTGAAAATTGAGGGTGTACAGTAAATTTTAGTTCTGATAAAGAGGAAAAATTGTAAGCATTGAGGAGTTTTAAAAATTAATTTGAGTTTAAGAAAGGAAAACTTTTTGTAAACTCTCAAAAGCCAAGATTTTTTATAATTTTATTTTTCAACTATAACTTAAATTAGTTGCCTCAAAAGTATTGCTTTTCCTCTTAGACACTTTTAGATTGTATATTGTGAAAGTTATTAAACAGTATGGTAGCTCCGGTGTTATAGATGTGTAAAATTTTTTAGCCTCTTTGAACTTTTTACAAAAGATGTTATTTTGGGCAAACCATGTTTTATGCTGCACTCTTGTTTAGTTTCTGGTACTGAGGCAAAAGCTAACTAGATAAATATTGTTCTAAAACTGAGATCACTCCTCATTATCCACATCCATACTGCTTTGTTATCCCCTTTTCTCCATGTTTATCTCTACCTCAATAAACACTAGGGGAAAAATAGTATGCACGTTTATTTAATATAAACATCAAGGGGATGTCCAACTTCTTTTGTTGTACTAGAATTTTGTTGTTTGATTTGCCACCATGCAGATACTTTCCTGATTCTTATATGTGTCTCTAGTCTTTCCCCTGAGCTTCAGACACATATCACCAACTGCCTTTGGATATCCCATAGGCATCAGACTGAGGATGTCCAAATACAGAAGTCATTATCTTTTCCTCCAAACACTTCTTACCCTATTCCAAATTCTCCTATTTCCATTGAAGTTACCTTCATCCTTCCAGTTAGCCCTGCTTGCAACTTCAGGATCTGTTTCAGCTGCTCACTCTCGCTTCACATAACCACATTGTCATTTGTCTCCTGTGTAATCCACTTCCCTTCACTTATACAGCTATACCCCACGTTCTGGCCCTCCTCATCTCCCACCTGGGCTATTTCAGTACCCTTCTAACTGACCTCCCTGCCTCATTTCACCCTTCACCATTCTAAAACCATAGTCTGACCATACCCCCAATTGATTATTATTACCTCTAGGATCAAATATAGAGTCCTCTGGTTGGCATTTAAAGCTTTTCATAGCGTGCCTCTTTACCTTTCCAGTCCTGTTTTACTCCCCTCCGTTCACCCTATGATCTATTAATGCTTATCTCTTTACAGTTTTCACACACAGCTCCCCATTTCCTGTCACCTTCTGTACCTTTATCTTTTGCCTAGAATACCCTGCCCCCTCATGTCTATTTCTGAGTTTCCTTGACATCTTTTAAGATTTGGCTCAAATTGCGCCTTCTACAGGAAGCCTTTCGTAGGGCCTCCAGCTGTTAATGCCTTCCTCTCTCAGATTACCTGCATCTGCTCTTTGTATTTTATATATATATATATACCTAGTTATATACATTTTGTCTCTCCGTTAGATTGTAAGGTTCTCTAAGTCAGGGAGTGTTTTTGCTTTTCTCTGTAATCCTGGCATTTGTCACAGGGTAGGTGCCTAGTAAATGCTTGAGAAATACTTGTTGACGATCCTGACTGATGATTCAATAAATGGATTTTAAGACCATAGATGGAAAGGGCCTCAGAGGTCATCTAGTCCAGTTCTCTCTTTTTACATATAAGGAAATTGAGGTCCAGGGAGCTGAAGTGAGTTTCCCAAGGTAATATAGGTAGTTAGTGGTAGAATGAAGATCCAAACTCTGGAGGCAAATTCAGCATATTTTGCATTGTACCATGTGCTTGGAAAGGGATTTTATTATGTTTTCATTTTTATTATACTTTTATTATGTTTTCATTACACAAATTGACCTGTAATAGGAGGAATTAAATTGAGCAATTACACTTGACCACCTACAATATGCCTTGATGAAGTACTTGATTGTCCTTCAAAAGTCCTGGTAGCTTTTCTCTCATCTATTTGATTACTTATCTCCCCTTATGGTTCTTCATGGTTGTATTTCTGCTCACTTCTCCTTCCATAGTCTTAGGCTGTCCCACATCTCTCTTTGACTTATTTCCATTGTTTTTTTTCCTCCATTCTATATTGCCTATTTTAAAGCCTCATGACTTCAGTTAGAGACCACAGACAGACAACAGCACCATATATTTAAGACTGTCACATTCTTTAATAAATTTTCAGCTGACTTGTATGTGGGCAAATAGTCTAAATGACTTGCCCAGGGTCACACAACCAACAAGTGTCTGAGGCCATATTTGGCTCAGATTTTCCTGACTCCAAATCTAATACTCCATCCATAGTACCACCAATTAACATGTAAATACTTCGTTACATCAATTATCTGTAATTTCATTGATCTGGATACATCAAGGTGCTATCATTTTATTGGATGTGAGTATTCCCTCCACTAATCATTGTCTTTCTCTCACTTAATATTAAAGAAATGTTTATTATAATTTTTTTGAGTAGCAGTTACTGGTTGTATATTTTATTTGGTGATATTCTGGTATGCATATCCTATTATCTTTTCCTTACCTTTTAATATTTCTTAAGTCTCTTTTATATCCCTTTTTCTTATGTCTTGTTGCCTACAACAGATTTGAGTTGGCAGAAAATGCGGGATAGTTGAAACTTAACAATCACATACATGTAGCAATTTCATACCTTGAAAAGCATGTTCAAATATATTTCATTTATTCCTTATAAGAACTCCAGAGGCAGACAGGAAAGGTTATATCCCTTTTTATACATATGAACAGGGCAAAGTGAAGTAGATACCTGTTTTGTGTAACCAGAAAGGCCAAGCCAGTCCCTAGGAGGTGGATGTTAGGGGGAGGTGGATTTGAATGCCACCAAAATTAGAGTGTTCTAATAGTTGCCTGTGCAAAGATGAAATGGGCTAACAATGAATTTTTCTACCCTAGAAGTGTTCGATGAAGATTTGTTTGTAAGAAGATTCTTATATTGGGTAGATGGTTGGACAAAGATAATTTCTCAGGTTCCTTCAAACTTAGACATGTTCTGATTCTCTGTCACACAGTTTTAGACCTAATGAGAATCAGAGAAGGGCTTGGTGTTAACTCCAAACTGGTGTACTCTTTATACCCTATCAAGCTATCCCATAGATACTTAAAATATACGATCTCTGTTTCTAATACAGGGGAAGAAAAACACCTATTTTTTTTTTTCTAATTTGGGATTGCCAATGCTGTTATAACAAGCAAAGCAAACAATATGATTTTATGTAATCCTAAAACACTCAGTTAAAGTATGATAATTAAATGCATAAAGCTGCATGTGGCCCACTGGACGTATTTAAATTGTATTTTTATGTGTCCTATTCTGTATTCCAGTTAAGAAATATAAATTTTCAAGTGCATGTAGTAGTAATGCCCTGCAGGATGAATCTTGTGGGAAATGGTCTGTGGATGTGCCCTTAGAAACAAGAGGACACCAATAATATTTAATGTGTTACCCATTGGGTTAAGAGTATGTAATGAAGATCCTGGGGAAAAGATTCCTTCTCATCTGGGAAGTTTTTAATTGGCATCACTGCCTGGAATACAATTACATCAGGATTGCACTTCCAATTATCAAAGAGTTTACTAAAATCTGACCTAGGAAGGGCCATACTCAAATTAACCTGTGAGGACTTTGTAACATTTTTAGTGTTTGATCTTTTCATTAGGTAAGAGTGAAAACTAGTGAGAGTCAAGCATTGACCATCTCCTTTGTCCTATGACACAGTTTTCTCTAAAGTTTCATGCCATTATTTCGGTGTCTCAGGTTTGCCTTGTATTCACAACAATAGGATTTGCCTATTTATGAACTGACTACTTTCAGACACTTCCTTTCCACCCTTTCTCTTCCAGTAGAAGTGAAATTTATAGTTTGTGTACATCATTAATTTTATGGTGAAAAATTAAAAAAAAACATGTTTAACAGGGCTTATAAATTCAATTTAAAGTGATAAGACATATAGTACACTTCTCTACCAGTTCTGTTCTGGCACTTTGCTTTAAGCCACTAACACATAGCATGTTGTTTACATTCTAGGCACCTCCCCTCTCCTCCTTCTTCAAAAATGCTTTTTGTCCTTCCTGCTTTATTTTATCTCTGGCAATTAGCAAAAAAGAAATCATTCTTTTGCTCTGGGGCAGATAACAGCAATTTGAGACTAAAATTATGTTTGGTGATGTGCTTGTAGATATTTATATTTGGCTCAAAGATTATGATTTTTTAAAAATTATCCAGAGTCCCTAGCTTCATTAGTATTAATTTCTTTTTTAGGAGGCTTAGTATGCTTAATGGGTAATTTCAAAGGATCTGTTTTCCACAACTTGATTTGAACATGCTGAGCCTGATCCCCTTAAGGGAAAGAATAGCATCAAAATTTTGCTGGAAGCTCCCATATTGATGGTAGAGGTCAGTCAACATTTAGCTGTGATGAGTCCCTTTCCTTTCTGGCAAACCTTTTTTTTTTAAATGTCCACTCTACTCCAGGATATTTCTAGTTAGGGATTCAGGGAAACCTTCTGACTCAGACTCGCTCCTTTACCTTTATGACCTAATAGGAAGATCTTGGCCCCTGTCCCAAGAAACCTGAATTGCTTTTTAGATTTCTTCCCACCCCAATGTACTTTGTAAAAATTTTAATCTCAAGGATCAAGGACTTCCTAATTCTTCCCTCCCACCTGCACACTTTTCTAAACCCATTAAATTTGGGAACTCTCTATTAGTCACTTATTAAGCAACAGCCAAATTCCGGAATCTTAGTCACTTGTTCTGCAAGGTTGAGTCTTAGAACTAACCACCTCATCACTTAGTAATTTAGTTTAGGAGAATGGAAATCCTAAAGGATTAACATAAATGTATTTTAGCTAATTGTTGAATGGTATTCTAGTATTGGTCAGATATGGAAGAATGTTATCATGAAAAGGATGAAAATTTTACTAGAATTGAGTATCCTAAAAAGTAAAACTTTAAAACGCATTCTTCTTTTTTTTTTTTTTTTAGCAATCGGGGTTAAGTAACTTGCTCAAGGTTGCACGGCCAGTTATTATTTCTGGGTGTGGTGCTGAGTATCTGAGCCCGGATTTGATCCAGGTCATCCCGACACTGGAGCCGGTGCTCTTACTCTCTTACTCGCTGAGCCACCTGGCCGCCCCTAAGCAATTGGGGTTAAGTAACTTGCTCAAGGTTACACGGCCAGGTGTTTCTGGGTGGGTGCTAAGTGTCTGAGCCCGGGATTCGATCTCCAGGTCTTCTCAACACTGGAGCCAGTGCTCTTACTCGCTGTGCTACCTGGCCGCCCCGGAGCCAGTGCTCTTACTTGCTGAGCCACCTGGCCGCCCCTAAGCAATTGGGGTTAAGTAACTTGCTCAAGGTTACACAGACAGGTGTTTCTGGGTGGGTGCTAAGTGTCTGAGCCCAGGATTCGATCTCCAGGTCAGTCTGACACTGGAGCCGGTGCTCTTACTCACCTGGCCGCCCCTTTAAAATGCTTTCTTAACGATGAGACAGTGCCTAATTACACATTATAATGTGTTCAGTTTAATTTTTTAGCCATTTATAATGGACAGATACTAAAACTTCTTGTTCTGTGAGAGTATATGCTTTAGGCTAAAGAATCACACATTTCTGTCCCCTGAAAGTATTTAAAGGGTAGAAGAGATTAGTTTATTAATTATTTCTAGATTATCTTTTCTGCATGTTTACTTTTCTGTAATTTTATGTCTTTTAAAATTTCAACCTACTGGAAGAGAGCTCTACTTTTAAGTTAAAGAAATAATAAGTATTCTTATTTTAAAAAAATCCTACTCCATGCTTAATGTTTTATTTTCTGTCATAGTCTATCACATTACTTCTAGAAATATAAGCACTAGCTTTGGTTATTTAATTTCAACTATTATGTTGTTGTTATTGTTTTATTTATATTAACCAGTGTTAAATGCTTAAGTGTTTCTAGAAATTTATAAGGGGACCAGATATTCCTTTACTTGGACCAAATCATGACCCTGTAAGTTGTCTGACAACTTAATAGTTGCTTTGTAAATTAGGCATAAGTCTACCTTGTCTCCACATATGAATAATCTACTTGGGGCATGTAGCTATCTTCAAAGTTTAACCATTGACCAATGGTCTCCAAAGTAGGGGCTTTGCAAGATAATATGGTAGAGTACATTAAAAAAAATGTTAGACTTGTTATTTTTAAAATAAACTTTACAGGTATGTTTTCTAATTTTGACTAAATTAACCCTCACAAAATGGACAAGGAGCTCAAAACATTTGTGCAGTGGAATTACAAACTAAAGATGATGGCAATAGGCCAAGCACAAGCAAGCAAAGAAAATGGCAGCATTGACACATTTCCTCCTAGGACAAGCTCTCCATAAGTTTTATTATGGGATAAAAATATTGATCAGATCAGATCCAACAGGAAGATGGCCCTGTTGGCAGATTGGAAGACATTAGGTGATTTCAAACATAGTTTAAATCTGTTCTAGTTAATATTGAACCTTACCTCTAATGTATGTTTTTCCTGATAATGGTAGCAAATAATGGCATGAAGCTGTCACTATTTTAAAAATTACCTGTAAAACATGAAGACAGATCTCCATGTTTTTTCAGTTATATTTAAAGTCTTGTACTTAACAAAAATCTAGAACTTTACAAAATTTCACTAAATTTAATGATGGATGTTTAGAAGCCTCTTTTGAAGCTTTTAATATTACTAGATAGTGAAAGATCAGTACCCACATACATATATTGGAGAAATACTTATTCATCCTGCCACAGTAAAAAAAATGACTTGAATAGTACATGGAAAAAACAATATGGCAACAAAAAAAGAATTCATTTGTTAGCAATTTCTGTTAGGAGATGCATAGGAAGTATTGTTCAAGATTGGAAAAAACATATGAAAACAAATTAGACAGCGTGGGAGCTATGCTGTTAAGTTGGATGAAAGTTCAGATATTTTTGACATATTTCAGCTTATGATATTTCCTTGATTCTGTTTCTTTGATGAAATGAAGAATTACTTCTTTGTAAGCCACTAAATGAAAGATGAACTGGATCAGATATATTCTGAACAGTAAATGATTTCTTTAATAAAATTAGTGTTTTATGGGAGGGAGCAGTGCTGCAGGAACTTTGAGTATGGCCACTATGGAGTAGCTGCTTTATTTTGATTTTTTTTAAAGGATTTTAGGAATAAGATTACATAGCTTCACATATGAATTTCATTCACTGAATCATTCATAATCAAACCATTGCAGCACAAAAAGTTAGAAGCAGAAATTCTCAAAGTGCTACAGGATGGCATTACTGTAGTTAATTTTATTTTTAAATACAACATTTTAAGAGTACAATCTTCATATTGAAGTTGGGAATGTCCATGAAAACCTTTTGTGCCACATAGAAATGTATATATATGTATATTCAAAACTTGCACTTTTTTTTGTAATGACAAGTGACTGTCAATAGTATGCTTCCTAGCATATATTTTAAAAAAAAACACTCAATTTGCCCTTTTAAGCCAAGGTAATGGAAACAATGAGTGAGAAATTAACTGTTTTTCAAAAGAAACTTGTACTATGGAGAGAGCATTTTGGAAATGAATCTTTGGAAATATTTCCATTGCTAAGTGATTTTGTTGTTGAAAACAATATATGTCACCTATTTAAAAAAAAACTCATATCTACTTATAGTTAAATTTGGAAGAAGAACTTTCTGACTGATTCTTTTAAAAAATCTTCCAAATGAAGCATTTGATCAGATTTCAAATCTTTTTGGTAAAAATATAAAAATAAAATACCTTTCTCTTAGTTTGTAAGAACAGCTGATTAACCTCAGAGAACATGGAAATTTATTGGGCAAACTTTAACACAAAACCTTAATGTAATTGGTGGATGAGATTGAAAAAGGGGTATCATGATTTTAATAGGCTTCTCCAATGATGCACTTTTCCCAGTTGAATCTACTTATCTTTTGAAAGGTATTTTTCCCAATTATGATGGTAATTAAACCAATTATTGAAAAAAATTAGCTAAGAACCTGATCTTTTTATTTCTTTATCAGAGCATTATAAAATAAGATTTCAAAAATAGTGAAGAGTATTCAATCACATTGATCTCGCCAAATATTATTAATAATGGAATCGCTTAAGAACTTTAATTTTTATCTCATTTTTAAAATGGCTATTTTTTAGTATGGCATAAATTAGGCATAGACCAATATCTCATACTGTATATACCAAGATAAAGTCAAAATAGGCATATGATTTAGACAGATGTAAAGGGTGATACCATAAGCAAACAAGGAGAGTAAAAGTTTTTTTTTTTTTTGGTCAAATCTATGGAGAAGGGAAGACTTTATGACCAAACAAGAGATAGAGAGCATTATGAAATGCAAAATGAATAATTTTGATTACATTAAATTACAAAGGTTATACACAAACAAAACCAATGCCACCAAGGTTAGAAGAAGAGCAGAAAAAATGGGAAACAATTTTTACAGCAAGCATTTCTGATAAAGGCCTCATTTCTCAGATATATAGAGAACTGAGTCAAATTTATAAGAATACAAGTCATTCCCCAATTGGTAAATTTTCAAAGAATATAGAGAGGCATTTTTCAGAAGAAGAAATTAAAACTATAATCATGTGAAAATATACTCCAAACCACTCTTGATTAGAGAAATGCAAATTAAATAAATGTACAAAACTGTTTATAGCAGTTCTTTTTGTGGTGGCAAAGAATTGAAAATTGGGGGAATACTCATCATTTGGGGAATGGCTGTGCAAGTAGTGGTATATGAGTATGATAGAATACTGTTGTGCTGTGAGAAATGAACAGACCAATTTCAGAAAAACCTGGGATGACTTACATGAAGCTGAGTGAAGTGAGTAGAACCAGGAGAACATTGTACACAGTAACAGCAACATGGTGTGATGATTGACTATGATAGATTTAGCTCTTCTTAGCAATACAGTGATCCAAGACAGTTCCAAAAGACTCATGACAGAAAATGCTATTCACATCCAGAGAAAGAACTATGGAGTCTGAATATGGATCAAAGCATACTATTTTCACTTTTTTTGTGGCTTTTCCCTTTCATTCTATTTCTTCTTTCACAGCTTGACTTATGTGGAAATATGTTTACATGATTGCACATGCAGAACCTGTATCAGATTGCTTGCTCTCTTGAGGTGATGGGGACGAGAGGGAGGGAAGGAGAAAAAAATTTGAAACTCAAAACTTTATTTAAAAAATAAACATTGAAAACTATCTTTACATGTAATTGGGGAAAAAAATAAAATACTATTTACAGAAAATTGCTATTTTATATACTTTATAATGTACAAAATATAGTAGAGTATTACCACAGCCATTGCATGTACATAATTTATATACTTATATGTTTATATATGCATACATATGTAGTTTATACATATCTTGGAGGGGTGCTCAAAAAATCTTGCCAAAAAGGATGTGTGATCAAAAAAAAAAAAGATTTGAGATCACTAAACTAGAAGAATAGTTGGAATTTAGTAAAGCTAATAGTACTAGGAGTCAGAATGAGAGCAAAAGCACAGATAAATAATAAGAAGAATAGCTCCTAGTTATGTGACACTTTATAATTTACAATCCTTATGGTAAAATGTGAAGTATTATTATTATCCACATTTTAGAGATAAGAAAACAAGCTCAGAGAGGTCATGATTTGTCTGTACTCTATAGTTAACAAAGTAGCAGATCTAAAACAATTCAGGTCTTCCTATACTGTGCCTCCACGTCCTGTGATTTTTTTCCTACCACTCCATGCCTCCTCAAGCTTTCTCTGGCAATGGACTGAATGTTTTTTATCACTAGCAAGAAAATTCTGCTTTATGACAACTTGGATGACAAAGAAGATAGGTGAAAAAAAAGGACTTTTTTTTCAAATGAAAAATAATTACATGTTTATAAATCATGTTTGTATTCCTAATCCTGTGGTTATAATAAGATAGGGAGAAGATCATTGAATGTAATTGCTGAATCTTGAACAGAATAGATACAGTGCCCT
Source organism: Petaurus breviceps papuanus (assembly GCF_028583685.1). Lineage (NCBI taxonomy): Eukaryota > Metazoa > Chordata > Mammalia > Diprotodontia > Petauridae > Petaurus > Petaurus breviceps. Next base: position 86,152,115 of record NW_027187419.1, on the reverse strand, counting down.
TCGTAGAAATGTATAGGTACTAGAATTTTGTGCTTCTGAGATTTCTCTTGAACTGAATGTTGTCCCATGAGTTAAATGGGAATAGGCTGTTGCTGAGATCCCTGTCCCTTCCTGAGCAGCTGTGAAATGGTGGAATAACTTGGTAAGCCCTTGAGCAATCAAATGAGAATTTAGAATGATTTGTTCATTTACAATCCTTTTCCTAATAGCTAGCATTTATATAGTGCTTTGAGGTTTTCAAAGGACTTTACAAACATACCCCATTTTATTCTCACAACAACCCTGGAAGGTAGGTGCTATTATTATCCTTATTTTGTAGATGAAGAAACTGAGGCAGGCAGTGATTTTTTTTTTCAGTAATTTGCTTGGGGTCACATGATTAGGAAATGTCTGAGACCAGATCTGAACATGGTTCTTCCGACATGAAGTCTAGTGCTTTATCCACTGTGCTACTTACCTGCCCTTTTCTAATCAAATTAATGTCTGACATACATTAGAATGGAACTGAAGCTGATTTAAAACCCATCAATTGTAGGAGACAGTTAAGTCAGGGTGATTGTTTTGACACAATACCACATTATTTAATTCGTATCTCTAATTCCTTGCTATGGTTCCTCTCTGCCTCTTTCCCACTAAATCAGAAGACAGATCTTTTACTAGTTGGGAGAATATTATTTATAAATGTTATACTTTGTGATTTTTTTAAAGGTCTAGTACAAGAATTGACAAATTTTCCAAAGTGTATTGCTGAATTGACAACCCTTGTTCTCTTTCAGGTGTGTGTTACTAACCATGTACTAACTCTATCCCGGATACCGTGCCAACTCTTAAGGTGTCAAGGGGCCCACAGGTGGCTGCACATACAAGCAGCAGAGACAGGGGTGTTATGACACTTGTCACAGATCCTTTATGCTATCTTTATTACATGTGCTTTAGGTTGCCAACCCCTGGCCTAGTGATTTTTCTTCAGTTTTCCCTTGTTGAATTAGCAGAATCAACAAGGTACTGGAAGAGATTCCTATTGGTCTCTCAGGACTCCTTTAGGTTATCAAGGCATAAAGGATTTGCTGAATGTGAGGAAACATGTATAAACTTGCCTGAAATATATTTTGTTTTGGTTGGTAACTTTTAAAAGGCAAGAAGAAGGGGAGCCTGGCTCTTAAATCCCTGACATGTAGTAAGAATTTAATAAATGTTTGTTGATTGATTTATGAAGCCATTTGTAAAAGTGAAGGATCATTCACCAGCAGGGAGGGAGTGTAAGTGAATTAGAAGTTAATCAACAAGTATTTTTAAATCACTACTGCATGCCAGGCACTGTGCCAAAGCTCTGGTGACAAAAACAAAAATGGATCAGGCCCTGTCTGCCCTCAAGCAATTTATGCTGTAATGGGGGAGACAATAGACATCATAAACATGAATAAGTATATTCAAAATGTATACAGAATAACCTGGTAAATTGGGGGAGGGGTTACTAAGGGTTGTGAAAAGTCAAAGGCTTTGAGCATGAGTTAGGTCATGTGAGCAGAGTTTTGAAGTGATTCAGACATTATTTTTGTTGATACAAAGAACAGGAAATCAAGTTGGTATCCATTGATTGGGAATAGCTACATAAATTAACATACATCAATGCAACAGCATCTTACAGTGCCATAAGAAACAGGAATATGAAGATTATAGAGAGAAGCATCCATAGACATATAAAATGATGCAAAGTTAATAAGGAGACCAAGAACAGTATGTAAATGACTATAGTAACAGATATGGAAATTATAAACAAATAAGTAAATCAAGTGTTATAGATCTATAAAGACCAATGTAGCCCTGAAGAGATTTTTTTAAATGCAATTTTCTTTCTTCAGAGTAGCATGGATATAGAACATTGCATGTATTGTCAGGATTGTTTGGGATGGATAATTTTGCTGAACTGTTTTTTTTCTTCTTCTTTTTTTCCTGGATTAAGGAAAGGAGATGAATATGGTCCAAAATGAAGGGGATAAGAAAACAAAAGATCAATAAAAAATGTGTTAAGTGATTTGCACACAAATATTATGTACTCCCATTTCAAGATGGCAATTTGGAGCTACCAAGAAAGAGACAAAATATGGGGATTTGGAATGATATTTTTCAAAGGTTGCAGAAGGTGCTAAGTAATGAACATTTCCCCTGAAAAAAAAAATAAACACAGATGGATGAAAAAGTCCTAGGATAGCTCAGAGGTTATGGTATTGCTTCCAGTAGAAGGAAAAATATGTTTAAATAAATGGAATTTGTAATAGTTTCATAGTGACAGAGATCCTTAATTTGTACCTAGATGCTTCCATTTCTGTTCATCTTGATTTAATTGAGATACAGTGTTGTTTATTAGAAAGTAGACAATGGTCGATATTTGTATTGTTTTTCTAATTAAAAATTGTAAGAAAAAACTGGGGTGTTGGTGCATCATCTGTTAAATTTCAGCTATCAGAGTAGTTAAGTGGCAAAAATTATAAAATGCTGACCTTGAGAGTTGGGAAGAGCTGAGTGCAAATCCTCCTTCAGATGCTGAGTGATGCTGAACAAGTCACTTAACCTCTTTCAGCCTCAGTTTTCCTCATCTATTAAATGGGCCCAGGATTGTTGTGCCAATGAAATGAGAGAACATATTTAAAATGCAAATCTTAGAGCAATATGTAAATGCTAGGCTATTGTGGAAGCTATTATAATCAGTTACCCATCCCTGAAGAAGACCCTAGATACTCTATAAACCAGTAACACCATTCCTTTAGGGAGAATTAGCCAAACTGTATGCATAATGCCCAGGAGTAGCTGTCCTGGAACTGGGGTAGCCCTTTGTACTTTCCATTTTTCCCATATAATTTATCTTTGTAAGGCATCATTAAATTTATAAGGACATTTGCCATTAAAATAAGCATATAGAGAATTTAGCTAAAGTTGGTTGGCTGTGCAGGTTCAGTGCCATAGGGTCCATGATGCTGCATAATTTATTGCTTGGAACTGTTCACTGCAGAGGTATTTACCAGCAGGAAGGGAACATAAGTGAATTAGAAGTTAATCAACAAGTGTTTTGAAACAACTAATGTGTGCCAGGCACTGTGTGAAAGCTCTGGTGATGAAAATGAGTCAGAGCCCGGTCTGTCCTCAAGCAGCTTATGTTATAATGAGGGAGATAATAGACAACATAAAGCTTATGAGGTCTTTCCCTTTGTTCAGTACCTTTACTTTGAAGGTTTAAAATAGTCTAAGAAGCAGCAAAATCAACATCTAGTATGCATCCCTCCATCAAGAATCAAGCATGTTCTGTAAGTATCGGTGTGCTAGAAAACTAAGGAGAACAACACAGATCTCCAGGCTGTGGTTCTATTAAGTCAACAGAATGATTACAGAAAAATTTGCAAGATGGTAAAAATCGCTTCTTTACTGTGTAATATGCAGCATCTTCTTTAGTTTTTAAACCTGCCTCTGTGTTACTCATAGTTCATACTGAGATCATTTATCCACTTAACTGAGACACAAGGTGGCATAATGGATAGAAAGCTGGCCTTGGAGTTAGGAAAGACCTACTTTGAAGTCCTGTAGTCTGACACATACTGGCTGCAGGGCCCTGAGCCAGGCTCTTGGTACCTTCAGACAACTCTCTGTGATATATATTGCAGAGCATTGTGAGAAGGACCTCCTCACTGAGACTTTTTCTACACAGTTGAGATCACAAGTCCAGTGTTTTTTTTTTTAAAGGCAACTTAATAAGTTCAGATTGTAGGTCTTTCTGCTACATGACCTTCTCCTGGATGATCAGTAGCTGCTTTGTTGATGAGTATTGTTTGTCCTCCCCTACCCTAAACATTTTACTCCCTTTTTTTTTTCTTTTAAGCAATTGGAGTTAAGTAACTTGCTCAGGGTTACATGGCCAGGTGTTTCTGGGTGGGTGCTAAGTGTCTGAGCCCGGATTCGATCCCAGGTCATCCCGACTCTGGGGCCGGTGCTCTTACTTGCTGTGCTACCTGGCACCCCCCGTTTTACTCCTTTTTCTGGAGTATATAGCAATATGCAAGGCTGATTTAGTAACCTAAAGGAGTGGTTTGAATTTACTAAAGCAATCAGATAGTCCTAGTATCATGATGAGAGCTAATGCCTAGGTGACATTATGACACCCAAAGTTTTTCATAGTGACTGGCTAAACTTGTCTTAGCTGCCCTGGGGCGGAGGTGTGAGGCATTACCAGCTCCTTCTGTGCACTGCATTTTGTGGGTCCATGTGGATTGTGTTCATATACAGTTGATTCAGATATACAATTGTGCAGCACTCAGCATGCTAATTAGTGTTCCAATATGTAACTCAGAGTTAAAAATAAATGGTAAATGTGTGAGGCTGGGTATTAGAATCATTACTGATTATTTTAATATCTCATGTGGAAAATAACCTTGCATTTTCTTTAGTTACATTCTCTCTTTTTTGAGTCTAATGTATGTCCTTTTAATGAGTCTTCTTGGGATACCCTTAGAATAATTTTCTTTACTGATCTGCATTATATAAGCAGAGTTTTGTATGAGGGTTAAAGCAATAAACCTCATTTGGGGCTTAATTTACCTTTTTTCCAGTGGTTCTTGTTTACAGTTAGAGCTGTGGTTACAAATGGCTTTTCAGCTAAGTACTTAGGTTTAGAAATGTTGATTAGAATTTTTTTTTGTAAAAAGCCAATTTTCTGTGTAAAAATCCTAAACTTGCTTACGGCTGGGATGAGCAAATTAATGCAGTTTCTCTTCTAAATCTCTTCCTTGGATTTCATCTTGAAGGTTATAGCAAAGACAGAATTTATGACTAGGAATGCTTTTATGAATATGATAGACTGCATTTCTAAATCAATATAAGTAACCATACACAATTACTATTTTTATTATAACCAATAATTGGTATTGAAGCTTCAAAACCTCTTGATTTTTATTTCTTAATAGAACTGATAAAAATTTTCAAGACACTCTACATATCTTATTTTTATAGCTTCAAATAACTTTTCAGTTTTGCTTCCTTTTACTTTGCTATCACAAGTATGTTCTTGTTTCAAATGAGGCGGTCATTTATGGCTTTTAATTTTAGAGTTTAATAAATTGCCTCATTAAATTTCTACTATGTTCTTTAAAATGTCAAGTTGCTGATACTAATGTTTAGTTTCATGTTTAAATCTCAGGTTTGCTAGGTTTCCTCTTGTTTTCTGGTAAATTTAATTTGAGAGAACAGCAGCTATTTATTTTTCTAAGACAAAAAACCTAATTCTATTCAATAAAGTTTTCCCCTACCCAAAATGTGAGCAAAAAGGAATGTTAAAGTCATAGATTCACATTCATTTGATACTGGACAAGAAGTAGCAAAAAAAATTGTATAGTCTGCATTTAGCTAAAAATTATTTCCAATTTAGTCTCATGCTTGGATTAATTTGTTGAAGAAACTTTTTAAAATTCAATACGTCTAAGTGAAAGGAAATGCTTTTATGATACTAAGTAAACATCAGTGTAAGATAAGGCAAAGGGTAAGGTGAGAGAGCTATTAAATAGGGTCATTTCAGAAAGGACCAGAATATTCATCCATCTTCTTAATAAAAGTCTCATTGTCTAAAAATCTACTCCTAATTTGTCTGGAGGTTAATTTCATACTAAATGTTGTACATTTTACTGGTAAACTTCTGGATTCCAGGTTCACTATGCATTCTTTCTCTTTGGTACATAAATACTAAGAGCATTAGTTTGGTCATGGCCATCTGTGAGAGTGTAACTAAGTGCTTCTCTGTAGTGACTTGCAGCAAATATATTGCCATAAGATAATGTAAATGACCCTCAGTGTCCTACTCTCTGAAACTATAGAATGATGTAAAACTACTTTCCCTTGATTGCTATTTGCAATAAGGCACTGGTGCTAAAATATAAAATCAGGTCCGCCCAATAAATCAAAGCTATCTAGATGCTTTAAAAGGGGGATGAAGGGAGGGGAGGGAGAGGAAGTTGTGAGTTTTTCATATGGAGCATGAACTGGCATAAAATGCATGTTTGCCATTTTTAATTGAGGTAGCTTTTGATGTTCATTCTGATATGAATTATTTAGTTCAGAGTAATACATGAAATAAATGGGCAGAGAGCAAGTACTGTCTTATTATCAGCCAGTGTTTGTAACATAGCCAATCTCTCTCTCTCTCTCTCTCTCTCTCTCTCTCTCTCTCTCTCTCTCTGTCTGTCTGTCTCTCTATCGAAAGATACATTTTTAGAATTAGCAGGGAAGCTTCTAAGTATAGAAATAAAAGGTTATTTATTCTTCAATCTGTAGTAGAACTGCCAATTTTATGCATCCTGACAGAAAGTGCTTATCTTGAAATTGTCAACATTAGAAGAAATTAGGGATGTTGATATATGTGTTTTTCTTGAAACACTTGCCTTGTGATACATTGTGCTTAATATTTGAAAAATAAAGCATTTCCCAATTACTGAAGATTTTTACTTCTAAACTGCATAATTTATTTTAATTAGCCTGCAGATTGTAAGGCAACTAAGCTATTCAAGTGCTAGACGAATTAGCAGATGTCATAGCTTGTGGTAGGTCATCTCAAATAAGACAGACTGCTGTTCTGGTAGCAGGGATGGAAAAGCCTTTTGTTAACATTGCAGAAAACAGAATTATATTGGTTCCTCTTCACTGTCCTGTTTGCCCATCACCCCTCCCTGCATCTCCCATCATCATACAAAACAGGGAAAAATAGAAGTAGTATTTTGTTTTCTGACATAAAGTTGAGCATACAGGGTTAGTTAAAAGAGGTTCTTACTTTATCTTAAATCCCTTCTGCCCTTGACAACCTCTCTGTTCATTCCCTAGCTCCTTTCATCACTCAATTTAAATTTCAAGAATCTTATTGCCAGTGCTTGATTAAAGCAAGCACAGGAAAATAAAATTTGGCTATTCCATCTACTAGTCTCAATTGTGAGAGATCATCTGATTAATTTTCACAAAACATTGCTTTAATCAAGCTATTCCTTTACTGAAATAACTTCCAATGGCAACCAGCATAAAAGTCTCACTTCTTTACTTGGCATTTGAAGCCCTTCACAATCTGACCCTTAACCTACCTTTCTAGTTCTGTCTCTTAATGGATTCTCTACTCAAGTCAAACAGCTCCCTACTATCTACACTACTTTTGAGCCCCATACCTTCATCATATGCTATTCTTTTCTGTCTTTTTTCCTATAATAAATAATAACCAATGTTGTATGGTACTTTAAAGTTTTGACACATGGTTTGTCATTTGAACTTCACAGCAATTCTTTAAGTTAGGTACTGCAATTATTGTAACCATTATACAGATGAGTAAACTGAGGTTTAGATTATCCCCTTGAGAGCAAGGAATTTGCATTTTTTCACTTTGTTTCTGTCATAACACAATGTGGGTCGTGCAGTTTATATTAAGATGTAGTAGTTATTTAGCTTTTAAGATTAAGAAGCACTCTATCTACTCTATCTTATTTGATACTCAGAGCAACTCCATGAAGTAGAAATCATTATACCCATTTTACAGATAAGGAAACTGAAGCCCAGGATTACACAGATTGTCATTGTTAGATGTTAAATTCAAGTGTCATTGTTAGATGTTAAATTCAAGTGCAGGTCTTAGTCTAGCATTCTTTCAACTGTATCATACTCTGTAACATTGATTGATGAATTGATTTGATATCCCCTTCCTCAATTATATCAATCTTTTGAAAACAATTCTTTCATCCTCAACTCCATACATTTTTCTCATTTACTTTATTATCCTTCAAAAGGCCATCAAAGCATCAACTTCTTAACATTGTCTTAATTCAAAGTGATGTGACTTTCAAACCTATCCCATTCCCCATGTACAATTATATGCATCAGAAACTCAACATCAGAAAATAAACTATTTTGCATAGAGACAGAAACCCAGCTAGAATAAATAAATATATTACAGTTAAAGAAACTGAGGCAGACAGAGATTAAGTGGAGATAAAAATACTAAATGGAGATAATAATAGCACTTAACTCCCAGTAGGGACGGACGATGCAAAGAAGAGTGCTTTGCAAAACTTCAAGTGCTATATAATTACTATTCTAAATGTGTACATATATACATGCAATTCAATTCAAAATTATTTACTGTATTAAAGTATTAACCACCTGTTATATACACAATAATGTGCTAGGCTTTGGGGACACAGAAATTAACAGAGTCCTTAACCCTGCCTTCAAGCCGTTTGTCCTCTCTGTAGTGAAGATAGGACAAATGACATTTATGCAAATTATCATCCTCACAATAAGTGCAGAGAAAAAGTCCAAAGAAAGTATCATGAGAATTCAAGGCATGAGAGAAAACTTAATGGAGGGAGAATTCCAGGAAGGTTTTATGTGGGAAGTGACACCTGATTCATGGCTTAAAGGAGAGTCAAGAATTTCAGAAACTATAGCCCACCATGTCATAAACCTAAGAGAGTATAGTAAACTTTGTAAACACTATATTCATAGGGATATGGGATTTACATGAATAAATGATATGTACCACAAATCTCCTACTTGTATTTTTGTTATTGATACACTTCCCTCACCAAACCTTCTATCACAGTTGGTGAAATCGGTTCATATTATTTATGACTTCTTTCCTTACCTTTGCCTACCCTCTGGCAGAACTGTTAAAAATGGATGATGGAAATCTTTGCTTTTATAGTAGGTTACTGTACAACAGGGAGAAAAAAAGGCAAAAGCTACACAATTGAAAAGCAACTTTAGTTTTCCTGATGGGGCCACCAATACAAATTTTTTTTTTAATATTTTTAAGCAATTGGGGTTAAGTAACTTGCTCAAGGTTACACGGCCAGGTGTTTCTGGGTGGGTGCTAAGTGTCTGAGCCCGGGATTCGATCTCCAGGTCTTCTCAACACTGGATCCGGTGCTCTTACTTGCTGTGCTACCTGGCCGCCCCTACCAATACAAAATTTAATAAATATAATAAATACTAAAAAAAAAAAGTATGTTAACTTGCCAAAACATCCTTAATAGATGCTTGTTGTATTGAAGAGAGAGATAGGGATACAAAAATAGAGCATAACTATAAAAGAAAGAAACTTTCCAATAAAATTATTAAGAAAAATGGCCAGATCTCAGTCTGATATTCATTCAGGAGGTAAACTTCAGAGGAATTCAATGCCTATTATTTCAATTTGAAATTTAGATTAATCCCAGATAACAACTAACTCTATAGCAATTTTTTATTTTCAGAAGCTCACATTGGATAAGCCACTAGCCAGGTGGAAGAGTAGACTTGTAATCTGGACTTGTGGGACTGACCTGAAATGTCACCATAGGTGAATAAAAGCCAGAGGATACCCCAGCTTTTATTTACTCTCATTCTACTTCTTTGTTTCTTGCACATATTTCATTATTATGCTACATATGTGCCTATAGATAGTTTGCTTCTTATAAAACCAATTCCATTATTCCAGCTGGTGTGGCTTTTTTTAAAGTAACTAGACAAGAGGGGTTTCCGTTTATGCAGTTCTTAATAGGAAGAGTATTGACTAGGAGGAGAGCGGTCTGGAGTCTTTGTGGATGCTAAGATGTGAGTCCTCTTAAATACTCAGACCTAAATAAATTAATGGAAAATTATGTATATATACATAACTGCTTTTTTTCCTCATTAAGTAGATATAAATATATTTATTCCTTCTCTGTAAGATTTAGTAGGTGGCTACTGTGTGTATGTATGTAAGCTTCAATGAGACAATTGGGGCCACATTTTAAATACCATGAAACATAACTGTTTCTCTTTCTCTTTTATAACTTGTTTATTTAATAGACTGAACAACTAATTCATCCCATAGCTGCAGCTTCTCTTTCCTAGGACTATTTCCCCAACAATGAACCCTTCCTTGTAACAAAGAAAAGCCTTTAAGTGGGGCAGCTAGGTAGTGCAGTGAATAGAGCACTGGCCCTGGAATCATAAGGACCTGAGTTCAAATGTGACCTCAGACACTTGACACTAGCTGTGTGACCTTGGGCAAGTCACTTCACCCCAATCGCCTTGCCTTCCCTCCTCAAAAAAAAAAAACAACAAAAAGAAAAGCCATTAAGCAAAATCACCTATCTAGTGACTATGACTATGAATATGGTTTTCTACACCTGTATTCCCCAGCCATTTTACCTACTAAAGGACAGAGATGTGTTTCAGAAGATCAGAAGTCTAGAACTAGAAGGGACCTCAGAGACCACTTAGGGAAATCCCCTCATTTTACAGGTAAAGAAGTGAGACTCAGAGGGGTGTAACTTTTCTGAGGTCATATAGGTAGTATAAGAGAGAGAATCTGAAGGCAGGGCCTATGATTCCTTATTCAGGATTCTTTTCACTGGACTACACCTAGAGCTATTATTACTGAGGGACAGGAAAAGCAAAATTACTCATCTTACTATTTCATATTTATGGCATAAATTTTGGTTTTAAGTGTTTTTGTACCATATCATGTTTCAAGTAGGTTTAATCTATTACAACATTCCCTCATGTCCTCCTCCCCCAGCTTATTAATAAAAAAAAAACACTGTAGAAGAATCTGGTGTTTATGAAAATATAAATATATAAATTAAGAATAATTTAAAACTATTATTCCATTACAGGTAGAAGCCAATTTGAAATTCCTCATCTCAAAAGGAGAAAATAAGTTTATTGTACTCTGTCTTTACATGGATGGTATTTTAAGTGTGCTTATTCAGTCTGTAGACTCTGGCTTTCTTTCAGTCTTTAAAGTCTAAAACAGCAAGAAGAATTCTGGGTAAAATTTTGACTTTGATACTGGATACTGGAGAAAACAATGGGAGAGACAAAGGGGTAGGAGAGAGAACTGAATGTAGAAATATAAAAGACCTCAGAAGTCCTCTAGTCCACTGTGTTTTACCAGTGAGAAAACTGAAGCATGACTTGCCCATGGTCAAACAGGTAACAAAGGACAGAGCTAGAATTCCAACCACGTCCTCTGACTCCAAATCTAATACTCTTTCTCCTACACCATTTTTTCTTCCTCTTTTAATATATTAAAAAAGTGGTGAGGAAAGCTCTCTCAAAGACTGGTAAACTAGAATTAATATGTAGCCTTTGATTGCCCAGGATTTCTTTGCTGAAAACTCCAAGACACATAATAGCTAAATTTAATAATTCCAGGAATAAACAATAAATTCTACAAGCAATTGGGGAAATAATCTTCAAATATTATGGGAAAAAAAACTTAAGTAAAACAAGACTATTCTGTACTCACCAGAAATCAGAGGAGGAAATGGAACAGGCCTAGAAATAGGCTTTTCCAAAACTCCATTAAAGGACTGAAAGCTGTTGTCTTTTGTCTCCCTTGGAAGCCCTTGACTCTTGAACTTGATCTTAGATTGTATCAGTGACAATTATCATTAAAACAGGTAAATCTCAGAATTTCTATTTCCTTATCTCACCTTTTCATTTCCTCTTTCTTATCTCCTTCCCTCAGCCACAACCTATATGTTTTTGCCCTTACCTTTCCATCCTTTTATGTGTGAATATATTCACCTCTTTATAAACTATTATTTTCTTGTACTTGGAACAAATTCATTGAAATTCTGAATAGAAGACTTTAAATTGCTTTGTCTTTACCCACTACATTTGAATATTTAAAGAAAATATTGGTAACGTAGTGGATAAAATTCAAGATTCAGTGTCAGGCAGATCAGAGTTTAAATCTCGCCTCAGATACAAACTTTTTGACTTCTCACCTAAGAGTACCTTCTCCCCAGGCAAAAGAATCCATGTTGCATCGTGCTAGAAGCTGAAGTTTCTATTAACTACATAAAAGTATCCAGATCTGTTTCCTTCTAACAACAACCAAAAAAATAATTAGACAAAAGAATAGTAGAAAATTATTATTAATATAACCCTTTGTATTTATATAATTGAGATTCTTCAGAATGTTGCTGTTTACAATTTCTCATTTGAACTTAAAACTGCCACTACAGTGCCACCCTCTATTAAATAGAGAGGACGGGTTTTATTACCCTAATTTTAAAGATTTAAAAACCTAGGCCCAAATTTGTTAAATGATTTGCCTAAGGTCACACAGCCAATTAATATAGGCAGCAAGATTATATAAGTCAGGTCTCCTGACTTTTCTTCTATATAATTCTGCCTCTCAAGAACTGTTGAAGGAAAGTGACAAGATGAAATTTTTTTTTCTCCTTATTCCTGCCCCAAACCACCAATAAATAATGAGTCAAATTCAAGAATATCTTCATAGTTACTAGTCTAGATCTGGAAGGGATCACACAGGCTATCTGGTTCAATCCTGTCCTCTTATAGATGAGGAAATGGAAGTCTGCATAGGTAAAGTTACTTGCTCAATCACATAAGTGGTGTTAGAGACAGGATTAACATCCAGATCTTCTTCTGTATTCTTTCTACTCTACCACACTGATATCTATCTATCCATCATCATCTATCTATCTGTCTGTCTACACACACATACATGCACATATATATACATGTGAAAATAAAAAGAGCCTTACTAGAAGTGCCCTCCTAAGTCTGTGTCAGTTTTAATGTCCTTTTTTTGGGGGGGGGACAAGGATATTTAACGAAAGTATTCATTATATGTTATTCTTAGTTCAAAGGATCATTTTTTTTAGAACTAGAAAGGACCAAAGAGGTTATCTAGTCCAATCCATTTCATTTTCTATATGAGAAATCTAAGGCCCAAACTGGTGGTCATTTGTTCATATACATTGCTGTGTCAGAACCTTGTTTTAAACTCAGGTCCTCTGACTATAAATTTTGTACTTTTTCCTAATCTTGCAAATGAGGTGTAGAGCAGTCAGGAAAGGATTGGAGGGAAAGTAGGACTTAAGATCAACCTACAAAATACACAGCAAATGTGGATAGGAGGAGGAGAAAGGAAAAGACTTTTTAGACAAAGAGGACAATTTTAGTGAAGATGAAGTAGAGATCATATTATTTGTGTGACCATGAGGAGACTAGAGCCAAGAGTGTGTATTGGGGAACAGTGAACCATAAGATTGAATTGTTATGGTAAAATTAGGTTATAGTGTATCTTGTAGGCCAGGGGAGTTTCACCTTGATGCAATAGAAAAAGTTGATCCATTCAGATACTGTTTGTTTGGTTTTTTAATCATGGTAGTAGCATAATAATAAAAGGTTATTCTGGCAGAGATATGCAGATTGGATTGGAGAGAGGAAGAGACTTGAATCAGAGATCAGGTATAGGGCTATTGAAGTAGTCCAGACTGATATATTGAGTGCATTGATTAGAATGTTGGTGGGGGTAGATATGAGAGGTGTTTCAAAGGATAATTCAATAGAATTTGTGACTACAATGGAAAGAGATGAATCAAAAGTGACTGAAGTTTTAGACTTGAAAGTCTGAAAAAATGATGTTGCTATGATATAGAGGCAGAAACTATAAGAGTAGCTGGTCTAGGAAAAGAAAATGGGTTTATTTTGGCACATATTAAACTTTAGCTGACTTGAAGTATCTAGTTAAAAATATAGAAGGGAGCCCTTGAAAACAGGAGATTAGAGACTGGGGACAGGACTTCAGATAAAGATGGGGGATTCATCAGCCTAGAATGAGTGAGAGTTAAATGTATGAGTTCCCTTTGAGAGGAGAGTACCTTTGAGAGAAGAGAGACCAAGACAGAGCCTTGCAGGGCTAGGAGGCCAGAAGACCTAGAAGGACTAAAATTGAGAGCTGAAAGTCAGTTGGCCCATAAATATTTGTCAGATGCCTAATATATTCCAGATGCTGTGATAAAAATTGAAGATACAAAGAAAGGCAAAAGACAGTCCCTGCCCTTAAGAAACTTAAAATTGAATGAGAGGAAGTAATATATAAAAGGAAGAAAAATGCAAAGGCATAGGGGAAGGGGAGAAAATACCCAGAAGGGAGGCATGATGGAGAAGTCCCAGTGAGTGTAGCCAGGTGGGCAATGAAGAGATACTTGACCCTGGTTTCCTCCTTAAATGGAGATTTTGGGAGGACAGGTTCCCACTCTGCATTCAGAGGGATGGTAGGGCCCCACAGGTCCTTACTGATGAAGTATTAAGAACCAAGAACCATGGTCATGGAAGCAAAGGAAGGAGGGAATTTCACAAAGGGTTGTCAAGAAGAATCAGAACAGAGGAAAGGTCATTGGACCACTTGATTTAATTGGGGGTTGAATGTAAGTTCATAGAGGTCAGTGACTTTTCTTTTTGGCTTGTATCTTAAAAGCCATCTGCCATAACCACAGATATTATAGGTATTGTTACTGTAACTGTCATTCTCTAAGGAGTCTCCCAGGGTACTTAGAGTTTTACTTGTTTTCTAGGACTATTAACTGTGATGGCTGAAGAGAGGTCAGAGAAAAAATACTAAAAGAACTTGTTTCCTAAGAAAACAGAGTTAATCCTTATATTCAAAGAAACATGGGGGAAATTCTCAAGAAATTACTTTAGTTGGTGCCCCAAAAGAATTGAATAGTAGGATTGTGTTTCCAGAATTGAGATATCTGCAGTTGCAGTGGTGGTTATTTGATTTTGAATGTGAGTTTTCACACCATTGATACATCATAAATACTTCTTTTTAGTCTTGGTTTTATTGTTTTGAATTATTATATAAAATGTGAATAGTAAATTTGATGTTTATGCCTAGGGGATTAGAGGAGTGTGAATGTGTTTATATGTGCACATGGACACACACATTTGTAAAATGGCACATAATGGGGCATATTGAAGAGTTTGGAGTAAAAGGAAAGGATGGAACATAGGTAGGTTAATTATAGTTGCTTTCCCCTTACTCTTTTGTTTTGGAGTAAAACATTCTCCATGTAAATGGAAAAGACTCTTCTCCAACCATATATGATGACCCTATCTGCTTCAACCTCTGCCAAAGAATGGAACAAGATCCTTCATATTGTCGTGATTATTTTTAGGGACACTCCTAGAAAATCTTAAGCAAAATGGAACCAAAGAGTATAAACATATGAAACCTGCTAATCTTACCTTTAAGGAAAAGATCTTAAGTGTTTACTATGTGAATAAGCAAGTAAATGATAAAAAATTTTTAAATGGGTAACAGAGCTTTCCTTTCATAGTTAAGTACAGAGTAACACCCTTCATTCACATTTATTGCTTTTTAGTCTCAACATCTGAATGAAGTCAGACAGGTTTAACTAACATTCCATTCTATGAATCGGATAAGAATTGGGACAAAGGACTTGATTGTAAGAGGACCAAGTTTTAGTTAAATTTATATTCAGTTTGTGTAATACTTATGTTATGATCAATGAACAATTATTATTCAATGTTTCCCTGGCATCTGAATTGGCCACCGAACTACCTGACAAAATATGGCTTCAATTTGACCAAGTATAGTGCAAATTTGTTTCAAATAAGTCTTCAATAGAGGTCAAATGATCACTTTTCAGAATTGTCATACCTTTATATGGGAATTAAAGCAGATGTCTTCTGAGATCCCCCTCTACTCCAACAGTCTCTGCTGTTGTGGACAGGTACTATGGAAAAACCAAAATAGTCTAAGACCTGGTTGTTTAAATGTTGGTGTTTGCCTACTTTGCCTTTGTCATTCAGATTAGTGAACATTACAGTGCCTGGCACATAATTGATGCTTCATAAATGCTTGCTGTCAGAGAATGATGCTACTTCCCTAATTCCCCATTAGAAATATATCTGATCTAGGAGTGAATCATGGACCAAACCAGTTGGGTAGTATAACTAATACAGTTATATTGGCATCCAAGTAGTCATATATATTTGCAATCCAAATAAGCTACCTACAGGTTCTGGAGACTTGATTGAAATTTTGTGGTATTGGTGATGTGTGTTCAAGTGAATTTTTCTTTTCAGGTTTTATTCTTTTAAAAATTTTTTATAGTAGTGTATGTAGTGATATTTTTATGAATCCATGGAATTTCCACAGGGAATTTGGAGATTATATACTACTGCCTCTTGAATTATTATCTAATTCTCATATTAATTTCATTTTCATATGTAATCATGATTATTTGCCAACACAGAAATAAAATAAGAGGCAAGAAAGGGAAGTAATTATTGATAGGTCAAAGAAGCCTTTTCTAAGCAAAATATTGTTAATTTTTCATTCATTTATACAATCTCTTAACATTTATAAAATTAAAGTTATCGAACAACTGCACAAGTCAGAATGGTTTAGCACCTATTCCATTTCCCCAGGTCTCAAAATAAATCATAAGAAAACAATATATAAGGAATGATTAAGATGTTGGGGGCTAGTAAATAGAAAAGTAGAGATAAAAAGACCTTAGAAATTATATGGTTCCCCTTCCCTCACCCTTATCCCTCTATCTCCACTAGGGCCCAGAGATACGAATAAAAATAATGATACGTTTATACAGCCTTTGGTGGTTGTCTCATTTGAGCCTCATAACCCAAGTGAGGTAGGTAGCACAATTATTATTTTCCCCATTTTATAGATGAGGTACCTGAGGGCCAGAAAGGTCAAGTGACTCAACCTGCCCCTAAAGATTATTTACTAAGAGTTCAGTTTTGAGTCCAGATCTCTTCAATTTTCTAAGTCTAATGCTTTTTGTTCCACATCATTCAGTTACTCGGGATGGGTCCCACATCAGTTGTATTTCAGACTTGAAAATGCTTTTCTTTTTTTTTAATGTAAAAATTTTAAATATATTTTTATTTAAAACTTAATGTAGATACTAGGCATTATCCATATTTCCTCTGTGATAAGTTATGTTTTTAATGAAAATTAATTCCTCATCTGTAAAATTAAGGCATTGGACTTACTGATCTCCAGTTCTTTTTTTTTTTTTTGTGATCTTTGCTCTATTACCTCATTCTGTAAAGACCATACAGTAATTGCATTTATTCTCTAGATTGAACTCTTTGTCCTTTGGAGTAATTGGGTGAGACTTTATTCAATTCTTGAAATTTTTAATTTAATTTTTAAATTCTTAAAATTCAATTCTTGAATTTTAACTTTTAAAAAAAATACCTGGTTTGTTTTTTAAAATGGCACACTGAGGAATTTGAACACTTTTCATTGAACTGGGGAAATGAATGATTCCCCACTGGTCTGTTTGCATTATTGGTTACATTAAGAATCTGCAATACATTCTGCTACCCATTCTTTCTGTTCTGTATATGTTGAAAGATCTGTTTTAAATGATCTGCTGGGGGGGGGGGGTGTCTGGGAAAATCAGGTTTTCCTTAAGTATCTAGGAATATTTTAGTTTTGTCTGTAAGACATTAAAAAAAATTAGGTGATTAATCTCTATCTGTATTCCTACACTTTGGTTTATACATTGGACTCATGAGCTGCTATAGCAATGAAATGAATATATTTTAGGGGGCCCCTTTTCATAATAGCTAGATGGAGAGTGTTCAGTTCCCTAGAGAGTTGTACAATCCTGTCTTCAGATGTGGTTGTATGGTTTGACAGAACCATTAGAACAAAATATATTGAAAGGGCTTTTATTCCCTTTAAATGCCATGCTCTTCTCCCAGGACTGGCATGTAAAGCATCCTCTCCTTCAAACCTAAATTTCAGAATAGAAACTCGAGAGTCAAATTTGAAGCCAACATATTTTGTTTCATTTTAGCTCTGATTTATTTTCTTTTGAGACTGGGACATACTGTGTGACCCAGGCTGGAAGTTCAGGACCTGATCAGGAGTGAAGTTTTGACCTGCTCTATTTCTGACCAAGTTTTTCCCTTCTTAAGTAACATGACGGCTCCCTACTTCTGGGGGTTTATCATACCAGACAGACCCTGGATAAGATTTAGCCCTACTGACCCTCAGAACTCCCAAACTCAAGCAATCTACCAGCCTTCAGCCTCTCTAGCAGCAAGGATTGCTCTGCCACCACACCCCAACTTTAGTTTTGATTTATTTTTTTAATTTATGAAATAAAGCATTTGCATAATATAGTATAATAAAAGAGATGGTTGCACATCAAAGTGTAAATCCATTACGTACAACTTACTATTCCTTTTAAATATATAATAAGGTTTTTCTTGTAAATTTCTTTTTATTCCCCTCTCCCCCTCCCCTGCCCTAGAGATGGCTACTGTGAGACCCAAATAGGTATATGTGTGTATATATCTGTATGGGTATATATGCAAAATTATTCTATACATCTGTTTATCATTTCTTTCTTTGGATGCAGATAGCATCTTTCTTCTTATGTCCTTTATACTTAATTTAGGTATTTGTAATAGTCAAAATGACTTATTCACTCAAAGTCATTCTTAAAACAATATTGCTGTTACTGTATACAATGTTCTCTTGGTTCTGCTCAATTCACTCCTCATTATTTCATGCAAGTCTTGCCATGATTTTCTAAGATTATTGAGCTCAAATTTTACCCCTGAGAAAAACCTGTTTTGTACATGACTTTGTAACATAAGCAAACAGATGCCCCAAATTGATGAAAAAATTTTCTCAGTGAGATTTGTTGTTTGTAAAGGGTTCCATGAATATAACTGACTTTCTGCCCTTTTTGTTTCAGATATGGAAAAATCGTCTCCACAAAGGCAATTTTGGACAAAACAACCAATAAATGCAAAGGTATGTTTTTACTGATCATTTTCTAAAACACAGTCTCATGACTAATTGAAATGATGAGATTTAAGGTTGAGCTTTAGTTTCAAAATCACTTCTGTTTTGTGGGAGAGGACCCCAATCCTTATTTATTTCCAAGTTTCTCTCTTCCACAATATCAACATATTGGTTACGTTTGTCCCTAGTGGAGTTGGCTGGCTGCCCAACAGCAGCAAGCCCTTTGCCAGAACTTCAGATTTGACTCCAGTGAAGTTAACATGCCAAACACTGGTTGGCATTTAGCCCCTGCTTTTAAAAGGAAAATAGAGTTAGAAAACAGCTTTTTTTTTTCTTGTGCTTGAGAAGATTAGAGCTGCTTACTGAAGACCATTCTGCCATACTAAGAAACTCAAAAGATTACATATTGTGCAAATTGGCTCTATTAATTAGAACAGAGTAGTTTTAAGCTGTACTTAATTACATGTTTCAGTACTCCCAATTGTTCTTTGCTGTATGTCTATTGAATATATTGGAGGTAAGGAGGGGAGAATCATTTTCACTGACCAAATTATAATAGGGAAGGGGGAGGTCATAGACTTCTTTGAAATACCCTGATGCATTAATTTAGTGCACTGACCTTCAGTATTCAGTGTAATTAGGATGATCTCATCTAGTTTCATGAGTAATTTAAGTGGAAGACTAGAAGGGGAGGGGCCTCGGAGCTTACACTCATGCTTTCTGTTCCAGGCATTTTAACAATAGGGAGCATGATTTCTAGGAAAAGGGAAGAATGGATTCAATTGACTTTTCAGTATAACCTCTGCCCCCATGAATGGGAATAAAGTTGATAGTAATAGTCAAGAAAAGCAAGGCTTCTTATTTAAGCCAGAGCATTTTAGATATGGGTTAAGCAAAAGCTTATAACACTGAAAAAACAGGGGAGGTTTAAAGGCATTCCAGGGTGAGGCCTCTTCTAAGAAGACTAGCATTTTCTTTATACTGAAATGGGAGTAGGAGTCGTATTTCTTTTTCTTCCTCAAAGTTCTTAAAATTAAAGAAAGATTTTTTTTAAAGTCTTCAAGCCCATATATAATCCCTTTATCTTATTAAAGAAAGTTTTGATGGAACAGGAGTCAAATTTTAGAATTTTAGAAAGACAAATAAAGCTGATTACTACGGACCATTTATTCTAGATGTTTATATATAATAAAAAAAAAATAGTAATAGCAGTGTGTAGTGTATGGAGAGCTAACCTTGAAGCTAGGAAGACCTGGGGGGGGGGTGTCTCCTCTATCAGTGAAATCATGGCTCCAAGACCTATGCTTATTCCCCAAAATAATAATAGCAGTTTAAATTTCTAAAATAGTACATTGCAGTTGCAAGGGCCTTTTAAACATATTATTATCTCATTTGATTCAATTGTAACATCTCACAGAATCTCACAATTGGAAAGACTTCAGAGATTAATTAGAACAACTGTACCTGAAGAAGAATTGTCTTTCCACCATTGCCAACAAATGACCATTTGATTATTCAACTTGTGCTTGAAAATCTGAAGGGAAAAGGAACCCTCTGGATCCTGAGGCAGCCCATTCCACTCTTAGACAGTTTTCAATATGAGGAAGTTTTTCTTTTCTCAAGCCCAAGTCTTCCTTTATGAAATCTCTCTTTTCCACCTAATTCTAGGAAGAGTTCCTCCTCTTCCATAAAACAGTGCTTTAATTATTTTAAGATAGCTATTATATATGTGGATGGGTGGTGGGAAGTATGGAGGGGAAGGGGCTCTACCAGCCACCAACCAAATTAACAGGCAAGAGTAGGAATCTGCTAAAGTCTCTTGTGCTGTCTATAATTATGGAAAAGATGAAGAGATAGACTCGATAATAGTACAGTTAAACTTGGAATTGGTTGAATGGCTAGACCAAAAGAGTCATCATTAGTGGGTCAAAGTCCACTTGAGAAGAGTTTGCTTGTGGATTTCCCCAGGGAGCTGTCCTTGACCATGTTCTTTTCAGCATTTTTATCAATGATTTTGATGAAAGCATAATGTGCTTATTAGATTTATATATGATTCAAAAATGGGAAGAACAATTAATACTAGATCAAAGAGTCGGGATCCAAAAAGATCTCAACAGAGTAAGATAGTGGAATGAATCCATAAATTATGGCCATTTATTATAGCATTTGGAATGAGGGCTTTCTTTGTAAGTTCAAGAAGTTTTCAAATAGACACAATCAGTTACTCTTAACCATTTCATTTACTTCATTTGGTGGGAAATGTCTCCCCAAATGAATTATTACTTTAAATTACTCAGTATTTATACTAGATACTTATGAGTCCAAAAGAGATTTATTAAAAGATATTCTTTGCAGCTGACTGGAAAGGGAAGAAAAATCCTTCAAATCTGTTTCCAGGTTAGGATGATGATATGGCAGCCCCCTCCCAGGTCAATTCTCACTTTTCCCTTTCATCTAAGAAATATCTCACCTCTTACATGTTAGAGGTATTTGCTCCTTTTGGGGGGTTTCATGATAGGCATGAGTGGGTGGCACTGTGTTATCTATTTTCTCCCCCTTCCAGATCTATTCTTTGGAGTCCCTGAGCACATGATTTGGTGGAAAAACATAAGATTATGGGATTGGAATGTTAGTCCACAAGAATTTAGTAAGCATTTTACTAGGTGCCAGAATCTTTGCACTGAGGATGCAAAGAAAGGCCAATACACCATCCCTGCCCTCAAGGAGTTCACATATAATTTAATGGTAGAAGAAAAAAGCATAAATAACTTAGGTAAAAACAAGGTTAGATGAAAAGTAATATTGGGAGGAAGGCAGATACTGGAAGAACAGGAGTAGAGGGTGGAGTGGGAGGGGGACCAGGCAAGGTCACCTGCAGGAGGTGGGATTAGAGCTAAGTTCTGAAGGAAGTCAGGGAAGTCCAAAGGTTGAGATGAAAGGGAAGAGCTTTCTAGTCATGAGAAATAGCTTGTGCAAAGTCAAAAGATACAGTCTTTGTGTGAGGGACAGCTAATAGGCTAGAGCAGGGGTGGGGAACCTGTGACCTCAAAGCTATATGTGACCTTCAAGGTCTTGGGGTGTAGCCTTTTGACTGAATCTTAAGTTTTACCCAAAAAAAGCCTTTTATTATGGGGATTTGTTCTTTGAAGTTTGAATTTAGCCAAAGGGCCACACTTGAGGACCTAGAGGGCCACATGTGGCCTCAAGGCCCCACGTTCCACACTCCTGACATAGAGTATATGGAGTTGAATAAAACATAAGGAGATTGGAAAGATTGGGAGGGACCTAGTTGTAAAAGGCTTAAATGCCTAACAGAAACAGTTATATTTGATCCTGAAATTAATAAGGAACAACTGGAGTTTATTAAGTATTTGTGGCAGGGAGAAGGGGAAAGAAAAAAGGAAATAAACATTTGTTAAATGGCCACTATGTACCAGGCACTGTGGTCATGCACTTTTCAGATCATCATTTGTACAAATTTACAAATATCATTTGATCTTCATAACAATTCCAAGAGGTAGAAACCACAATTATCTACATTTTACAGTTGAGAAAATTGAGGTAAATAGCAGTTCAGTGGCTTGCCCGGGTTCACACAACTAGTAAGTTTATAAGACCAGATTTTAACTCAAATAATTCTGATTCCAGGTCCAGTGGTCTCTTCACTGTGTTCTAGCTGCCCACTCTAGGAGGAGGTCAGACCTGTGCTTTAAGAAGATCACTTTGACCATTGAGTGGAGGGTGGTGAGGGGAAAGACAAAAGGGACAGTAATTAGAAAGCTGTTGCAAGAATCATGAAGTGCAGTGATGATGGCCATAGGGTAGTGACCATGTGAGTAGATTTATAAAAGAGATCTTACGAGTGTAGAAATAATGAGACTTGGCAAAAAAATTTGACTTATGTGGTGAGCATGAGTGAGGAGTCTATTACACCAAGGTTGTGATGGTGGTACTGTACAGGGTAATAGTGAAGGTCAGAAGTAATGAGGGGCTTGGGTGGAAAATTAATTAGTCCTAAGACCTCACTAGAGATCTTCAAGCAAACGTTGGCTGGGTTTTTGTGTGGCAACTTGTAGAAAAGATTCTTGTTTAAGATTCAAATTGTATAAGACATTTTCTAAGACTCTTTCCAACTCTGTGCCCTTGTGAAGTTCTCTGCACTCCTCAGTTTCTTTATACCATCCATGGTCTTTCTTCGACATCCTCATTGCATTTTAGTTTGTCAGTGTCCATAAAACAGAACAAGAAGTTTCAGATGTAGTCTACTTAGACCAGAATAAAGCAGAACTGTCACCTCCCTTGACCTGGGCATTTGCCTTTCCTAGCACATCCTAGAATGCTTTTTTGACTGTGATGTCCCGACAGTGTTCTCTAACTATGCAATCCTTATCTTTTACTTGTTAAACTTTTTCTTTTTAACAAAAAAGTAGAACTTTATATATGTTCCATTTAAATTCATCCACTTAGAGTCAGTGCATCGCTTTTACCTATCAAATATCTTTGGATTCTGAGCATCACTTTATCATACAGCATCTTTGCATTCCCTTTCAGTTTAATATTTTATATAATTTTGCCAAATTTAAAAATTATGCTCACTAGAGTTTCCTAACTTTCTTCTCTCCCTTTAAAAATAAATCCAAGAACTCATTTTTTCTTTACCAGCACTTGTTGCGTTGTCCCACTATCTTTCAAAGATCAGTGTCAGTAAAATGGCATGCGTACATATATATGTATATGCACATACATACATATGACTATATACATACGTATATGTGTATATATGTAAACATTCATGGGTGTATACATGCATGCACGCACACATTTTCTGTGGTTTTATTTCAATTTGGCCATTGAAGTTCGTGTAGGCTTTTAAAACCTTGGATTTTGGATTTTGCTGCTGATTCTTCCCTTGGATATCTCCTGTGAAATGCTTTTCTTCCAGTGTTGTTACTGCTTCTCTTTGTGGTATTTGGCTTGGCAGATATGTGGGTAGTTTTTTTTTCTCTCTCTCTCCCTTTTTTGTTTAAAACCCTCTTGTTCAGTGAACTCCACCCTTGGCCAAAAGCCTAATATTCCCTTTAAAGTCATGATCCAGACATCCAAATCCCATTCTCAGACACTTATCTTCTTATTAACCTTCTATTCACTTTCCAGATCTTCCCTCAACAGTTATGATGAAAATATCATCTCTACCTCTAAGTTTTTTATTTCTTGCCCAAAATATCATAGTCCCTAGCAAGTTCCTTTTGGTGTATTATTCTCTATTTCCATCCCACAAATCACCAGAAATAGATAAGGGTAATCATGTTTGACAAGCCTTAGTAGACTTTCCCTCATATTCAAGATGCATGTGGGAGAAAAGAGAGCATCTCCCTTTATCTGTCTCTTTCTCCCTGTCTATTCATCCTCACTCTCCCCCACCTCCATTTTTCATGCAAGGTTGATATATCTTTGCCTTGAAATTACTAAGCAGGTACTTGACCACTGCTTCTTTTATGTAGATGATTCTTAAATCTCTACATCCAACCCTAGTGTCTCTTTCCAAGACCTGTCCTGCATCACTAACTGCCTATTTAGACATTTGAGTTAGTATGTTCTGTAGGCATCTAAAACTCAACATATCCATAACCAGAATCACTATCTTTTCATGCTTTTTTTCTTTCCTATTTCCCATAAGGTTACTACTCTTCTTCCATCCATGCAAGTTTGACACCTCTGTGTCATCCTTGACTTCTTATTCTCACTCTACATGCCCTATCAGTTGCCAGATCTTGTTGTTCTTTCAGCTCATATAGTCACCATCTAGTTCAGGTCCTAATCAGCTCATGCCTGGGCTATTGCGATAGCCTCCTTATTGGTTTCCTTGCTTCAGATCTTTCTCCACTCCAATCTCTAATCCACACAGCTACCAAAATAATTTTCCTTTAGCCCAGGCCTCACCATGTTACCCTCTCGGCTCCTCTATTTACTAAGAACTCTAGTGGCTGAATATTAACTCAGTGATCAAAAGCTCTTTTTAACCTGACTCCCATCCTATGTTCTCAGCATTTTTATGCATTACTTCCCGCCATGCACTTCAAGGTCCATCAATTCTAGCCTACCATCCTTTCCAGGATATATGCGGTGTTCAGGAAGACTAGCACCTCTGGTCTGAGGGCTTCCTGAGGCCTTTTCAGGGTTGGTGTCTACCTATCTCCCACTTTCACCTGGTGTCTACCAGGCCTTTGGTGTCTACCTATCCCCCACTTTCACCTGTGGCTCCAAGAAACTGTAGCATGTGTGGAGGCCACCCTGGTAAGCCATCTTGGCAGACAGGATAAGCCAGATTGAGAGTAACAAAGAGGCCTCAAACCCATCAGTGAGTGATGGAGGTGTCTACCCCAAGCATGTGATGATTTCCCCTAGAATGGGTGAATGAGAACAATTTGTTCCAATTGCTGTGAAGGTGTCTGAAGGAAGCACTGTAGAGCACTTCGAGTTTGGTTAGACAAAGAAGACACCAAGTTTATCTACTGCACCCTGAGC
Source organism: Petaurus breviceps papuanus (assembly GCF_028583685.1). Classification (NCBI taxonomy): domain Eukaryota; kingdom Metazoa; phylum Chordata; class Mammalia; order Diprotodontia; family Petauridae; genus Petaurus; species Petaurus breviceps. The sequence goes on along the minus strand of NW_027187419.1, from coordinate 86,126,968 downwards.
CGTCACCATTCTTCTTGACTTTTGTCCTGCCACTGGAATTTAATGGTTCGGCTGATGACCATGTGCATCTCTGTCTCACTTAAATTAAGTTTACAAGTCATGACATGACCGGTGATGTTACTGGTCCTCTTCAAAAATAGACAAACAACAACTGGTCTTTCCTCGTACACCATTCCATCTTCCAACCATTCCTTTGAACGGGCTGTCCTTCCATTCCTAGAATGTTCTCTTTTTCCTCCCTTTCTTAGAATTTCTGGGGTGTTTTTTTTTCAATATTTAGTCCAAATGCCACTATTTACATGATGCCTTTTCCTGATTCCCCCCTTTCCCATTTGCCAGTTCCTTCCTCCATGATGTTACTTTGGATCTGCTTTATCTGTATGTTGTATATACCTATATTGGCATGTTATCTCCCCTGTTATAATGTAGTCTCCTTGAGGGCATGGAGTGTTTTGGTTTTGTCTTTCTGTTCTCAATGCCTGGCACATAGTAGGCACTTAATAAATGTTTATCATTTGATTAATAGTAATAGAAAATTGACTAGGCTAGAGAAAGGAAAAGATTAACTAGAACTTGGCCCACAAATACAAGAATTACCTATGACTCATGTTTTGCATAAAACATTTATTTTTAATAAAGAGAGTATATAACAGAGCTTGAACATGGGTCAGTACCAGGGTAACATTCTGAACAAATGAAAAGAATGATGAAGTTGTTGGTTGCATTCTTAAGATAATCAATCAGATAAGATATTGTTACTACAAAACATTGATTTGGATCTAACTTCAAGTCCCTAGACCTTAAAACTAATTCTCTGTGGTCAGTGTTACTTATTAGTGTTCATGAGAGATTTCTGATTTAATAACCCAAAGTGTGCTTGATTTTTGAGTCTAGACCCCTGGGGGAGTTCACTTATAATGTTCTCAAGTTATTTACATTAGTATTCACCTTAGTTCCTCAGGTTCAAGGTTGTTTCATTGCTTATTTCTCTCAAGCTGTATTTAATATGTTCTTTCATTAAAATATTTCATTCAGAAAGTATCATTATATGAAGACATCATGTTTTTGCATCCCCACAAACTGTTTATTGTTGATATATACTTCTTATAAGCCTAGTTTTTGTGATGTTATCATTATCATAAACTAGGATTTCTTTTCATATAATCTACAGGTATATAAGATGATATTTTACGAAAGTCACTTTTTTTTGCATCTGAGGAACTCATAATTCAAATGAAGAAACAAGACATAGCACATAAGCTGTAATGCTTTAATACTTTAGGGATCTTGTAGTTTCACTGGCAATCCTTCCACAGATACACATTGCAACCCCTTGACACCTGAATAACTGTCTTTATGATTTACTCTGGCCAAAAAAAATCATTATTTGGTAGTAAGACTAATCTTCCTTATGTTTAGTCATGTCAGAACCTTTCCATGGCTTCCTGTATCCTACCCAGGGAAGTTAAAACTCTCTCTGGCATTCAAGCATCTCTACATTTTTGGCACCTTTCTCCTTTCTTCTTATTCTACCACTCAACATAATCTTGACTCCAGCCAGAGTGGACTTCTCTCCTGCCATTGCTTATATTGGATCTTATACTGGGAATAGCTTGCCTCTACCTCTTAACATATGGACAGAATTCCTACCCATCCTTTAAAAACCAACTAAAATAATATCTTCTCTTAAAAGTCTTACCTGTTCTTCCTAGTGAAAATCTGCTTCCACCCCCTAATACCCTATAGTACTTTATATAGTCCTTTTCTGTACCTTCTATGTAGATGTTTATTTATTGATTCTTTGATTTCATTTAGATAAGGAACGTAAGGTGATAAACGGTAAAGGGCATACACATACTCACTATGTGTCAGGAATGGGACTTGAACTTAGATCATTCTGACTCCAGCGCCAGCTATCTATTGATTGTAATACATCTGCCTTTCATTTCTCTAATAACTTGAGGAGATTGCAGCTTCAAAGGAAGCGTTTTTGTTGTTGTTTGTTTTGTTCTTAAGGACAGAGGCAACATGGACATTCTTAGATAATAGAGAAGGAACCAACAAAAACATGTTGAAGATGAAGGCAAGAGAGAGAAAAGCTGGGGCAAGGCAAGCTTCTTCAGGAGCTGGTTTTAATTGGGGATGAGCCTGATAAGAGCACAGATAGAAAAAATGGCCTTTGCATAAGGGAAGGCTACTCTTTTTTAAGAGACAGGAACAAAAGGAGGTGACAATGGGATTGATGTGGACGGATTTTGACATGTTGAGCTTAAGAGAAATTGGAGGTCACAATGAATAACTTTTTTCCCTTATTAAAATAAGAATTGAACTCCTCTTCTGAGAAGGAAAAGATGGCAATGTAAGGATGTGAGGATGGTGTGAGAGGGAAGGCTTGGAAAACTGATTATAAGGAGAATGCAATAAGCCAGTGAGGAAGAATAAAGGGATTATTATGTTTTAGTGAGGACTGAGTTGAAATTAGGTAATATACATTAATTTATATCAGACCCAGTCAGCTGAACTATTCTTATGCCCAGTCTTCTGAAGCAGGAGAGTCAGAGCTTAGAAAATGGGTGAAAGTAACCTAGAATTGAGAGTGACAAAGTATACATGGCAGTACTACAAGGGGAGAGTGATTTGAAAGGAGAAGCTAGAGTGTAGCTGAAGTGATCAACCAGAAGATCAAAATCAGGAAGGGAAGGAAGTGAGGACAGGCATGTTAGACTGGGAAAAGATGTGAAGAACCTGGAGAGCTGACTCCCAAACCAGCAGTCTTTTCACTATACACTTTTCCCCTGGGCACTATCCACATGGTAAGATGCCTCAGCCTTCTTGACATTTTCTACCATTTCTGCATCTGAAAAATCATCAGAGAGACTTCTTTAGCTTGAAGAACTGTGTCACAATAGAGTTGGGAATAGAAACAAAGGATTTGAAAGATGGGGTACTAGGTCTAAAATGGTTAAGAATGAGAGCTTTGAAGAATGGGACACTGGGTGGAGGGAAGGCAGTAGGTTTGTAACTTGACGTGGTCAATTCTGACTCAGAGAGATAATGAGAGAAAGAGCTAAGAGTTTACCTGCTATAGCATAGAAGAAGAACCAGATGAACTGGTCCCTGCTGTCTTGGGTTCTGGGATAACTGAGCAGGGAGTCAGTGCAGGGAAGGGGTACCAATTTCCTCAACTTATGACTCCAAAACAGGTGGAAGGAGCCAGGGAGTTCTGATTGGATTCCTTGGGTCAGTAAATAGTTGATGTTTCATTTTCCCACTGAAGTTGAATTCATTCTCTATGCCAGTTGCATAGTATAATGCTAAAATAGTGGGATTTTTTGCATATAGTTTCATGAAAAAGGTAAACAAGACATACTGAGAAAATTATCTTAAGTGTGGAGCCCAGCTCTGAATCTTTGTATCCTAGAAAGCACAGGACCCCTTGTGCCTACCTTTAGTGTTCTGTAATTTGGACTCTTTAATAGATTTGAATCCCCTTCAGAATATGGTGGTCCATCTGCAGTACAAGATATACAAACTGATGGTTTAGCTTAGGGGTGAGGAACCTGTGGCTTCGAGACCACATGTGGCCCTCTAGGCCGTAAAGTGTGGCCCTTTGACTGAATTCAAACTTCACAGAACAAATTCTATTAATAAAAGAATTTGTTCTACAAAATTGAACTCAGTCAAATGACCATACTCAAGGGCCTAGAAGGCCCCAGGCAGCCTTGAGGCTACAGGTTCCCAACCCCTGGTTTAGCTCAATGGTTGACCACCCAAATCCATAATACTCATTATTTCATACTCATCCTTCACCTCTTTGATTTGTTCCATGGGATTGGCAGACCAGTCTCTCCAATAGCAATTTATCTCTTTGAGAACAAAGCTTTGGAGTGTCATTCAGTCAACAAGCTAACTGAATTAAGTGTTTGCTATGTGCCAGGCACTGCTAAGTGCTAAATACAAAGAAAGACAAAATCAGTCCCTGCCCTATGGATATTTACATTCTAGTGGAGTAGAATGCAGGAAACTCGTGTGTGTGTGTGTGTGTGTGTGTGTGTGTGTGTGTGTGTGTGATGTACAAAGTAAATTCCTCGGTGGGATGGAAGGCAGAAACATTAAGGGAAGTAGCAAAGACCTTACAGAAGGTAAGATTTTAAATGAGACTTGAAGGAAGTCAGGGAAGCCAGAGGCAGAGATGAGGAGGAAGACATGGAAGACACTAGTGAAAGTAATGATTTGAGAGATGGAGGTGTACAAGGGGCAGAAAGGATAGAGTATGTAGAAGGAAGTGAAGTATGAGAAGGCTGGGAAGGCAGGAACCAGGGCTAGATTATGAAAGACTATAAAAGCCAAATACTTGATCCTGGGAGGTAAAAGGTAGCCACTTAGAGTTCATTGAATAGGAAGACGATGTGGTCAGACCTGCACTTCAGGGATACTTTGGTAACTGAGTGGAGAATAGACTAGAGTGGGCAAAGACTTGAATGGGAAGACCAAGAAGGAAGCTATTCCAAGAGTTTAGGCATGAAGGGATGAAGGTCCTGCAATGACCTCGGCTGCTGTTTCCCCCAGCTTAGCAAGGAAAGCAAGTGTTCACTCACCGACTGTTTTCTGGCTTCTTTGGGCCTCTTCATTTTGCCTTTTGTTTACATTGTTTATCTTCTGTAGAAAGTATGGTGATAGACCAGCTTGAGGATTTTTTCCTTCACCCATTCTTCCTTTTTTTAGTGTCAGTATTGATGTTAATAAAAATAGCTGGCACTTATAAGTCCATATACTTACATATTGAACTTGAAGGTTTGTAGAACAATACACATACTTACATGCACACACACATATGTATGTACGTTCTTATTTCAATGCCTTTTTCTCAGTCTAAGTGTGTTTTTAATTTTAGGTTATGGTTTTGTGGATTTTGACAGTCCAGCTGCTGCCCAGAAAGCAGTCTCAGCTCTAAAGGCTACTGGAGTTCAAGCCCAGATGGCAAAGGTAAGCTATAAACTAGGAAGAGTTTTTCTGGTGTTAAGTTGTATTTTATAGATATTCTGCCCTCTCAATCATCGATCCCAACAAGCCAGATAACAGCATGCATTGTATATATAGACGACAATTAGACAAATACCTAGTAACACTGAATCTCAGCTATGTATTTTAAAAGGCATTTTTGGTATTCTGTCCTTTATCTTTGTCCCATGTCTCCACATGCCTACCAGTAGCTATTGTGTCTGTGAAAATTATATTCTCTAAAATAATTTCCCCCCAAAACAAAAACTTTTCTTAAAAATTTGTAAATTATATTCAGTGAATCAGGAAGTTTTACAAACATATCAAGTTATAGGAGGAAGTTGCTGGCTGCATTTCATGTGACTGAAAGTTTGCTTTTAAATTTCAAAGTGTCTGTTAGTTTTTTAAATGAGTACTGTTGTAATAAAATTCAACCCTACTTCAGTAAGACAATAATTTGCAGAGCCCACCTGTGTTTCAAATAAATAACAGAAAAATTCTTTCTACAAATGAAAGACACATGTACTATATGCATGTGAAGTCAGATCCTAAAGCAAACTTAAGTTGTAAAATCCTTTCTTATGAATTGTTAGACACATATTGATTAGCTAAGTATTAAGGTATACAAATTTATTGCTAGATGATAGACAATGGATTTTGTTTCAACCCAGTTTTCTTAGCTCTTTATAAATTTCCAAATGAAAAACGATTGAACTACCCAGAATGCCCTAGGATGTATCCAGGACTACAAAATAGAAACCATGTTTAATACTCAATGTACATTTTAGGATAATAAATGTGAAGGTGAATACACATACTTTCTATAAAACACATCTTTCCCTTTCAGCGTTTACTTAATGTCAAGTTAACTTTACAAATACACACACACATACACACACAAGTTTTATCTATGATATTGCACTGTGATTGAACTCAAATGAACTTGACCAACTAAGGAAAATTATTTTTTCAAGTAAAGTTATTGTGGTTCCTTTAAAAGCAAAGCAAAACAATTTCTTTAAGTGCCATTGTCCTAGTTAGCCAGTTTTGAGATGTATATTCCTTCTTGTAGTCTATTAAAATGCTGACCACTTCAGTGCCTAATGGTACCATAATGGCTTAATTTCATGCATCTTCAGAAGCCACCAGATTCTCTGTCCTGATCAGATCCATTATTTATCAAAAAACCACGGATTCTAAATCTATGGCAATGAGAAGCATTAGTACAGTAAGTTATTAAAGCTTAAAACTACACTAAGACTTTTGATACACCCTGCATATTCTGGCCTTGAAATCAGGAAGACTTGTATTTGAACTCTTGTCTCTCACTTAGGTAGGTTGATGAACCACTCTTAACCTCAGTTTCATTATCTATAATATGGCAATAACAATAATCTGTATTAATTAATTACTTCATTGGGGTTATGAGTTTCACAGCAAATAATATATATCTGCAAATTTTAAAATGCTTTATAAATACTAGTTATGATCAAAGCTATAAGGGAGCTTAAGATCGCTCGATTCCAGGTCTAGCATTATCATATAGGTATGGCATTATTATTCTTTTTTTTTCCAGATAAGGAATAGTTATTTAAGGCTATGTTATTTGCCAATAAGTTTATTCATTTCTTGGCTATCACTAAATGTGGAAGATGCTTAGCAAATATTTGTTGATAGAATGACCCAAATTTATTGTTGTTTTATTTGACATTCCTATACCTTATTGCAAATACAGAATAATGGAATATCTTATAATAGTTTGTATTGGCAGTGAGGTTGTTAAGAAATTTGTCTACTTACAAAGATTTTTTTTCACTTATGATTTTATAATTGCTCAAGAACATTTTCAAAACTGAAAATAAACTTTACATTTAGAAAGCACTTTTCATTATTTTATTTTTTTATCTGGCTTCTTGAAGTAGAAGAAAAATTAACTTTCTTCCTGCTACTTCTTAATCCAATTCAACAAATCATTTTAAAAGAACCCATTCATGTAGATTATATCACAATTCTAGGTACAGGGAACCTAAAGATGAATTATGACACAGCTTTTATTTTTATGGAGTTTACAGTATACCAAAGGAAAATGATACACATACATAACTATAATACTAACTGGAACGTAAGTACTAAAAGTAGGTAAGTTCAAAGTGCTGTGAGATTTGAAGCATCCTTACCTAGTCAAGGAATTGCCAGGAAAGCTTTATTGAAGAAGTAAAAGCCGAGTTGGGCATTGAAAAAGGGGAGAGGAACCTCCAACAGAGAAAGACAGGAACAGAGTTCATTCCAAAATGAAGAAAGGAAGAAATAAAGGTACAGACAGAGAAGAGGGCAGGATGAAACCAGAAGGTAAAAAATGTGCTTTTTTGGCTAAAATGTAGACTATGTGAAGCTGACTTGTATGAGATTAGCTTAGCAAGGTAGAATGCATTCAAACTGTGAAGGATCAATCTAAAAACTTTTATTCAGTAGGCAATGGGAAGGCAGTGAACATTTTTGAGTAGGGAGCTAAATGTGATCAGAGCAGATTATTTGGGCAGCTGTGTGAAAGAAGAATTGGAGAGAAAATAAACTGAAGACAAAAACAATAACCAAGGAAAGCTTTTGCAGTTGTCAAGTTGAAAAGAAGTGCATACTTTTTAAAAAAAAATCTAGAGTTATTGCAGTAAGAGTGTAAAAGGAAGGGCATGGATGCAAGATGTATTAAAGAGATTTGTGAAGTCTTTTGGAATCAGAGAGCCTGAATCCTCAGCCTCTTGCTAGCTCAAACTTTGGACAAGTCTCTTGTCTTTTCTGGGTCTCAGTTTCCTCATCTAAAATGAGAGGGGTTAGGGATGCCCATCAATTGGGGAATGGCTAACCAAGTTGTGGTATATGAGCATAATGGAATACTATTGTGCTATAAGGAGTGAGGAGCAAACAGACTTTATAATAACATGGAGAGACTTATATAAACTGATGCTGAGTGAGGAGAGCAGAACCAGGAGAATATTGTACACAATTACAGACAACATCATATCTGTGATGACTAACTTGGATAGACTGGGCTCCTCTCAGCAATGAGTCTATAAGACAACTCTAAAAGGCTATCCACATTCAGAGAAAGAATTACAGAGTCTGAATGCAGATTGAAGCAAACTACTTGCTCTCTCTTTTTTGTTTTGTTTTGTTTCTTTATTCTCATTGTTCATTTCATTGGTTATAATCCTTCTTTAAAACTTGACTAATGTTTAATGTGAAGGTATATGTTGAAGTTGTATTGATTTACATGCCACCATGGTGTGGGGGGGGGGGGGAGAAGAGAAGAGAAAAGGCGAGAAAATCTGGAACTCAAAAGACTGTGAAACTGAATGTTGCAAATTAAAAGCAAATAAATAAATTTAGAAATAAAATAAAATGAGAGTGTTAGACTAAATACCTAAAGTTCCTCTAAGTTTTAACTTGTTCCATGATTAGCTACATGTGCTGAGAGATTTATTAGTGGCTTTGGAGTAGAGATTGAGCAGATTTGTAGACCAAAAGGAAGGAGTTGTTGGAGAGAGAAATTGAAGATTTCTACAAGAGAAGATGGATGATAAAGTGTAAGGTCATGGAGAGGAGACAGGAGGGGATCATGAGTATGGGCTTAGTCATGGCAGGGAAAGAAGGCAAAATGTTCTGAGATTAGAGAGAATGAGAAGTTGGGTTGAGAGTTTTGAAGGAAGTTCGAAGGAATTCCTGTAAGCCTTTATCTTTTCAGTAAAGTAAGAACTGAGATCAGCTGAGAAGAGATAGGGAGGGAAGGGAGGAATTAAGGGATTGGAGTGAGGGGGGAGGGTGGGGTAGAATAAGCATTTATGTAGTGCTTTCTGTGTGCCAGGTACTATATCAAATGCTTTGCAAATATTATCTTATTTGGTCCTCACAACAATCTATTGGTAGGTTCTATTATTATCCCCATTTTACAGATGAGGAAACTGAGGCAAAATGATTGTCCAGGACCACATAATGAGTGTTTGAGGCCAAATTCTAACACTCTTCCTGTCTCATGGCTAAAGCTTGATCCACTATACTACCTAGCTCCCTAGAAAGAAAAGAAGCTGTGTAAAAATTATAGGGAATTTATATAACAATAAATTACAGCAAAAAAAAAATCACCACAAGGCATTCAGAACCCATTTGAAGTTAAATAACCTAAAGTTATAGTTGGACCTAGTGAGATCATGCTTTTATTTGTCAGTTTAGGAGCAGGAATGGAAGAAGGCAGCATTCAGTAGTTGATCAGCATTAGGAAGCAGGGTAAGAATGGTAAAAAAAAAAACATTAAGGGGAGGGGAATTCAAAGGTGGAAAGCAGGGCATTATTGAAGTGATGAAATATAGTCATGACATTATGCAGTTGTTCAGTGGACAACTACTCTACTGAATTAATAGGTGAATAGAATAACTTATCAAAATCCAGGGACTCCATAATAAAGAGACAAGTTATCTGGGAAGGCATGTGTGTGTTGCAATGTTGGAAGGGTGGGGGTGGTGTTACAGAAAAGTAGCCCATGACTTCTCGCTTTTTAAATGCTTTAGTATTTAGTCACAAAGTAAGTGGCAGTATGGAAACTAGAGCCTAGGGTTGGGCTATGTTCATTTTGTTTCATTTTTAACTTCTGGGAAGGAAATGTTTATTTTAATTTGAGAAACAATGAAAACTTTGAGAGCTAAGCAGTAAGGTTTTGTAGACTCTTTTTTCCCCATGAGGTAGAACAATTTTCCTGGTGGCATTTTTGAGAGAAAATAGCTTCTAAGATTAAATCTTATTGTGATTGTGTTAAAATCTAATTTTCAAAATGTGAGTTGTTTGGTGAAACAGTGTTACAGATGTTAGTTCTCAAAGAATATTTAGAAAGGAGTGACATCAAACATCTTGTAAATACTGTGTTTTGAATGCTTTCTTTCCCATATGAGAGATGTCAAAGATCTATTTAAGAGGCTTATTATGTAAAATGACTAAGAAATAATGGTTTCTACCCACATCCTCTTTGTATAGCTACTATACTATGTGTTCATTGATAGACTGACAATTGCCAAGATTTTATTAATTACAAATCTTCTCAGATCACCATAGCCTGGATAAAAATGAAGGTTTTTGGAAATGATTTCTAAAACATTCATTACTAAAATATCAAAGATATTTTAAAGGCTGGACGAGAGTGGCTTGGGGTTGGGGATGGGTATGTGTTAAAATACCTAGACTCCCTGGAGCCACTGGTATTTGAATATCAGTCAAGTTGACTTAGTCTTTTCTTATTGCCTAGGGAAACAAATGATCACTATGAGTTTCCTATTTTAGGTGTAGATTGTGAGATGAAGCCCTTTGTCATATTTGCCATTGGCTGGATTTGAAGTGAAACCTGTTATTTCAATTTGCATTTCTCTTATTAACAAAACAGTCTTTCATCTTGTTTTTAGTACTTTCCATTTCTTCTCTAAAAGAAAAACCTTATTCACAATTTTTGAATACTTATCTATTAAGGGATGATTCCCCATCTTTTTGCCTTACCTCTTCCTGCTTGCCAGGGAACCTTCCTGCCCTCAGGGGACACACACACACACACACACACACACACACACACACACACACTCTCTCTCTCTCTCTCTCGTACACACACACACACACACACACACACACACACACACACATGCACACATACACAAACCCCACATGTCTCTCCGGTTTCCCCCACTCCCAACCCCTGTTCAGTAAATGCTAGTATTTCTCTATCACATCAAATATAAAATATCCTCAAATCAAATATAAAATGTCCTGTTTGGTTTCTAAAGTCCTTCATAATCTGACCCCTTCCTACTTTCCACCTAACTTTACCCCCCAGGTACCATTCCATCCAGTGATTCTGGACTCTTAGCTGTGCCTCAAGTGAGTCACTCCATCTCTCAACTCCATTCACTTTCACTGATTACCTCCTTATCTCAACCTTCTAGATGCCCTGAGTTCTTTCAGTACCAGCTAAAATCCCAGTCTTTCTGCCTTAATGCTAATGCCTTCCCTCTGTTGGTTATCTCCAATTTGTCCTGTAGACATTTTGTTTGTACATAATTGTGAACAGTTTTTTTTTCTCACTCTCCCACCCCATTATTAGACTGTGAACTACTTAAATCAAAGCAGGGATGTCTGTTTCCAGCATTGTAAAAAGAAAGTAGTTGTGTAGAGAATTATGACAGGAGATGCAGGATTGCATGTGGGAATTAGTATAGTGCCCTATAGATAATCAAAACTGAATTAGAAAGTTTGTGACTTAAAAAAAATCTCTATCTTGTAGAAGGGATATTAAATCCACTAGAGTCTGTTCTCATATTCAAAGAAGCAAATTAAGGGGGAAAAGCATTTTCTGTAAACCTTGTGGAAATTTCTAATAGTTGGAACTCTTCCCCTCCCCTCTCTTTGCAGAGCTGAAGGAATATAGGTATGGAATACTACAGAAATGTCAAAACTTTTTTAGCATGTTGATTTTGTTGAACTCTTTTTCTCTTTTTGTATTCTTTGCTATATGAAATGGCCTTCTGGGAAGGGGATACATTGAGAAATGTCACTGATGTAAAAACAAAAGATATCAATAAAATGTATTTTTAAAAAAGAAAGAGAAGTTCAGATTTCAACAGAAAGGTACTTTGGTAAAACTTGTCAAATAAATTTTGCAGAAGCCTAGGATTTAATTTGTTGAATTTAGCAGATATCTAGCAGCTAATGCAGATTTGTATTTTTTAAGAACAGAGAGGAAAAAGGACTATCTATAACCTCTAATAGCCTATCTTAATCCAAGAAGCTTAGCCAGTGATGGAAAGTGGCCCAAAGGTCACATTCTAGAATTCCCAAAGCTGTATGTTTCTTCCAACATCACTACCCCTACCCCCACTCCCCACCCTCAATCCCACCTCCAACTAGCTGTCTATTAAAATTTGACTGCAGGAAATCAAAGAGAGAACAATACTGGGAAGGCAAACATGACACAGATCGTTATTTCAGCCTTTCTCTCTCAAGAGTCTTAACCTTCTTTTATTCCTCTCACTAATATTTAAGCTGCATTATATACAAAAATTAAAGTGAGCTAACAAGCAAAAAAAGGTTTCATCTTTGAATGATAACCATGTAACTGAAAATGGCATTGATGCTGTTAACAGAAAAGCTCATATGGGGAGTTTATTACCTCTTAAAGATTTCTGAATCTTGTCAAATTATCACAAGTTAAAGGTACATTTGATATTTGTCTAGTTGATGATCTGATAGGAAACTTGACAATAATTTCTCTATGAACAGGCAAGAAGGAAGGCAAGCAGGGATTTTAATCCCTCTTTGAAGAGAAGCTTCACCGTGCTGTGAGCAGCATGTAGTCACATGGTCCTAAATGGCTATCTGTTGGTTGGTGACCCTATTCAGTGCAAGAGAAAACAGATGTCTGATCATCCTGCCAAGTCCCTTTCTTGCATTTTAGGAACTGTTCCACACACACAGGGAGGTTATTGTTAATTTCTTTCAGATGATGGTTGAGAGCTTTACACCTCTGAGCACCACTTTTCAACTTAAGTGAACATTAGTACCCATTTGTTCCTCTCTCTTATCGCCAGTGTAGAATCTAGTTCTTTACTTATTAGAGAAGCTGTTGAACTTTTTTCATGTCTGAGAAATGAAGGGACCCTTTGCCCCCACATTCTTCTATTTTTGCCCACTCCCTATAAAATATAACATAGCACTATGTTTTAAAATATTATCTACATAGTAAAAACAGAGTAGTCATTCTAATTGTTTTTTTTCTTTTTAAAATTTATTTATTTTAGTATTAATTTATGGAATAAAATGAGCATTTTCATAACAGTATAATAAAAAAGAAACTACAAATCTATTATGTACAACTTGCTATTCCTTTTAAATGTATAATAAAGTTAATTATCATGTAAATTTCTTTTTTCCCCCTTTTTTCTCTTCTTCCCCCCCCATCCTAGAGATGGCAACCTTTAGACACACACACACATGTGGTTGTGTGTGTGTGTGTGTGTGTGTAAAATCATTCTGTACATACTTCCATTTATTAGTTCTTTCTCTGGATACAGATAGTGTCTTCTTTCATATGTCCTTCATAGTAAATTTGTTTATTTATAATAGTCAAAATAACTTATTCACTCAAGGTTCTTATAACAATATTGCTATTAATTGGTTGTTGTCTTTTTAAGTGCTCAATGCAGTTTAGTAAATTAGATATTAAAATGACTGATGTTATTAGACGATACTCCTTTAAAATAATTAGACTTTTTTTTAGGAGGAGGAAATGCTGAAGGTAATTATTTGAGAAAAAAGAGTAACTACACTTAAGATAGTTGTAAATGTGGTTTTCTAATTGAGAAGGGTTGTCACTGTGCATCATAAATGGATTGGTGACTTAGCAAAGAGTTTGCCTTTTTTTCTAAGTTTAATAGACCTCAATGCTTGAAAAGGTACTTTAGCCTACATGAAGTAAACAGTTTAGAAGTCTGATAAATTCTTAGTATTTTTCCCAAGTGATTTTAAATATTGAACTTATTAAGGTCTCTAAAACTCTGAATTCTTTTAGTGACACATCAGGATACTTGATATCCCCTGGGGAACATTGGATGATTGGATGAATATACAATCATGAGGCTTTCTTGACAGGGATTAGGGATCTTGAGCCAAATGAAAGTTAATCTTTAAAAAACAGTAATTACATGATGCAGAGATGTAGAAAATACATTGTAGTCATAGAAGTGGCATATGCAAATATCTATTATACAGGATTTTAACAAGTATTTTAATATCCCTTGGATAGGAAGAGGACCACTGTATATGTCATCCTTTTCTAACTGTAACCAAACACTGAATACTTTTAACTGTAAATGTCAGTTGGCTGGGCCAGGTCAGAAGGTCCACCATGGGCTATTCTTTTAGGGAGAAACTTGTTTTGCTTGGTTGGTTGATTGGTAAGTTGAAAATCATAAAATTCACATTTAGAACTAAGTTGTAGAATTTTAGAGTTCATAAACATGTAGATTTTTTTTAAAAACTGAAAAGGTTTTTAAAGATGATCCATCACCTTCATTTTATAGAAGAAAAATCTGAGACCCAATAATCTGACTTTCCCAAGGTCATACAGTTAGTATGAAGACAGAAACAAGACTCAAACCCAGGTCTTTAGACTCCATGTTCAGGGCTCACACTCACTTTGCAATTACATATAGATATGTATCCTTTCTTCCCCCAAATATTTCCACTATCTCAGGAAGCTAAAACTCCTGAAGGCATTAGCAGGGAAGTTGGAGGGTAAGAAGGGAGAAATAAGACTTTTCTTCAAAGGTAATCCTCTGTCTAGTGTAGATTCAGATCCCATGATAGTATAGAATTAGTTGTAGGTCTTATTGTTATTCAGTCTTTCACTTGTGTCCGACTCTTTGTGACCATAGCACACCATGCCTTTCTATCCTCCACTAATTCCAGGAGTCTATCCAAGCTCATGTTCATTGCTTCCATGACACTGTTCATCTCATCCTCTGCCATCCCCTTATCCTTTTACCTTCAATCTTTCTCAACATCAGGGTCTTTTCTGAGTCTTGTCTTATTTTGTGGCCAAAGTATATATGCTTCAGCTTCAGTATTTGGCCTTCCAGTGAATAGTCTGAACTAATTTCTTTTAAGTATTGATGGCCTTGATCTCCTTGCTATCCAAAGAACTCTCAAAAGTTTTCTCTAGCACCATCATTCAAAAGTGTACATTTTACAGAGCTCAGTTTTCCTTTGTAGTCCAACTCTCACAGCCATACATTGTTACTGGAAAAACCATAGCTTTGACCATACAGGCCTTTGTAGGAAAGATGATGTCTCTGCTTTTTAGTATACTGTCTAGATTTGCCATAGCTTTCCTTCCAGGGAGGAGGCATCTTTTAATTTCATGGCTGCATGCTGTCTGCAGTGAACTTTGAGTAGAAGAATATAAAATTTGACACTGTTGCCATTTCTTTTCCCTTCTTTTACCAGGAATTGATGGGACCAGTTGCCAAGATGTTAGTTTTTTGATGTTAAGCTTCAAGCTAGCTTTTATACTCGGTTCTTTCACCCTCATCAAGAGCTTCTTAATTCTTCACTTTATGCCATCAGAGTAGTATTATCTGCATATCTGAGATTATTGACATTTCTACTGGCAATCTTAATTCCTGCTTTTGATTTGTCCAGTCCTATTTATTATTAAACAAATAAAGTGACAATATACAGCCTTGTTGTGCTTCTTTTCCAGTGTTAAGCTAATGATTTGTTACATGTTTAGTTCCAACCTTTGCATTTTGGCTTGCATACAGGTTCTTCAGGAGACAAAGTTAGCTGATCTGGTATGCCCATCTCTTTGAGATATACCCTATTCTAAAATTTCAGCCTTAGGGATCTCCACTACTGTCTTACAACTAGAGAATAGGTTGACAGCCTTTCCCAGTAGCATAAATGATTTGCATATTCTTTTATGTGACACATCAGAATATCTGATATCCTCCGAGGAACACTGGATGAATGTTGTTGAGAACAGCTATATAGGAGGCACAGTGAATAGAGTACTGGGCTGGGAATCAGAAAGATTTATGTTCATGAATTCAAATCCTGCCCCAGACACTTAGTAGCTATGGGACCCTGGGAAGTCACTTGTGGCAGGCAGATCCACTAGGCAGCTATTACAGTAGCCCAAGAATGAAGTGTTGGGGTCCTAAAACAAGGGAGTGGCAGTATTAGAGGAGTGTATTAGAGAGATGAAATCCACAATTTCAATATTGACAATAGATTGAACATGGGGAAGAGAGAGGGTAAGAGATAGTGAGAAATTGAGGGGTTGTGAGCCTGGAGCACTGAGGGGATGGTGGTACCCTTGACAGTTATAGGTTTAATTTAGACTAGTATGAACATAAAACTAGTCATTTTTTGTAAAGTCAGACATACAAAGCATACCAAAAACATTTTCACTGTATTTTCCCAAGCATTCTACATTTAGAAATGCAAACTGCTATAATGAGTATGATATTATTGCCCAAGGCTAAAACATCAATTAAAGGTTTTACTAATCATGCTTATTAAAGGAGAAACCATAAACCTGCATTCTTCAATATATAAAAACATAATAATCTAATAGATCTAAGAACAAGTTAATTCTAGAATCATTAAAACTATCCTAATCCCAAAGTTTTAGTGGTGAAGTGTGAATTTCTTAGGAAATATTGCTGATCTGATGTAAGCTTTTTCCCTGATGATTTTGAACAGTGCCATAATGAGTATTCATAGATATTTCAGTGTCTTAAAAGATCCATTTTTATGACTTTGGTTTTTGCTGATTCTAATGTTACAAAGACAAAAAAAGATCATCTGTGATAATTGGTCTTAAGCTTTCGTTCTACTGTTTTGATTCAATGTTATTTCATAGTATTTTTGGCCAAATATTTTCATCTTACAAAGCTTGGCTAAAATTTTCAGGTCTTGGTAATGAATCTATTCCAAATATCCCCTTTCCCATTTACCACCAATTAATCAGAATCCAGAAGGTTTGAAACTGACAAAAATTCCAAATGGTCAGACCAGAGAAGTGTAGCCCTAGGGGCTCCAAGTGACCTGATTCAGAACCAATCTGTGACTCTCAAAATTCAACAATTATCCATAATTGCCTGTTACATACAATCAAAGCTCTCACAACTGTATGCTGAAATTGTGTACCTAAAAATAGCAGAATGGAGCTTGGTTATTTTTAGGTAAACAGCTCCAGCAAACAGCATAGAAGAGTTGTCCTTCTGCAAAGGTGTCCTTTCCAAATTAGCAGTGCCTTCTGGACCTTCACCTTCCATTGTTGCCAAGACAATGACAATAATGTGAGGTCTGAGCTGACCTATCTGAAAGAATGCCCATGTTTTAAACACTATTTTCAGCAACATGATTGGCCAACCTATAATTTATGTTACCAAACTAGGGAAATAGGGAAAGATTAATCAACAAGCATTTATTCAACACTTACTGTGCACCAGACACCGTGCTAGGCATACTGAGGATATAAATACAAAGAACAAAACAATACCTACTCACAAGGAACTGGCATTCTAATGATGAAGACAACAAGCACATATATAAAAGTATATATGGAAGAAATAGACCTAGGAATGACTGGACTTGGTGATTTTTGTTCACATGTAGGTAACACCTAAATAGAGAATCACTCTCCCTACCAACTTATCTGCACCTACTCTGAAACTTATAGTCTTAGATAGTTGCCTGGACTACTGAGTAATTAAGTGACTTTACCCAGGGTCACACAATCATTATGGTTCAGAAGTAAAACTTCAACACAGGTTTTCTGGACTGTGGGCAGCTCTCTATCCACTATACCACACTGCCTCTTGCTAAATAAGCCTAAAATAAATAAATGCAAAGTAGTTAAATTTGTAAAACAGTTTGAGATGATAAACAGTACCTCTTGGACAGGATTGAGACAGACAGGGGAGATCAGGAAAGGCTATGTGAAAAAGGTGGTATTTAAGCTCTGTTTGAAGGAAGAAAAAGTCTTGCAGAGTTCAGGAGCAATGCATTTTAGGCATGGAAATAACAAGTACAAAAGCATGGAGATGGGAGATAAAATAACTTATATGAGAAACAAAGAGAAGGCCAGTGTGATTGGATAGTAGAGTGCAGGTTGGAGACTTACTATCCATTGAGCCTGGAAAGCTAGATTGGGAGCAGGTTGAGAAGGCTACAAAAGCTAAATAGATTATATTTTGTCCTAAAGGAAATAAGGAACCATTTAAGTTGAATAGGAGAGTGACTTGGTCAGATATACATTTAAGGAAGATTACATTGGCAGTGGTGTATATGATGGAGTAGAAAGGAGATACATATGGTTATAATTATGTCAAATTATTTATGTCGCAGATTTCATATCTGCTTCTCTTGAGAAATTAATGAGAGGTTCTGTTTTATTTCAGCAACAGGAACAAGATCCTACAAACCTGTATATTTCTAATTTGCCACTGTCCATGGATGAGCAAGAACTTGAAAACATGCTCAAGCCATTTGGACAAGTAATCTCTACAAGGATACTGCGTGATTCCAGTGGTACAAGTCGTGGTGTTGGCTTTGCCAGGTAAGTATGTCTTTTATTTCTGTATATTTCATTGTTCTATCTGCCATTTTGTGTACCTTATGGAAATAAAACATTACCTTGTTGGATGTTTCAAAAGAAGAACTAAAAAAGCATTAGGAAAAAAATGGAGGAAATCTATGACTAAATACAGTGGAACACTAATTTCGATTTTAAAATGTTTTTTGTATGTTCTCCAAGAATTTTAAAATTTCCCAACAGGACTTTTAAATCTGAGAATCAAAGTGTTTTGGAGGCCACACTGGAGAAAAGTTTCCTAAGAGTAATTGTATCAATTACAAAGATGGTCATCTTGTACAAACACACACATACACACATTTCAGATATTTTTTTCCTCCTTAGTTGATAGAAATTTGTCAACAGTAATAGTAGCTGACGTTTATGTAGCATTTTAAAGTTGGTAAAACAGTTTGCATGCATTCTTGGATTCTCATTTAAGCTTCATAGCAACCTTGTAGTACTAAGGTATGAATGAACCCATTCTAAAGAAGGAGAAATTGATACTCAGAATGGTCAAGTGACTTGATCATGTTTACACAGATAGGAAGTGTCAGAGGTGGATTTTGAATACAGATCTACAATGCTGGCACTTGATCCACTATGTCTTGCTGCCTCTCAGTTAACTTTTTATAAAACATTTGATACTTGCCAGATGTGCTGCCACAAACTTATAATCCCTGCTCCTGTGGAAAGTGAGATTAGTGTATGCTTGAGTTCAGGAGTGCTGGGCTGCAGTGGGTTAAAGTCAATCAGAACTTGAAAGTTTGTCGCCAATATGGCGAGCCATTGGGAATGGTGAGGAACTCCATTTCTCTAAGGAGAAGTGAACCAACCCAGTTTGGAGAGGAGCATGCCAAAGGTCCTCTGCTAATCAGTAATGGGCTGGAGCCTGTCAGCATTCATTGCATTTCCATTCTGGGGAAAATAAGGAGACCTAGTCTCAATAAAATAAAGCAAAGTAAAATAAGTTTTTAAAAAACTTATTCCTTATTTTGAAAATGAAAATAGAATTAAGAAAAATTATTGTGATGAGAAACTTGACTTTTTATATAGTTTAGCCCAAATAGAATTTTCTATGATGTGTAAGGAAAGACTAAAGCCACCTGTCAATGTTATCAAATAGTGAATAAGTTCTCTTTTTTTATTTTTTGGAATACTCATTTCATTGTTGGGGAGCAGCCTTGTACTTAAGCTGTTGGGAATTGAGATGGTATCAGTATAGATTCATTAGCTCACTTTGTTAGTGCATGTTGTTCAGGTAGCGTAGGTTTGGTTCATGGTTCAGAAAAGTTATTGCAGCATTATGAAGGAATCACACATAAAAAATTGGATGTGACTGACATTGTTGAGAAACAACCAATACTTTGATGGAGCTAGCAGAGCCTATGCCAAAGGATCCTTTGGGACTGGTGGAGCTTTAATTTTGGTCAGTACACTTAATCCTACTGATGCAGATGGACCTCCAGATATAACTTAACAGATGAACTTCTAGAATTGTGGCCACTCAATTTGTCACCCTGTGGCCAAACTGGTAATGAGCTTATCTGAACTTGGCTTCACTAAGGATAATTATAGAAATCAGAAGTACTCCCCGTGTGGTCTGTGGGCTGCTGGGGGCTCCCAAGACCCTTTTGGGAGTCTATGAGATCAAAATTGTTTTTGTGATTATACTAAAATGTTATTAGCTTATTAAAATAATCCTTCCATTTCTAACTACATATCTGTAAGGCTGGATTTCTTTGTATACTTCAACCAAAACCACACAGTGCAACAGATTGGATATAGAAGCAAAATGAGAGTCCATCTCTTCTCCATTAATCCAAATATTAAAGACATTTGCAAAAATATATGCTTTCTCACTTTTTTTAAAAAAAGGGTTTTTTATTTAAAAAGTTTTGTTTTAGGAGATTTGTCACTGTTATGTTAAACTAATACATTTTTTAAAATTTCTAATATGGTGAATATTGATAGATATAACCCACATGATAAGTGAAAGCTCTTTGGGGTCCTTATATATAAAAATCCTGAGAACAAAAAAATTTGAGAACAACTGAAACCAGTTTTCAACACAGATACCAATTTTCAAAGAATTAAAATACAATGTAATATAATTAATGCTAAAAGTACACTGGATATAAATTAATATTTATTATTTGAAAGGTGCATTGGGCTCATCAGTTGGAAACAGCAATTATTTTTATGTGACTGTATATGAGCATTAGTTTAATAGGCATTAATATTATAAACTACCAAATAAACCAGCTTTTATTTTATTAGAGTTACGTTTTTACCAGGGCATGCCTATTTATACTTAATGACTCTCACATATGCAAAAACAAGTTAAAAATAAAAAGATATCTAAATATTTACAAGTGTTTTGTATTTATATATCAATAGGATGGAATCAACAGAAAAATGTGAAGCTGTTATTGGTCATTTTAATGGAAAATTCATTAAGACACCCCCAGGAGTTTCTGGTATGTCACTTAAAATTTTATCAGCAACATCTTTTATAATTCCATACATTTCCTTGATATAAGTTCTTCTGCATGAAATACTTAAAGTAAATATAGGTATATATATATATTTTTTTAAGTTACTTGGTTTGAACTATCAATTAGATTTTTTTTAAATCCAGTTATTAGATTTGTTTTTTTAGTGAAAGTATACCCTAGCATTATCATTTTTTTTTCATTCCTTGTTACTACCAACACTGTGCTATATACAATACATGGAACCTCTTAGTGGCACAGTGAATAGAGCAAAGGACTGGAGTCGGGAAGACCTGAGTTAATATCCTGCAGCAGACACTAGCTGTATTACTCGGGGGAAATCAATTAGCCCTTACTTGCCTCAGTTTCTTCATCTGTAAGATGACAGTAATAGCACCTACCTAACAGAATTGTTGTAAAATCAAATGAATTAATTTTTATATATGCTCTGCATATGTGTTAGCTATTACAATTCTGCTTTAGAGTTTTTATTTCTAACTAATGGGAAGAAAAGTTCAGAGGTCATCTGCATTGCATATTTTGATGGCAACTATCACACTGCTTTGTTATTCGAGGCCCCTAAAATGACTGAAATAGAGAAAAAAGATCAGTGTTGAATGTTTTCTACTTTTCCTTTACTTTGGTCTTCTTACTGTTCAGTGTGGGATATTGATTCTCAGGATTTGCTTGTAACTTTCTTCACACAATTAACTAGGTCTTCATCAGTTATCATATCACTGTCAAATATATTAATTATTACCTTAACAGACTCCTTTTCCCCTTCCCCAGGTACCTTCAATAAGAATGAAATACCCATATTGAGCACATCTTGTGCAGTTGCTAGTATGACTAGGCCAAGTAATATTAAATACATTTTTTAAAAAAGCAAATACTGATGTATTTAGTTTTAGTGAACCCAAGATTAAGTAACTTTTGAAAAAGGGAAGTTCTAGGTCACTTTAATTTTACTAATTCAACTCTTACTGTATTTAAAGGGTCCTCTTTCCATTTTCCATTAAATACATTAGGGAGGCATTAAACTCTACTGAATAAAAGACATTCATATTACCTTGGGCCAAAAGTTATTGAAGTGAGTAGTCATTCCAAGAATATTCTTGTACAATTGTTTTTTAGTGTTTATTTTATTAACTCTCCAAGGTTCAGTTCTAAGTGAATTATCAATGACTGGATTTAGGGATCCACCTTAGGAATTTCAATATCCCAATGAGTTTCATTTCAGGAAAAAAAAAGTAATTTGTAAATATCTAAGTGAAACACACCACTCTTGGCTGTGAAGTTCTGAAATTTTACAGCTACTACAATCCACTATGTTGAACTCTATGGCTACAGGCACATAAAGCCAATCATGAGCAGCTCTCCTGAGGACTGCTGCTATGAATAACTTTAAGGATCTAATGGCATAGCATAGTGAACTCTCTATTTATTCAGCAAGAAACTAAAGCATAACATTCACAACAGCCATAACATAACAATTCATTACTAAGGTAGTCACATAGTCTTAAATAAAACATTTCATTTGATAAGCCACAATCCCCTCAATTCATACACAGTATCCAAGTAAAGTCCTCTTTCATCTTGACTTTCTGGCTTCTGGTCATCCTTAAACTAATGATCTTTAAGGAGTAGCAGAACGTACAAACACCATCCACCCCTAGGTCACAGAAAGTTACAAATCTCATCAGTTAATACAGAGTATCCAAGTAAAGTCCTTTTTCATCTAAACTCTGCTGCCAGGGGCAGCCAGGTGGCTCAGCAAGTAAGAGCACCGGCCCCAGTGTCAGGATGACCTGGGGATTAAATCCAGGCTCAGATACTTAGCACCACACCCAGAAATAACTGGCCCTGTAACCTTGAGCAAGTTACTTAACTGCAATTGCTTAAAAAAAAATCTGCTGCCTTCCAAACCCCAGGACTCCTCTTCCACAGGCTGACTGCTCCCAGCTCTTGCCTGAATTCACCAGATTCTTGCCTGGATTCACATGTAGGCAACTCTCCACTCCTGTTCCATATCTTAGCTCACAGGGACAGCTCCACTCCAAGCTTTGCAGCTTCTGTTTCTAGGAAAACAAAGCTTAACAGGGATACAACAAGATTTGCACACATTACCGACACTATCTGAATTCACTTTCTGTCTAACAAAATAACTGAAATTAACAGACAAGTCTTCTGTCTGAGAAATCAAAATCAAATCAACTGTACAGTCCTTTTTCAGGACTTCTGTAACAACAGAAAAGTCCTCTTTCAGGACTTGGGTAAAAACAATAAAGTCCTCTTTCAGGATTTCTGCCTAAGAACAACAGACGGTGCTTCTGTCTAACACAACAACAGACAAGGCTTTTGTCTGACAGAACAACAGAGTGCTACAGAGTGCTGACATCACAAACATTCTCTCTCTTAGTTCTCAGAAAGTAATACAGATCAACAGAGCACCAAAATCACAAGCATTCTCTCTCAGTTCTGCTTGCTTCCAGCTCTGCTCAAGATTTTTTCTGCTCTGCTCTTTCCTATTCCACCCTTCCTTTTCTGCTCTTTCAGCAAGCTCCTCCCACTGTGGGCTCTATGTGTTAGGCCTATTAAGGCCAGGGAAGGTCTTCAAATGCCCGTAGGCCTACTAAGGGCTACACAATGTATACTGTTTCCAACAAAGTTTCCTGATACAATCAGTGGTGAGGCTCAAAGGCATTTTAATAGCTGAAACAAGCAGCAAAGTACTACTTTGCTTGCCATTAAGAGGCACAATTCTAAAATTAAAAAAAAATTAATATTAAAAATTTTTTACAAAAATTAAGTATTTACCAGTTTCTAATAGTTTCAGTGAACACTGTCATAAAATAGCTTTAATAAATAAATGAATAATGAAAATGAATTAATCATAAACATGTTTCCTGATAAACAGTGATTGTATTTAAAGTGAGAAAATAAAAATTTGGCTTTGTATATTTTGAGATTAGTCAACCAAAGTTCAGTATCAGAGGAATATCATAGCCATGGTTGTAAAATTTGAAGCTTTTTCAAAGTACATCCAGCCACTTAGCTATACAAGTTTGAAAACTATTAGCTCTTGGCTTTCTTGTCTCTAAACTCTTAAACCTAAATTGAAACTCTCCTTTATCAAAGTAGATCTTGCCTTTGCATTTATCTTGGCATATAGTAAGCATTTAATAAATGCTTGTTGATCTATTGTGTTTATTGACACACCTGCATTACTCTGCCTAAGTTTGCTCTTTGCTGACATAATTTCTTTGTTTTTTAGCTTTCTCTTTTGCTCTTAATGTTCATGGAGCTTGCAGAGTTTCAGAGGAGAGGACTTGACTCTTTTGTGCTCTTTTGTTTTGTTTTTGCAAGACAGTGAGGGTTAAGTGACTTGCCTAAGGTCACGCTGCTAGTAAATGGTAAGTGCCTGTGGCTGGATTTGAACTCAGGTCTTCCTGACTCCAGGGCCCATGCTCTATGCAGTGCCCTCTTTCCTCCACCACCATCCCCAAAACATGAATTATGTTTTGTATCACAGTGAGCGAATAGTTATCTACTCCCTGAATGGAGTAGGCAGCAGCTAATTGGGTCCAGGGCTAGGGTGAAGAAACTGGACAGCTTCCCATTCTTTCCTAAATCATGTCTTCATAGTGTCATTTCATTCTTTGTTAGAAATTAATTCATCAGGCAAGAGCATATTAAAACATAAACAGAAAAATACGTTAATTTCAAAACTCGATGTAAATTACTTCTGGATTATTGACAACAGTGCATATAATAAAGTTGAATATTCTGAGTTTCCCAAGAAACAGATTTAAAGTACACCAAAAGCATTTCAATAGCAGTAACTATGTTTTGTAAACAGTCAAGCCATTCTCTCACCTCTGAACTCTTACAGACTGTTATGGTCTGCACCTAACAATTTAGTACTTAATTGCATACTGCTTTGCAAAGCAGACAATCTGTTCATATGTTTTAGTTTTGTCTCCTCAGTTTGAATGTAAGCTACTTAAAGGTAAGAAGCCTGTTTTTAACTGCTTTTCTCTCCCTAGAGTAATTGCACAATACTAAAAACTTAAGGAATATTTAATCAGTGTTTATTGATCAATGGATGGATTAACTTAAAATCTTCCATATACTCTACTAGTTAGAACTGCAAAGTTGTCTTCAAAGACCCTGCAGAACATACTAGAATAATCTAACCTGGAGGTCAAGTAATCATACATGATTAAAAAGTCCTTTTAGTAGCTTCCACTTTTCTCCACCTAAAGTAAGCATTTTTTGTTTCAGTGGATTCCTTATGGTCCAGAAAGTATCGGAAAAAGAAAGAATTGGGTAGCATACTTCTCCCTTCAGTATTGTTTCTTCTTAACTGCTGGGTTCTGAATTAATTTTGCAAATCCCATTATTGCTGCTAGTATACTTCATGTTATGTGAGTGCTTAGTGTTCACTCAAGTCAGCTACAATTTCTCTGGGGTTCAGGAATTTTAAGAAATGTAGATAGTTGTTCCCCTTACAATTAAGTAAGAAAGAAAAAGACACATGATATTGTTTGGTAAACCTGCATTTCAAAATAAAATAATACTGCTGCCAGGTACACCATATTTCAAAACCTCAAAAGATCTATTATTTCATCCATTTGGGGTCTCACAGAGGTCTCTAGACCTCTACTAGAAGTCTGTACAGTTTGGTGGGGCTTGAAGAAGGTTGTACAATGCATTTTTTTGTACCATGTTAGGGCATTGTTGTAAGCCCTTAGAAGAAAGAAGGAACATGTTTACTATGTGCCAGTATCTGTGCCAAGCATTCAACAAAAATCTTATTTGATCCTCACAGCAACCCTGGGAAGTAGGCACTCTTATTAGACTCATTTTACAACTAGAAATAGGAAAAAAGGTTAAGTGACTTGCGTGGGATCACACAGCTAGTGAGGATCTGAAATTGGATTTGAACTTGTATCTTCCTAACCCCAAACCCAGAGCTATCTATCTACTCTGCCACCTAGCTGCTAGAAGAGGAATACCCTAATTCCACAAATAATACTTCTGCAGATCTCATATCATGTTATATTTTTACCACAGGTTATACACTACTAACCATCGACACTTTGTCTGATTCTTTTCCTTGTCTTTCAATAAGTCTTCCATTGTCAATTTTCCTGTTACATGGGAGGCTTTCCTCTGGGTCTTTTAAAATTCGGTGGACAGTAGTACAGTATTCAGGATATCTGTATGTTGCCTCTTACTGACAAGATATGACCACCCCACTTCTTTGCCAATCCTATATATTCTGAATATCATTTTACGCCAGTTTTTGCATGTAAATCATTATTAATCATGTTCCACAGCTGCCTTATACTCTCTATGTTATCTCTTCCTTTGCCCTCTTAGTCCATTCTGATTCTTCTGAGGTTATGGTGTTCCATAACATTGTATGATGAAAAATTCTCTACCATTTTCCAAATGTAATCCAAACTGTTATCTTCATCTTATTCTATCAGACCTATAAGATTGACCTTCTGTACTACTTACTTGTCCAAGATATAAGATCACAGATTTAGAGCTATAAGGGACCTAACAGGTCAATCCTCTTATTTTATAGATGAGGAAACTGAGGTCTAAGAGATTAAGTGATTTTCCCTAGGTCACATGGGTTAATAAATGACCCTCCAACATTAGATGCATTCTGTCATTGGACCTACCCATAATGCCTTAAGCATATCTTAATAAAACCCATTAGAACATGTGTTCTACTGACACAGCCCCAGAACCTGGGGCTATCTTCACCCCATGATGAAGCATCAGGAAAAGAATTTTTGTGAAATATTCTTTAAAATAGCAAAAAATTAATTTGGTGGCTCATTTAATAATGTGAGTTTGCATCATTGGCATAAAACCAAATACCGTTTGTGTCCGTTTCTGTGGTATCTATATTGTTGCTCATCTACTAGGAATGTAGTCAAATGAAAGGAAGAAAAATACTTGAATTTAGTGATATTCCCAGTCCCCAAAAGACCACTGCAAATGAACAAGTTTAAAACTAAATTTATCTGAAATCTCATAATCTTAAACTATGTTCAAATATCTGAGATTAATGTGAGCCCAATTGCTTAGGTCCTTGAATTTTCTATTTTTCTTCAAAGACCACCCCCTCTTCAGACAAACAATCAACAAACATTTCTTAAAGTATTTAATTTCATAAATGTGCAAAGTGCTAGGAGTAGAAAAAGCAAGTGAAACAAAATGAAAGCTTACTGAGGGTAGAAACCTGTGGGGGAGACATGTACATATATTGATATAAACATGTAGAATGGGAACAACATGGCCATGAATGAGAAGGCACTAGGAGTTAGAGGGTTGAGAATGAGACAAGGCAGAAGGAACTGTACTCCTGGAGGTTGATGCTTGAGCTGAGCCTTGAAGGAAACCAGAGATTCTAAGAGGTGGAGGGAGAATATTCCAATCATGGGAACCATACAGTGTGCAAAGGCAAATAGATGGGCAATGAAGGTGAGTACTTGTAGCAAATAGGTAAATATGGCTGAACCAGAGTGTATGAAGGGGAGTAGCATATGAGAAGATTGAAGAAGATTCAGCTAGTAAGTAAAGAGTTTTAAATGACAAATAGAGGAGTTTCTATTTCATCCTAGAGATAGAGCCATTGGCATTCTTGAGTACAATGGTGGCAATGTTGAACTTGTCCTTCAGGGAAACCTACACACTCTATTCAAACTATTTTTTTGCCGAACTAGAGCAGGAAGCTGCTAGTGCAAGTATATTGCTTACATACCTTTCTCCCCGAAAGACTGAGTGGAAGCTATTAGTAAAGTGCTTTCTTTATGATGTAAACTTAATATTCAATGTTTAGCTAATGTGTGTGTGTGTGTGTGTGTGTGTATATATATATATATATATATATATATATACATACATATATTTGACTTTTAAATATCTGTTAAAAGTTTGTAAGTGACTTACAGTCCAATGTAAGTTTTTTTTTCTAAAGGAGGTTTATGCATAGCCTGTAGCAAGTTTTTCTTCAAAGTCGCATTCATGATGCTTGTTGACAAAGTAGATCATATGGTAGGAGTCTTATTCTTCCCACCCTCCACTCCTTCAAAATAAAGTCCACATTTTCTTAACATGTTGAAACATTTTTCTATACCAAAGATTTACTACAATTTAACTGCTAGCTAGCTTGCAGCAAAAGTCAGACTTACTTTGAAATCCTTAAACAGAATACAAAAAAAGCTAAAGAGCTTTAAACAAGTTGACAATTTGTGTTATACATTTTGAGGCAATCCAGATGAATCCCACAGAGATATTTTCATTGTCAACTTAATTGCTTGAAGGTTAAAAATATTGATAGAAGGAGACAGTATGGTGATGATATCTTTAACACAAAATGAATTTAGTAGCTAGGACTGGGCAGTTTTAATTATATAGAGTAGTAGTCCAAATTAGGAGTCCCATTGAAGGACAAAATAAGGCAACAGAGGACTAAGATTCAGAGATTTGTCTAAAAATGATCTCTATAGGAGAATGCAGTTTTTGAAAAGTATTACAGAAATAAAATATGCTTTCTGGTGCCTCCCTCCTGCATAAAACAGTGCTATTCTAGCATTTCTTTTATGCCCATCTGTTCATGGCTCTAATAATAATTTTTTTAAACTTTACATTTTAAATAGTGCTTTGTGGTTTACAAAGCACTTTCCCATGCATTTTTGTGTTTGGGACAGTTTATCATAACTTTTGGTCATATCCATCTAGAGTTATCTTTGTGATTCTAGTGAAGTCTGTATATGACCAAGAAAATAAGTCTTTGGGGGGAGGGGGAGAAAGACTTTTCGTGTCAGGGAAGGACATGACATAAGGTAGGAAAAGGGCACATAAAGATGGGGCCAAAATTAAGTCAAGCATTCACCAAGGTGCTTTTTGCCCAGCATGGCACTGATACTCTTTATGTGTCCCCTGCTGCTCTGTGCCTGCCATTGAGGAGATCATAGTGGGATTCTAATGTGGCGCTGCTCGTGTGGCCACTGACAGTCTGAACCTAAGAATTTAGCTTGTTTTAGGTATGTCTCCTATGGTAATTCTGTGGTTGCCTTTGACTTTTTCTAACTAGGGCTTGGGCTCAAATGGCACACAACAGAGCAGGCCTCAGAATACCATTCCTGTTACCTCCATCTGACCTGTCTTCACACGCAGGCTGAATTGGGGCATTGTCTTTGCCAAAAACCAGAAAAATAGCTCTTTGGAAAGGAAAAATAATTGTTGTGCTAGAATGAGTGTTTTTTGGTTTTTAACATTTTCATACAATCTGGAAAGGTTTTCAAGAATTTTTATTATCCATTTGGCTCCCTTAATGCCTCAGTCTTCATTGTCATTACTTTTTTTCATAAAATGGAATTGCTTGGAAGCTATAAAGGAAAATTTAGACTTAACGACTTTTAATCCATTTTCAAAATATTTAGGACAATGGTATTATATCTCGAGGTTCGTAGTGCTCTTCTGACTTCTTCCTTAATATATTTTGAATTTCTTCAAAGTTATTTGGATATATTCAATAGTATGTGCTTGAGATGAAGCATTCCTTTACTCTTAAATTGCTTCTATGTGTAGTGTTCTTTACCTAGGGTCCATAGATAGCTCTTAAGGGAGGAGTGAGGATCCATGGGCAGATTTCAGGAAGTCTGTGAAGTTGGCTAGGAAATAAATGTCTTATTTTTCACTAACCTCTGATTGAAATTTGGCATTTCCTTCAATTATAAATGTAAACAAAGAAATGTTATTCTGAGGAGTCTGTAAGCTTCACTAGACTGCCAAAGAGGGCGAGGGTCTACGACACAAAAATATTAATAATAATATTTTATTAAAATTTCATTAATATTATTACTAAAATAATGATATGTGTACTTGTATATTCAGGTTTGTTCATAATTAAGAGTGCGTTGTATGTGTTATTTCATTTGGTCCTCACAATGTGTCCTGAGTAGTAGGCAGAACAAGCATTATTTGTCATTTTAGAGAGGAGGAAAATGAAACTCACAGAGGTTAATGTAAGTTGTCCGTAGTAACAACTTGTGAGAAATACAGAATTTTAATCTTGGTCTTTTGAGTACAAATGCTTTTTCCTATATACCCTACTGCTTACCTCATATGTGAAATGTATGCTAAAAAAAAGAAGGAAGGTATTCCAAAAGAGGGTACTGTTTGGTATTTCCCCCCTATGTACCTGCATGTTCTGCATGTCCTGCTCTGCCTGTGAGAGGGCAGCTGTAAGCAATTGTTATAATCAAAAACACTCACCTGTAGTCAGGTATTTTAGAAGCCCAAGTCACACCCTTTTGCTATCAGGTTCTGCCAGATAGAAACATTAAGTTGCTGAGCAAGGTTTTATTAAAAGCATAAAATCTTGGATGCAAGATGCAGGTGTTACAGTAAAACTAGAGAGATTTTTTCCTCCCCCCACCCCCTCCCTTTTTTGAAAGAGTATCCTAGGCAATAACTTTAAAACAAAACTAGCATTTGGACTTTCATTATTCATTAAGTGGCTATGTTAAAGTACATTGCTACTAAGTTTATTAAATCAGTGAAGAATACTAGAGAGAAAAGTCCTCAAACAAATAATCATAAATCAAACAAACAAAAAGACTCTCTTGATAAAGATAACTTCTGATAAAGAAACTTCTGCACAATCCAGAAAACTACAGAAATGAAACACTCTTATAAATGATACATGAGATATTGGAGACTAGCCAATTTTGCAAGGTGACTGAGGGTTGAAAAAACTGAATGAGGGTAAAGAAGACAGAGTAGGCTAAATTGTAACAAAATAGGTGTGGGAGGAAGAACATCTGTCTAGAGAAAATACAACTTGTCATGCTGTTTAGTTACAATAACAGTTTTTACTGAAACAAAGAAGGGGTTAAACACAGTCATCAGAAACAGAACTGGACCTCCCTGGCAGCATGAAAAGAGATCAGGAAATGATGTTATACAAATAGAAAAGGGGATATATTTTATGGATGCTAGGATAGGAATCCCTAAAAGCAAATTCCTTATTGTCACATAGTGGTCAACAGATTGCAAAGAAGAAAAAAATAGATCAAACTAGTTATGTAGTGGGCATCCACAGAATATAGTAATTGAAGCACTTTGTGAATAACAAACACTGTCAAAAAGAAAAGTGTTAATTATGGTTGCTTTGCAAAGCATTAGTTTTGAAATGATGGGAGTCTAAAACAGCTTTTTATTAAAGGCAGTTTCAGTTTTACAAATGTTGATTGGGAATATCTGCCAGTGGCTAACAACTAGAAAAAGCATTGAGAATCAGTGATTTAGGAAACAACCACAACATTATGATCAGCCCCTTACACCAAAGAAGAACTCAGAGGTCTTCAGAATAATTGATGTAGAGAAGCACATAGAATTTCCAGAAGAACGTATCATGAGGCTTCAGTAGTTAATCAAAGCTGGTATTTTTGTAATGTTCATTTTTAGCCTGCCTATTAAAAGAGGAGATTTAAGTCAAATTTGCTGTAGCATTTAAGCTAACCACATGAGTAAAGAAAGGGCTTACTGGAAATATGCAGTATGTTACCATGTGACATCACCCATTATAATTCAGTCACTTTGGATAGAAATTTTAGTCCAAACAAATCAAAAAGTTTTGAAAAGTTATTTTGCCATCAAAACTGTATTCAGAACATACTGAAGAATAGACTGATTTGATCATCACAGCTTACTCTCAAGAGGTGCCAGCAGCATGTACAATCAGTATGTTGTTTTTTGTGGCATACAACCTGAGATATTTAACAAACATTCAGGGTTATACAACATTATTCTGTGCTTAGGAGGCACATTGTCCTTTATTTCTGATCTTAAATAGATGACTTTTTTTTCTAAGTAGAAAAGAAAAGTCTTCTAATCTGAACCATGACTAAAATGCACCCTTTGCTTTTTAAATTACTCTTCTGCTCTCAGGTTTTGCAAAACCTTGAAACCGGAAAGAGAAAAGGAAATTACTAAACCATGAAATATAAGTCCTCTATATTAGCAAGGTAGTCAACTGTTGTAGTTACTACACATCACTTTTTAAGAGTTTTTATTCTATTCTTTCCTTTCCTCCAACTCTGAGCTCATGGAGATTTTCTCTACATCAGAGCTTTTCTGTTTTTATTAAGCCAAGTTAAGGATTTTATCTGTATTATTTCAGGGTGATCTCCTTTTCCATCTGTCTGTAGAGGATAACTTATCAGTTAAGATCATTTAGCTAGTCCACAAAGGTCTCATTTGCAAAAGTCATTCTTCCTGTTATTTTCTGGGTTAAAAACCCTTCAGAACAGTTTTGGACTGGAGAGAAGAGGGAGCTAAGAGGTCTTGAATCACACATACTTGTCGTTTGTGTAAAATTGTATAGCCCAGGTGTATTCTGCATGATTTACATAGATACTTGGTTATATGCTAAGGCAGGCCTGTACAGTCTGCAGCCTCTGGGTCACTTATGGCCTGAGAAAAATGTACAGAATGTTTTCTTCTACATGTTTCATGGACCGCTTAAAGTCCTTTGGCAGGCCACAGGTTGTGCATATCTGTGCTAAGGAAACCAAGAATCACCCATCATATCTATAAACTTTTAGCAAACATTATGTAAACTTTGTACAATAAGGTATAGAGTTGATAAGCCAAAGTACTTTTTAATTTAATTCCATATAACAGGTAATTACTGATTGCCCACTGTATGTATAACACTCTACTCCAGTCCTACATCACCATCTTATTACTACATGATTTTCCATTAGATGTCCTATAGACATCTCAAATTCAATGTTTTCCAAAGAAAGTTCGATAGCTAATGAACTCCCATGACATCTCTACCCCTACCCCATTGCCCAAGGAAAGAAAAATATAAACTCTTCTGTTTAACTTTTAAATTTTCTCACAGTGAGGTTCTGGCCTGCCTTTTAAGACTGTTTTCATATTATTCTCTATTCTGCTCCTTTGTGTACATGCCACTCCCCTCATCTTTGTCTGTTAGAATTGCCAGTTCCTTTCAAAACTCAGGTCAAGTTCTTTTCTTATGCCCCAGATGCTAGTGACCCTCTCTTCCCAAATTTATTCTCAATATATTCTGTATTGTATGCATATAGCTTGTTTTCCCCAACAGAATGTAAGGTCTATGAGGGCAACAACTCTTATTTTTGTCATTGTATCCTCATTGCCTGGTCCAACCCCAGGCATATAATACATACTTATGAATACTTGATGATTTATTAATTGCTAGATGCTAAATTAAAAAAGGAGGCATGATAAAGTAACATTAATAGTAGTAGTAGTAGTAGGATGATGATGATGATAATTCAATACTTAGAAGTTCCATGATTTCATTAATATATATTACCTCCACTGAGACCAGTCATTATTCCCCTACATATTAAATGGTTTTTGTGAGCTGCTTTGTCCCCAACCTTAACTGATAGCTTCTTGCCCAACTTTCTGATAGTGACCCTCAACAAACTTAGCTAAATTGGTTTTCAGCCCACAGAGTGCCAATCTTTACTCGTAATCTTTTTAGCTTGGTAGGAACTCTCCAAGTTTATACTCCACTGACCATACCTACCTCCACACCATATTAAGTATAAGAATAGGACTTTCATTAAATAACAACAACAATAATGCCTGACATTTGTATGACATTTAATAATACACAGTGCTTTAATTATATACATAAAATAAGTGGAATGGATCATAGAAATCATCTCATCTAATACCTTGATTTTATGTTGTCTCATTTCATTTTTACAACCATAGTGGAAAAGTATATATGTGCATGCACTTTGGGACCACAAGGCAACTTGCCAGATTTGTACCAAACACAACAGAATTTCTATACCCAGATGAAGATTTTTGTCCTTCAGAGTAGTCACCTTGGGAGATTACATTTATTGCAACAATGATGCCATTGCCCACAACATTTTGAGACTATTCCTTTAATTTCTGAAAGAGACTGCAAGATTGTTCTTATGACAAATTTTGTGCCTTAAGGATTCATTTGATTTTTGCAGAGACAAAAGTCATTCATAGCCAAGCTTGCTGAATAAAGTAGATGAATAAGCTGTGTGATGTCATCACAGCGTGAGGTGAGCAGCATGGTATAGTCAGAAGACAGCTGGGTTTGTAGTTGGAGCATTGGAGCTTGAATCCCAGCCCTACTGTTTATTACTTGTGTGACCTTGGTTGGAGTGGGGCAGACTCAGTTTCTTCAACTATAAAATGAGATTATGGTTAATTTAGATGATTCCCTAACTTAGATAAACTAGAAATCTATGATGCTATGATCTTGAGGTACAAATGATATGCCACCATAAAGCAGTGTGACTGATTTTGTCTGTAGTTCTGGAGTCTGTTCCAGAAGAGTTCTTCCAAAAACGTTTTAAACAATGGACAGTGTTATAGGAATAAGCCTTTTTTTTTTAAGCAATTGGGGTTAAGTAATTTGTTCAAGGTTACACGGCCAGTTATTTCTGGGTGTGGTGCTAAGTATCAGAGCCCAGATTCAATCCCCAGGTCATCCTGACACTGGGGCCAGTGCTCTTACTTGCTGAGCCACCTGGCTGCCCCTAAGCAATTGGGGTTAAGTAACTTGCTCAAGTTTACACAGCCAGGTGTTTCTGGGTGGGTGCTAAGTGTCTGAGTCCGGATTTGATCCCCAGGTCATCCCGACACTGGGGCCGGTGTTCTTACTCATTGTGCTACTTGGCCACCCCTGGAATAAGCCTTTTTACCTCCCAAGGTGATCACTTTGAAGCATGACTTTCATTTTGGGACATAAATTCTGGTGTGTTTGTTTCCAATAAATAAATATCTCATTACTTTAAAGTCGGACAACGTACATTATACATTCAGTTCGTTTGCTTGCAATCTATCTTACTCTTTATTTTCTGACACCATTCTTCCTGCTTTCATGTTAGCAAAAATGGAAGCAAAGTAATAAAGTTACATTCATCATCAGAAGGATTTGTAATTCCTTTTATATATTAAATTACATTAAAGCCATTTTTTAATATTTTGAGGTAGCAGACAAACTTAATTTATTTGAACTTTATTTCTACAGTAGTATATGACATAACTTGAATGATTTTTATTTACATTTTAGAGGGACAAATCTCTGCCTTACTGTTTATTTGTTTACATGAGTTCATGTAAATAAATAAAAATGTCTAATTTCCTTAATATTAAGTTAATGCTTTTTGTAGAACTGTGGAATACTGACAATGAGAAAAGCCCCTTTTAAGCTAATTTTCTACGTGTTCCAGTATGTCACTTCAATCTAGTTCTCTCAGATTCTTTGGTCCAGAGCTTCTATAGGTCCCACAACTTAGAGAACCTTAAGCTTAGGAAACTTCCTCTCCTGCTTGGTAAAGGATAAGGTATGATGTTTAGAATGTGCTTGCTGTTAGTAAGAATACTTATTTTAAAAAGTCAACACCTTTGCAAAGCTTTTCTCCCCCTCCCCATAAAGCTAAATCAAATCATTCAATCTAAACTCTTTATCACTCTAGAAGTAAAATTAATATAAATTATGTCTGTCTGCTACCTAAAAATGTCCAGAATTTCTACAAGAAGAATCCTTCTCCATATTATTTATGTTCCTAGAATGCATGACACAAGTTTAAAATAAATGAGACTTCAAGAACTTTTGGAGAAATGCAGTTTCTCATGCCTAACAGCTTCCCAAGAAGTTAGAGCAGCAGTGCATGAAAACAGCAGCTGTTGCTATAGCATCAGTCATTTGTTTCTGGATTGTATTTTTTAAATGATCAAAAGCTCCTCTCCCCTGCATCACATTAAACTGTTCATTACTGGTCATCAGGAAGACCAAAGCATCATTGTTCTGGAAAAATCAAAGAAAGAGGAAACATTCTTATATGCCCAAAAATATTAATAGCAACTCTTTTCATGGTGGCACAAAACTGGAAACTAAGGGGATATCCATCAGTTGAGGAAGAGTTGAACAAATTGTGGTATGAATATAATAGCATTCTGTTGTGCTATAAGAAATGAGGGAAAAGACTGCTTGAGAGAGCCATGGAAAGACTTATATGAACTGAGGCAAAGTGAAGTGAGCAGAACAAAAAAAAATTATAAAAATGAAAAATTTGAAAGACTTAAAAATACTAATCAGCTAAATGATCAACCATGATTCCCCAGGACAAATGAACAAGAACACTGCCCACCTCATGACAAAAAAAACGATGGACTACTATGCAGAAAAAGAAATAGATTTTTAGTGGGATTTTAGTTTACTTAATTATGTGATATGAGGATTCAGTATTTTTTTCTCCTTTTTCACTGGGGTGGAAAAGATGAGAATAAAAAGATGAATGCTTGATAATTGGAGGGAAAACTCAACATAAAACTATTTTTTTTTAAAAAGAGTCATCATTGGAGTGCTCTATATGGAATACTGAGGGATAGTTATTTTCTTGAAGCAAATGGATTTACAATCTTAAATTTTGTTTTTACTATTTAATGATAATTTTTATTAGTTATGGCATTTCAAAATAATGGGTTTTTTTCCAATATATAAGATATCTGCCCATGTGCAATGTGTTTAACTCATCTGTGGAATGGGGGGGGGAGGATATTTTAGAGACAGCTTTGAATCACAAGGTAAATAAAATTAATTTTAAGAATATTAAAATATATCTTGTGCCATCTACTTCCATTTTAAAAGTATCTATTTGCAAACATCATTTATCAGAACTTAGTCATTTTAACTTATTTTTTTTTGGTTGGACTTTATTAGTTCTTGACTCTTGTTCCATGATTATATGTAATCTAAGTGAATGAAAATTATTAAGAAATATATTTTATTCACAAAAATGTATATGCAACTATATGCATGGCAAATCCCTTCAAGATGATCTCATCACATCATGAGTTTATTTAGTGGACTTTTTAAAAAGAATTTCTTTTGCAAATAAGGAAATAAAATTTAGTAAAGTTATACTTTTTGATGGAAAGCCTTAAAAACTAATTAGTGGTAATTTGTGAAAAGAAAAAAAAGAGAACAAGGCACATATTAAAGTTCTAGAAGGCAGCACCTCAAATTTATGGCAGCCATATGCATCTAAGATTATCAAATCCTGATATGATCAAATTACACTTTATAGTTGTTCTGTTTTTAATGTCTGAATTTAGCATCTCATTTCAATTAAAAAACTTATTATAGAAGACAGTGCTAAACAATGTTAAGCTTATACATGTGTATATGTATATATAACATATTTACACGTTAAACTGAATCAGTGTAATACATGGTTAAACAGGTTACAACTCCAGCCCAATTTGGCTGACTTGCGTTGAATGTCTTGGAACAGTCAAACAGTGTTCGTTGCTTTTTCCAGATTAAGTCATGTCTGTGAGGAAAAACTAGAAATTTTGCGCTATTCACTGGGCCAACTAAACTCCTTAAAATCACATTTAAAAAAAATGATTCAGAAAGAAATATTGCAGGATTATTTGAAGTCAAAGTGTTAATTCTTTGGCATTGTCAAGTATAATTTTTCTAGATCTCCTACCTGCCTATACTTTCATTTGGTGATTTCATTAGCTTCCATTGGTTGTTAACCTCTTTATGTAGATGACTCCTAGATGTGCACACCCATTCCTCTCTCCTGAATGCCAGTTCCACATTTCTAATTCTCTTTTGGACATTTTGAACTGGATTGCCATAGGCATCTCAAATTCATCACATCTTAAACTCACCACTCTCATGAACTTCCCTAGGAAGTCACCACCATTTTTTTCGGTTACTCGTGTTTAAAACCATGTAGATATCTTTAATTGTTTACTGTTCCTCACCCCAATCTTTCGCATGCAAATTCCCATCCATTTACTTGGCAAATTTTGTTGATTCCACTTCACCTCTCTTATGTGTCCTCTTCTCCCTCTTCATACAACCACCTCTCTAGATCATGTCTTCATCACTTCTCACCTGGACTATTACAGTAACTTCCTAATTAGCATCAACGTAAGTATGGATTGTGATAGAGAGAAATTGGATACAAGGAAACCAAAGTCATTTCCCTCAAGTAAAAGTCTATGAATGTTACCTCCTTTCTCATCAATTTCCATTGGCTCCCTATTACCTCTAAGAGGAAATATAAAATCCTTTGTTTGGCATTTAAAGCTCTTCACAATCTAGTCTATTCCTTTTATCTCCAATCTTCTCACATATTATTCTCCTTCACACAGCATATGGCCTAGCTTGTTCATTTGTTTCAGCCATGTCTGACTCTTCGTGATCTCATTTGGGGTTTTCTTGGCAAAGATACTGGGGTGGTTTGCTAATTCCTTCTTCAGTTCATTTTACAGATGAGGAAATTGAGCCAAACAGGGTTAAGTGATTTGCCCAAGATCACACAACTAGTATCTGAGACCACATTTGAACTCAGATGAATCTTCCTGATCCCCAGCCTCCATGCTCTATCCACTCTACCATCTAGCTGCCCATGGTCC
Organism: Petaurus breviceps papuanus; assembly: GCF_028583685.1. Taxonomy (NCBI): domain Eukaryota; kingdom Metazoa; phylum Chordata; class Mammalia; order Diprotodontia; family Petauridae; genus Petaurus; species Petaurus breviceps. Next base: position 86,088,787 of record NW_027187419.1, on the reverse strand, counting down.
AACTATACTGACCTGTTTGCTGTTCTTCACATAAAGTGATCTATCTCCTGTCTGAATCTTAGCACCAGCTGTCCTCCATTCCTAAAATGTTCTACATCTTTACTTATACATTTTAGAATGCCTGATTTCCTTCAGGACTCAGGTCAAACACTGTCTTCCTAGTTTCCTCCCCTCTCTCCCAGGTGCTAGTGCCTTTTTTGTCAAGATTATATATTTGTTCTTTTATTTGTATACATACACACACATGCACACACACACACACACACCTCACCCATTAAAATGCTGGAGGTGGAAGCCAGAGCCCCGTGGAAGCCCTGTTTCTACTCCACCATCTTGACTCCATCCCCTCACCCATTAAAATGTAAGCTCCCTGATTTCAGAAACAATTTTTGATTTTCCTTTATGTAGCTAATTCATAGCACTGTGCCTGAGACAGATTTTGTACTTAATAAATACTTTTTTATCTGGATACATGAGAAGTACTAACAGTCATCAAAGTTTCTCATCACCATCCTCCAAAAGAATCATCAACCAGATCACATGTAGGACAAATTTAATATCAAATGTCCTACCAGATCGTTTTTTTAAGCATGAATGATATGCCCTTTGATGAGAGCATCAAATGAGATTTTGCTTCTCTCAATTCCAGGGACGTTGACTTGTGTCCCCATAATCATCTCTCTCACAGCCTCCCAAACATTGTTGACATGTGGATGCATACATATGTACATAGACTGCCTGGGAGACAAGAAAGAGAAGTAGTGAGGAAGATCAGCACCTAACAGTTTGGAACTGGAAAAGCATCATTAAATTATCTCAACACATATCCCTTAGACACATACTGTGTGTCAAGTAACATGGAAAGTATGAGGCCCGTGTGACATGTCTTTATTTGGATAGTGTTCTCTGGTGTTCCATCTCATTTAAAGTGATCCAATGACAATATTAAAGGAGTATAGTGAACAATTAAAGTCACATCAACAGGCATTTATAGGCATTCATGCCTACAATATGCCAGCCACAGCCCTAAATGCTAAACAGAGAGAAAATCAAAGGACTGTCCATACTGTCAAGGATATCTCATTTTGATGAGGGGACAACATGCAAATAACTATGTATATGCAAGATATATACAGGGTAAATTGGAGATTAAATGAGAGGAAATGCAGTAGTAGCATTAAAGGAAACTGGGAAAGAATTCTTGCAGAAGGTATGTTCATTTAGCTGGAATTTAAATGAAGGAAAGGAAGTTAGGAGGCAGAGATGAGAAAGGAAAACTTTCCAGACAGGGGGGACATTGAATAAAAATTCATGGAGTCAGGAGATGGGGTGACTTATTTGAGGAACATCAAGGAGGCCAATGTCACTGGATAATAAGAGTATGTGGATTAAGGTGTGAAAAGACAGGAAAAGTAGGAAGGGGCCAGGTTATTAAGGGCTTTAATACAACTTCCCTTTCTTTTCCTCCATTGCATCCATTTGCTGTACCTTTAATTATCGTCACAGAATGTGATGATTTCTGAAAAAAACTAAGAGGGTACTTCATTCACCTTCTGAGATTTGACCCAATTCCCATCTTCCACCACACCCAGGTTGCCTTAAATGGGAATTCCTTAGACAGGAAAGCTTGGGGGAGTGGAGACAAGAGATAAACAAAGGGCCCTTTTGTCAAAAGGAAGGTGAATGCTTACACTGATATTCTTGCCAGACATCTAATGTTATGATTTATGCTCTTGCCTTCCCATGCTATGAGTCCAGTTCTCATTCAGAAAACTACCTCCATTCACATCCTAACATGCCCCACAAGGGTGTTGCCAACTGATTAAAAGAGAAAGGAGTGTCACACAGCAGCCCAGACAGCTCATAGGGAAGGAATTACAGGTTCTTTGAGGCTGGGTGGGTTTTTTGGGTTGGTTTTTTTTTTTTTTTTTTGGTTTGGGGTGTGTGTGTGTGTGTGTGTGTGTGTGTGTGTGTGTGTGTTTTGGCAGGGTAATATTCTAAGGCAGGTCATACCACAGCTTCCACCCTATGATTAGTGGGTGGGTAGGGGCTGAGCACTAGCAATGATACAAAATAGGAAATAAATTAGGATAATAAGAGACAAAGGGGAAAGGAGTAAATTTTCCGCAAGTAATATTTTTCTCTTTATGGTTATTTGACTTTGAAACAGCACATGAAAGTAGTAATCATGTTACTCTAGGAGACAAAGCACAAAATGTGGGAACCAGACAGAAGAAGCATGTGATTCCCCTCAATGTACTAATTAGAAATACACAGAAAGAGACAGAGCTTTCAGGAATCAACTACTATCTTCATAGCTATGCAAAATCAGAGCAAAAGATAAAAGTAGCACAGGAAGAGAAGGGAGCAAGCATTTATTAAGCACCTACGATATGTCAGGTATTTAACAAATATTATCTCATTTGATCTTCACAGCAGCCCTGGGAGGTAGGTGCTATTATCCCCAATTTACAGATGGGAAAACTGAGGCAGACATAGTGAATTGGCCAGAGTCGCACAACTAGAAAAAATCTGAGACGGAATCTGAACTTAGGCCTTCCTGTCTCCAGGCCCAGCATTCTGTCTACTACAGTGGGAAAATACTGATTAGTCCTATTCACATGTTTCAAAGTAGTACAATAATATATTTTCTCCTTCTAATTTGGAATCTTGAGGAGTCATGGCTTAGCTTCAAGTCCCATCTCTTAAGATTGCTATTTGTTTTGACTTTGGGGAAATTGCTTGTAACTTCCTTGAGCCTCAGTTTCCTCATCTGTAGAATGAAGGGGCTATACTAGATAGCTTCTATGATCCCTCATACTCTAAATTTATGACCTCTTTGACCTGTTATCTCATGGCCCCGGAATAATGTTGTTTTATTCTATAATGTACTTTTCACTGGTAGATGATTTTGAAATTAATGTTATATCTCTTGGCTCTGCTACAGCATTAGCAATGTTCTTCCTACCCCTATCCCCCCCCCCCCAAAAAAAAACCTCTTAATTTTCCATGTTCCGTCCATGCACTGGCACAGTATTTTGGTTTCAGAGTATTCTTTCTCCCATTTCCTTAGCTCCTGCAGAACCTCTGTTGTGCAAGTTTGCAGATGGCGGGCAGAAGAAGCGACAAAATCAGAACAAATATATACAGAATGGGAGAGCATGGCACAGAGAAGGCGAGGTGAGGCTTATGATTGAGTCTTTTCTCTGGAACTTCGGGGTGGATGTATAACAATGACTACTGCATGAAACAGTCACAGAAAAGACTTTTTAACCTGGTCACACATTATTATTTTGAATAGCTGCCATTGGTACAGATATGGTTCACATGTTAGACAATGTCTTATCTTAAAAGTGTCCAAATATATACTTTGTTACTGGGTGACAACTACAGGAGTCCACAAATCAGGTAAATGAGAAGACTTAAGCACTGTCTGGAGTCTTTGGGTTCCATGGAGCACATGATTATAGACCAGTTCTTGGGTAATCTGGGTCAATAACATGTTTTTTTAGAAGTGATAACATTCAACGCTGCTCAGAAAATTGAACTGGACAATCCAACAGTCCATTTATGATCTCATGGTGTTTCCTTTCCCCCTCGAAGATTGTTTTGGAAAATTATTTTCCTATGTGATAAATTCTTTAATAGATCTTTAAGGTTACCAGCTCTATGTTTTAGGTACATACTAAGAGGAAGTAAGATCCAGCAGAGTGGGCACTGAACTAGGAAAACTTGTGTTCAAATCCCTTCTCAGTTCCTTCCTAGCTTATGAAATCCTGAACAAGTAATTTAATCACTCTGTGACTTAGTTTCTTTGTCTAAAAATTGAGGAAAAGGAACTGGATAATCTAAGAAATTGCAAAGGGAGGATTCAAAAGTGATAACATCATAGATTTGGAGATGGAAGAGATCTTAAAGAAGACTAATGTGAGAAAGAAGGGGGAAATGGTCACTCAAATTCTCTGGCTTAATTCTGTTATAATTATTTTGTTCTCAGTATTTATTTGTTTTGAGAAGCAGCAGTGCATCCTAGGTGGAGAAATGGACTCAAAGTGAAAGAGACTTAGGTCATAGAATCATAGATTTAGAAACAGAAGAAGTAATGTCCCACCTCTGACTTCTAATGTTTGCCTGAACCTTGGCAAGCCAGAGAGTTGCATGAGGGTGCTAGCAGTTAAAGAACATGTGTAGATATGCACAGATAGAAGGGTTTCCTCATCAGGGAGTCCTCTGTGCCAATTAAATCACAAGTCTAGCTCAAAAAAAAATTTTTTTAAAAGGATCTCTTATTGGCTAGCCACTATGCTGGCAAAGATATAAAGACAAAACCAAAAATTGGCCCTGTCCTCAAAGAGCTTACATTCTAATGGAAGAAAATGTTAATGTTCATTCATCTTAAATAGTTAAATATAATAAATAGCAATTTCTTATGCCCTAATCATATTGAACAATACATGTTTTGCATTTTAAGACTGTAAGAAATAGAATATGGTACATTATTCCATTCTCAATTACATGTTTATTCTCACTATAGGCTGGAATGACACTTACCTATGATCCAACTACAGCTGCTTTACAGAATGGGTATGTATTTAAGATTATGGCTATAGAAGGGTGTTTAGATTTATGGGAATGGGAGGATAGGGGAAGGATCCTTGGAGGGGGGTAGGCAAGGCAGTGGGTAAAAGTAAAGTAGAGGAGGCAGGAGGGATAGGAAACAAGAGATATGCATAGACATAAAAACAAAGATCAGGAGTAGAATAGGTTTGGGAAAGTATATGTCTATATATATATATGTATATGTATATGTGTATCTATATATCTATAGCTATGGAGAAACATATCTAAACTTTACTGTAACCTTCTGGGGAGGTGGGGGAGGGTATGTATATGTTTATAGCCATAGAGAACCATATCTAAATTTTATTGTGGCCTTCTGGGGGATTCGAGGAAAGGGAAAAATGAACAAAGTAAAAAAGTACACAGCAGAGTACAAAAGAAAACTCACAAGGAAGCAAAGAAAAGATGGACAATTCTCAACATGAGTATTATTTATCATATAGGCTTTCTCGAAATGAAAATTTGTTACATACTTTGAATCCTCCCTTATGTTCTGCTTTGCACATTACATTCTTTTATTTCTTTCTAACTTTGTATTTAAGTTCCAATATTTAAGGTGGTTTTTTTTTAAGATTATGTACATGATATTTTAAGGCAGAAGTTCTTAATGTTTTTTGGTTAATGAATGCCTTTAGTAATCTGGTAAAGCCTATGAATGCCTTCTCTCTTCTTTTTTTTTTTGCTTTTTTTTGGGGGGGGGGACGGAAGCAGGGCAGCTGGGGTTAAGTGACTTGCCCAAGATCACACAGCCAGTAAATGTTAAGTGCCTGAGGCTGGATTTGAACTCAGCCCTCCTGACTCCCGGGCCAGTGCTCTATTCACTGTGCCACCTAGCCTTCCCTGTACCTTCTCTTAATGTTTTTAAATGTAGCTGTGTGTATGTGTGTACATATATTCAAATGCAGTTGTCAGTTTTTTATAAGCATTACAGACCTCAGACTTAGAACTCCTGACTTAACAGGAAATATTAGGGATGAAGGACTCTACAGAGTTTTACCTAGCAAATAATAAAAATAAAAGTAAAGCGTTATTTAACAAGGGCTTTTCCATTTGTTTCAGATTTTATCCTTCACCTTACAGTATTGCTACAAATCGAATGATCACTCAAACATCTATTACACCTTATATCGCTTCTCCTGTTTCTACATACCAGGTTTGTGCTTTCTGGCTTCATAAGCATCATCCTATTGACTTATGGGATCAAATTCATTGCTACATTGGTTTTTATGTCTTTAAAATTGTGGTCAATTATAATGTGAATTATTTTTATGCAGCACAAGTATCTCTTGAAATGCATGTGTCATAGTGGATAAAAGGACGTGACCTTGGAGTCAGGAATACCTTGCCTCTGACACATCTTGGCTCTGTGATCCTACGCATTTTAACCTCTCAATGCCCCCAGAAAACTTTTTAAGACTATAAGCTGGTCACCCATTGCTGCTCTTCATTGGTGTACAGAGATTTTCCTCAACCAGGGAGCTCCATACACTGATGAAATCTCAATTCTAGACCGAAAAGAAGGTATTTAGTTCAGAATGAATCACCACTATTTTGTAGCAGAATGATTACCTGTGCATAAGTTGTCATTAGGAGACATAGGGAATGTGTGCTAGATGTCCTTTGAATGATAGTTTCATGTCTAGTAGGCACCTTAACTATCTGCAGTACTGGACAAGCCTTCCTTTCACAAATATACCACATTCTTTTTGAAGTGAATCAGTTCAAGAAAAACCTTTCTTCCTTGCCATAAACACTGTTGTTTTCTCCCCTTGATTAATGAGCTAATGAAAGGGACAAGGGGTAGAATATATAGGTCTTTCTTAGTCAGTGTTAAATGAACAGAGTTGTGAAATGTAAAAGTGACCAAAAAAAGGCTGTCTTAAAAATACAATTTAGAAATTGGCTAAAATATCTAAATATACCTCTTACTTAATTTAACTTATACTTCCTCAGTACCCCCCCTGTGCTTAGGGTCTCACCTTCCCTCAGAGTGAAGAAGGTAAAGGCAGAACATCAGAGAACCCTTCCCAAATCCTTTATAGGAGAGGGCCCAGGACAGTTAAGTGATCATTTCCCACCTTCCTGCAGGACTTCATTATGCCCTGTGTAGAAAACTCTTCCTCTCACCTCTTTGAACTTCTTTTATACTATGCTGTCTTCCTCCATTAGAGTGTGAACTCCTTGAGGGAAAGGATTGGCTTTTTTCTTTCTTTGTCTTGCTAGTACTTATTACAGAGCCTGGCACAGAACAGGTGCTTATTCAATGTTTATTCACTACCTATAGTAAGGATCTACTCCCCAGAGAGCTGACTTGTTGGGTTAGGACACCATGCCTTGAGGTGACTGGTGAGAGAAAGGCAGGGCTCTTGTCCCAGGGATATGGGATAGAATTCTAAGAGAGGTACAATGTATCAGGTATAAGACAGAAACATGAGGTGAGGGCCCAAGAGGCTTTCTCATAGTGATCAGGGCAAAAGCCAGGTACTTCAGTGATGGTATGAAGTAAAAGTAGGACCACCAGCCAAGGTGATTTGCTTCTGACCTATACATCTGGAGGACCTTATATTTCCCCTTTCTTGTGTGTGTGGTTTTTTTTTTTGCGTTTTGGATGGCAATTGGGGTTAAGTAACTTGCCCAAGGTTACACAGCTAGTATATTTACCCTTTCTAAGGGCCAGTTTGGTTCCACATTGGAGACTATTAGTTCTGCATGTATAGATCAAATAATGCCAGCTGAAAGAACATAGCTGGGGTGGCTAGGTGGCGCAGTGAGTAGAGTTTCAGCCCTAGAGTCAGGAAGACCTCAGTTCAAATCCAGCCTTAGACACTTAACACAAAAACTAGCTGTGTGACCTTGGGCAAGTCACGTAACCCTAATTGCCCTACCTTCTCCCCTCCAAAAAGCAAAAAATATATATATATATATGTATATGGGGAAAAGATGCCAGACCAGTCATTATACTCCCCAATGTCTTTACTTCCTTTTGTGCTCTATGGAACTCCTTTTCTATCATAAATAAATTTTCATACAACCTCAGTCCTTTCTTCAATTTCTCTTTAGGTCTGTTGGAAGTTTTTTTTTTTTTTCAAGAGACAACACATTGCTGGCAAACCTTCAATGACAGCCTTTATCTCCTCTCCCTATCAGGATATGGGATTTGGCTTATTCCTAGCTCCCTATATTCTCACTGCTACTTCCTGACACCATTCTGTTTCTCTTCTGAAACTCTTGCCGTTATATTCTGCCGTCTCTTCAACATAGTTATCTTCTAAGAAATGATCCGATCTTACTTAGTTTTAGTATTTTTGGTACTTTATTGATATTCTTTCTTCCTCTCTACCCTAAGTTCCACCATCATCCTTGCTGATTTTAATAGATGTGCTAATGACCCTTCTAATATCCTGATCTCACAATTCTTTGATGTCCTCAATTCTAATTACCTTATTTACTCAGTTTTAACCATCCACCAGTATGGGCACACCTTAGACCACATCTCTCAATTCAGCTCCATCCCCAAAATCTTAAGCTGTGAAATTTTCTTCTCTGACCACAATCCCTTGTCCTTCTCCTTTTTCCATCTTTTCACTGAACCTGCTCTTTATCCTCACTGTGACCTTAAATCCCTCTACCCTTCCATTTACTTCTGGTTTGTCATTCTCTTGTGGCTTCTCTTACCTTTCTGCTCAGCCTAGAGCTTTATTGAAGTTGCAAAGTCATGTGATTTCATCTATTATTAATGTATGCTGCTTAACCCCTTCTGGACTTCACTGAACTCAATAATCCTTTCATTCATATCTCATCAGATCTCTTTTGCCTACAATGTCTTTTTCAAAGCTGTCCTTTCTCTTTAAGGCCCTAATCCTAATTCCCATATAGACATGCTTAAAAGATCACCATTTTACTAAAAAGTTCAAAGCAATCTAACTTGAGATATCCCTCAAATCCTCCTTTCCTGACTTCAAAAGTTCTGCATCTTGGCAAAGAATCAGAAACTGAAGGGATTCTCATCATTTAGTAAATAGCTCAACAAGTTATGATATATGAATGTAATGGAATACTATACACTGTAAAGAATGATCAAGGAAAAAGTTTTAGAGAGGCTTGGAAGACTTGTATGAACCAATGCAAAGGGAAGTGAGCAGAACCAGGTGAGCAATTTATACATTAACAATATTGTAAAGACAAACAAGTTCGAAACACTTAGAATCTCTGATCAACAACATAAGCAACCCCAATTCCAGGGAACTCATGATGAAATATGATACCCACTTCCAGACAGACTGAAGCATATATATGTGTGTGTAATGTATGTATGCTGGAATTATTTTGCATTGCTTTGCATATTTGTGATGGGTTTTGTTTTTCTTGCTTTCTCAATGGATGGGGGAGTTGAGAGTGAGAGAATTTGGAACTGAACATAAAATCAAATTGAATGTTTTTTAAATCCTGAATTTTTATTCTTTTTACCTCTTGGCTGAAAAGAAGACATGATCTTTGCCAAAATGAACCCATTTGCCTGAGTTATTTTTTTAAAATTTATTCCATCACTTCCCAACTTCACCAAGACCTTATTAAAATAATCATCCTTTTCCTTTCATGAATCTTCAGTCTTTCTTCCTACTGTGTCTTTCCCCATTGCCTACAAATATGCCAAGTTTCCCCATACTAAAACCAAAAAACCCCACAATCACCCATTGACATACCTATCTCCACTAACCACCATCCTCTTTCTTCTCTTTCACTGACAAACTTCCTGGATGAGAAGTCTATCATCTGCATCTTCATTTTCTCACCACCCAGCTACTTTCCAACCCTTTGCAGTCTGGCTGCTGTCCACCACTCTCCTGGAACTGATTTTTTCAGTCACCAATGACTGCAGTTTCACAGTCCACTGCTCTTTTCTTTGACTTTATCCTCCTTAATTTCTCTGCAGTATTTGACATTATCAAATATCCCAGGCAATTAGATGGCATAGTCATTGTAGTTCTAGACTTGGAGTCAGAAAGAGCAGATTTTGAATCCTCAGACATTTAATTGTGTGACCCTGGAGAAGTCATTTATCTTTTCTCAACCTCAGTTCTCCATCTTCATTGGAGATATAGTACAGACAGGATAGTTGTGAGATCAAATGAGATAATAAACTTAAAGTGCTTTGTAGTGTCTCCTTTTTCCCTGTGATCTTCTCCCGCCTTCCATGACACCACCCTCTTCTGCCTCTCCTTTTTACCTCTCTGATCTCCACTTCTCTGAGTTAGTTTTTCTTGTTTCCTGTGTCATCTGAGTCTTATGGATCCCCAGAATTCTAAGTCCTGTGTTTCCTCTCACTACACCCTATTCCTTAACAATTTCATCTGTTATCTGAACTTGAATTTTCAACCTCCATGTAGTTGACTTGCAAATCCAATCTCCTTTCTCTCTGTCTCTCAGTCTTTTTCCTCTTTCTCTACCTCCCTCCCTGGCATGCTTAGGCACCTTGTCTTGTATTTCCAATGACCTATTACATATCATAATTTTGATGTCCGATTAGTACCTGAAATTAAACATGTCTAAAACCAAGATAGGTGGTGCAGTAGAGCACCGACCCTGGAGTCAGGAAGACCTGAGTTCAAATCCAGCCTCAGACACTTAATATTAGCCATGTGACCTTGGGCAAGACACTTACCCCAATTGCCCTGCCTTCCCCCCTGCAAAACCAAAAAATGAATAAATAAAAATAAAACCAAGATCATCTTTCCTCCAAAACTTTTATTTCTGACTTCCTTAGTTATAACTAATAGGGCCATCATTCTTTCTGTTATCTATGCTCTTAACTTCTGAGTCAATTTTGCCTTCTCTATAACTCTTACTTCTGTGTCGAGCCGCTTGTAAGTCCCATCAATTCATGTCCTCAGATATGTCCCAACCTCATTTCCATTACCACCCTTGTTCAATTCATCCTATAACTCATGTCAGAGTAATCTTCTAAATATACATCACTTCTCTTCTAAAAAATCTTCCCAAAGAAATAAAGTCTAGGCTCCTTAGTTTTGCATTCCAATCATGTTGTTTTGGAGCTTTGTCTCATACTACTTCCCTTCATGTACTGTGTACACTGAGGCAACCTGGACCACCCACCATACTCAAAACGTTCCGCATGCTTTCTCACACCTATGTTTTTGCTTACAAAGTTCCTATATCTGGAATGTTCTCCTTTTCTCCTGTTATACATCCTTTAACACTTAGCTCAAATATTGCCTCTCCCAGGAAGCCATTCTTGATCACTCTAGTAATCTCATTATTCCTCTGTAACACTATTTGTCCTCAAGGAGATCATGGTCTAGTAATAGAGATAAAACAGTTACACAAAAATTATAATACAAAACAGAATATAATAAATGCATAAAAAAAGAAACTGGTACTTATTATTTATCTTCCCTATGCCTAACACATGGGTTTCGATGTAACAGTTTAATAAATTTTTTGTCATAGGACGATGGGAGGAAGAAATTTATGAATTAATTCAAATACTTATACTAGTATTTCAGTTTCCTTCACACAGAAGGCATTCAATAAATGATTATTGAGTTGGATTCAACCATGAAGTCTATATTAACTATTCTTGACCTTTTTTTATAAGACTTAATGAGAATTATAAACAAACGCTGCACTTAGGTGTTTTTATCATAATTATTTACCCAACTTAATCTCAAAAAAGGCCTTTTCCCCACTTTATCTCTACTAAGAAGGTCTATTATTTTAAAGTATATCACTGCAAATAGAGATAAGAAAACTTCCATGTATGTTTATTACATACATTATAAAACTCATTCTCAAATAAATGAAAGAATATACAAGTATCTCCCCACCACTTTGTTGTAAAATTATATTTTGGCATTTGCATTTTGGCCACTAGATAATTTAATAAAACAAAAGAATTAATAAAATGGTGTCAATAGGTAGAACTGACTGAATAAAAACAAAATAATTTCCTGTGATGGTTAACCTATGGATTATTTTATTCTCAGTATCTTGCTCTTCCCTAAAGCACATTTTTCATTTGGCATCTAGAGAACTACATTTGAAAATGTGGTGGATATAGAACTTTCTTAATATTTCATGTTATAACCTATATTGAACAGAAACTCTGGGTAATGTTTCTCATTTTATAACTAGAGAAGTCAAAAGACTAATGCTAATTTGTTTGAATTTGAACAAAGATTTGATATTGAACAGGGATTTTATATTGTAGCCCCTGACTTGGCAGCCGCTAATTCTCTCAATCCATTGAACCATAGTAAAAATGGAAGAATCTGGCCCAAATTAGCTCCTGTAGCTATTAGCCTCTGGATGAACTACAACAGTCAAGGTTCTGCAATTACAAGCAATTCATGTCAGATTAGGCCTTTCCCCATCAAACCACCATGAACAGCAACTGGATTTGAGAAATTGGCATCAAGGAGACACCACCAATACTCTAATGGGGGAAAGGCTCCATTCCAGATAACTTAATGTTAATAAGCCAGAAGCACTTAACTTTAATCAGCCTTAGCTGGGGAACAAAGACAGAGCAAATGAATCTTAGGGCCTCATTACAAAGTTAATCTCAAAACACTTTGCCCACAGCCATTCACAGACCTTCTAATTTTAGGTAATGAGAGTGGAGTGGGCTATAGAAGGGGTTTATTCTTAAGAAAGAAGCTTAGAAGCAACTTGAGCATGTATATAATCAAGGGAGACTTTGGAATCAAGAGGGGATTGCTTGGTTTTTGTGTGATGGATAGAAGCAGTGTGGAACAGAAGATAAAGCATTGAACTTCGAGTCAAGACCTGGATTCAAATCTGACCTCAGACATAAGTTATGTGACCCTGAAAAAATCCCTGAGTCTCTCTCCTTATACTCAATGGCCTAAATGGGCTGTTTAGCTCTAATCCTATGATCTGCTTTTCTTGTTGCTTTAAAAACCGAATCTAGAAACTTCTGGTACTTGCACGATGCAGAGCCTTGTCCATAAGTATTTAATCTCTTTCTTAAGCACAGATTTTTAGTTTCAGGAGTGATTAGAGATCATTGATAATTAGAGATGATTTCAGAAGCATTCTTCACTTGGCAAGAGAACTTGACATCAGCTGTTTTTATCAAAACAAACATACTTGCATGACTAGTTTATGTTGATATGTAATGTGAGGGTTGTCAAATATCAAAATATATGTTTCATCAAACATGGTGGGGGAGGCAATGTTTTTGCATTTACAGTGATCAGTTCTTCAAAAGTTAGTTGTGTTAAGCATTCAAAATGAATAGAATGAATAGAAGTCTCAAATAATATGTATATCACCAGATGATCTAGGAATCAATGTCTTGCACATAGGTACTCAAAAGATATTTTTTTGAATGGATAAAAATGAATGAATGCAGATAAATAGCAAGAATCTGAAGGGTTTTGTGATTTTCTTCTCTGGCTTAATTAAAGTTGATTGGGGAAGAAATTTTTTTGCATTACATACATCAGAATCTCAAAATCCTCTTAGATAATGTTGAATACCTATCTTGGCTTGGGTGGGAAACCAAGGGTGAAATCATTTATATTGATATAATTTTAGGGCCTAGTTTTTTCTATCATGTACCACACTTTAAATTGTGTACACACCATCCTGGAAGCTTGAGCCTACTTGCTTAAATGAGTTCAGAGTCAATATTGTTGCTGTTAGCCCAGGAATGATAAAGTAAACAAAACCAGTACAAGAAATAAAATTTTATTTATAGTGTATTTAGAGCATTGAAATACTTTCATAGTATTTAAATGTAGACAAATTAAAAAAAAACATTTCAAGGGATTCAGAATGAATCTGCAAATAATGGATAGTATTATTTCAATATTTTTCTTTAGTATCTTTTTTATTTTTTAAATAGTACTAGACAAGTCATGTACCAGTAAAAATCAGTAGATGTGATGGTATTTTTTTCAAAATGCCTTTTTCCTTTTGTAGGTGCAGAGTCCTTCATGGATGCAGCCTCAACCATACATCTTGCAGCACCCTGTAAGTTTCTCTTTTTATTTCTGTAACATATTCCTGGCTAACCTGTTGTATATGGACAATATTAGAATCTGGAAAATTTGTTTACATAAAATGAAAATTAATGATGATGTTCTATAATACACACTGTCATGTCTCAACTTGATTGTTTTAAAAGAGATGAGTCAAATAAAATTTGCTATTTATGAAAATGTAAGAGGTTTCACATTTGTGAAAATCATACTTTATTCTATTCTTTTTCTCTACTGAGTTTATTTGAATAGCAAAATTTATTGTGAAACATATAAGTTTATATTTAGATGATATATACTTATATGTGTACTATTATATCATATGTAACAGCTCTTATTGTAATGAATGCTTAAAGCTATTTTTAAATATTCAGAAAAACCTAGGAAATATCAGTCACAGTCACTTGCCTTTTCTATGGTAAGTTGCAAACAGTGGCAACTTATTTTTAGTAAATGAAAGCCATAATTGGAGGGATTGGTATATGGTGGAGATAGTTTTAAAATCCTTTATTAGATATCTGTTGAGTGTAGAGCACTGAACTAATGAAAGGGCAGCCTAGTAGCTAGAGAGTAATTGAAATGATTAAGAGCAAAAATGTGACCTAGGAGACATATACAGTTTTACAAAGATAGTGCCCAGAGAAGGATGCCCTGTGAGTGCCCGGAACCTTTCCCATCTACAGAAAGTTTTAAAAAGGGCCCACTTTTGAGTTTGAGATTTCCTGATTTCAGCAGCTTTTATCAATCGTCCAGCTAAATGAGAAACCAGAACAGGAAATTCCTTCAGCATATCCTGTGCTTCAGAATTATTTCCATTTAAGCTGATCACATGCTTTTTGTTCCTCTGCCTTTTTTTTTTTTTTTTGAGGGGAAAAAAAACCAGGAGGGAAAATTTGTCCTTAAAGTCTTTGTTAAGGTTGACATTACTCTCTAGCCCATAGCTATAGCCAATATTTTTTAACTCTTCAGCCATTTGTAGACAAAAAGGGAATACATACGTATCTCTTGTTCAGGTCTAGTCTTAGGGAGATTAGGGGGAAAGTTCATTTCTGAGGAAACACACCAATTTTCCCATCTTATTTATTCTTGAGAATCTCCTAAAGGATCAAATAGGCATTTAAATGTACATAGCCAACACAATATGATGGCCCTTTAGCAAATCTAAAACACTGAAAAGGAGGAGGGAGGTTGATCTGTCATTTTCTGATTAAGTACCAGTCAAAGTCTTGTATAGCCTGTGAAAGTGATTTGTTCTATACTGTTTTATCTGTACACACAAGCAAGTTCTGTTTTTTAGGTAAGTGCAAAATTTAGAGGAAAGTTTGTTCATTTATAAGCACGTTGAACTCAACATTCCTTTGCCATCCAAGATGAGAATCTTTAGAGCTTTTATTTTTCTTCTGAGTCCAGAGTATCTAGTATATAAATACTAGGGTTCTTTGATTGAGTAGTAACAGAGAGGGAGTTAAGGGATGATACCTCCTGACCCTAGGAAGAGTGGCTTTTTGCCGGTGTGTGCATTAGGTGACTGCTACTGAAAACATTTCATCTGATGCTTTCAGAAAAAAAAAAACTGATGAAACAAGAACATAAATGTTCAGGCTGCCCCAGACACCTGCCCTCTTGTCTTGTCTACTCCTCCAACAATTAAGGAGGCTCTTTTGTCTAATACAAAAGGTGTCTGCAAATTCTCACCTGTCATTCAGATCTTTTTTTTGTTGTCGTTGTTGCTTTTGTCTTTCTCCTCATCTAGGGTGCTGTGTTAACTCCCTCCATGGACCATACTATGTCACTACAGCCTACATCAATGATCAGCCCTCTGGCCCAACAGATGAGTCATCTGTCACTAGGCAATACTGGAACAGTAGGTGGAAACTTAATATAATGCTGTGTATAGGCTAATGAGGGCTGGGCCCACAAAGAGAATAACTCCCTGCAGCCTGTATTCCTCTGCCCACACCCCACTAGATTGTAAGCTCCTTGAGAGCAGGGATCCTTTCCTAGCCCGTCTTTGTATCTCCCACAGCACTTTGCACATAATAGGCACTCAATAAATATTTGTTAACTGAATGAATTGAAGTCAATCCTGAATATTTTTCCTTGACCAAAATATAGAGCCTGTGAATGAATACTTTTACCTTTGCAACCCTGTTGAGTGGGGGAGTAAAGGGGATACACATTTGTTCCTTATCTAATCTCATTATCAAAAAATAATGATGATGCCCAGAAAAGAAGGCTGGAAATTCCCTCTTACCCACTTAGTTTCTTCTTTTTGAGGAATAGGAGAATCTGAGGGAATAGGATTCTCAGTGGCATCTCATTTCCCCATTCTCTGGGGGCCTGGTTGGTTCTGTTAATCAGCAAGAATCCAGGACTTGGACAGGCACCAAACAGCTTCCTAAGAGGAGGAAGAAAGAAAGGAGAAGGCATAGTTTCATGGATATTCACCTTGATGGGCCTGACGTTGGGCCAGAATGCAAGGGGAAGGTTAGATTGGAAGATAGATTCCATGAAAAAAAGAAGGTCCTTCTTAACTAGAAATAGGAGAAAGACAATTTTCAAAGAATAGTGACTAAAGCCACCACGGACCTGGATGGGATATAAAGTGAAAGGGAAAGGGCCCTGGATTTTTCCATTTCCAACTTCAGAGCCAATAAACAGTAGGACTACAGCTTCATTTGAAGCATGGGCCACACACACTCCCCTTTGTTGTTCCCGACAGGGACTGATGTTGATTTTTTTTAAAAATCACTCTTGCTTTTGAGGAAACACAGTTTGAGAAGCCCAAGAGTCAGAAACAGAGCTCAGAAACCTGTGAGAGAATCAATAAGCCACTTAATTACCAAGTCCCTAAACAACTGAGGCACAGTATTTGCCATAGAACTATCTTATGGGCCTCCAAAAGGAGATTACGGAGGTCCTTGGTTGGGGGAGGAATTTCTATCATTATGTAAGAGTGATACTGAATTGCTGAGGAAGTGAAACCTATAATGGGTTTCACAAAGGTGGTTTCTGTATAGAAATTACTACCAAGGATAGAATTTTAGTTTTTGTTTAACAAAGTCTAAAACTAGGAATCATACACTTCACCTTTCTACATTACTTTTTAATTTTTGGAAGAGCAAGACTTTAGGAACACTTCTCCCAAACAGGGTACCAAATACTTTATTTCAAATCTCAGAATGTCCCAGGTACTCCAAATTTCACACTAGATTTCATACCCAAACTTTACTCTTTCTTCCTTTCAGTACATGCCTGCCACAACAGCTATGCAAGGAGCCTATATACCCCAGTATACACATGTTCAGACAGCAGCTGTTCCCGTTGAGGTGGGTAATCCCATTAAATGGCCATTGTTGTAATGGGTAGTTTTGGAAGTGGGTAAATTAGTAATGATCAAAAGATCGATCCCAAGTTAAAGACTCTGAAGGAGAATTTGATTTAGAAGAAATGTGCAGCTAGAGTAGAATTTTCATCTAAGAAATATAATACCCTGACTCATTGATTATTGATGGAATGGCATCCAGGCAGAACATCTATCTAAATTTCCCAGAAGTGTTTCAGGGATTGCAGCACTTTGCACATCTATTTAAGCCTATGTCTTTTCTTCTATAAAGCTATACTCAAGGCACTTTGTAATATCTGTAGTTTAGAATTTCACCATTAAATATTTCCATACTACAAACAATCATTGCTAATTGACTTAGACTAAAATGATTCAAAGGAAAAATAAGTTGCAAATGTTAAGGTAGATAACAACAGAAAAAAATGGACCCTAAAAAAACATAAAATGAATAAACCACATCTAAAGAGTGAGAGTACTTCTATGGCTAAAATAATAGCTACGAATTCTTGGCATAGAAGAAAATAAGAGCATATTTCACTAAGAAGGAAATCCAAAAATCTTGGGCAATTAGAATCATCAAAATATAGATATCATCGAAGCCAGACTTGAAAATTAAACTTAAAGATCCAAGTCTGCCGTGCTTCTGCTGTATCCTTTTTGTCTTAAATGTCATAATAATATTAATAATACAAATTCCCATATCAATTTTACAACATATGTGGCACTGGGGAATATAGGCATGGGTAATATTAGGACCCCTTTGCCACATTAATCTTATCAATTGCCACAAAATTTACCCTGCCAGATATGGCTAGATGACAAAAGTACTTATCCCCAAAGATGCCTGATGCACCATACTTCCTTTATTCTGATTGGCTTAAAACTGTAGCTAGGTCAAACTTAATGAATAGAAAAGATATTATCTCTAACAATTAAGGTCCCTCCCACCCCCAGCAAGGTACCCGTGGTATTAAAGGGTAGAAAGACTGGCAGTAAAGGATTCTTAGTTCCTTAGGAAAAAAAATAAAAATTTAAATCTCTTCATATCTTACTAGAGAAGTGCCTGCCTGCCTGCTTATGAGAGCAGAAAATGAATTCTTTCAGGGCAAATAATAATATGTGGGACACATGAAAGTTACATCACTCTTGAAATAGTTCTTGCATCGAGTTAGTGCTTTTGACATTTGGACTCAGTCAGTCAAATCTAGTAGTGATAATAGGATTTCATCTAATACATGTCTCATATCCAGTCTGCTTTGTTATAGGAAGCAAGTGGTCAGCAACAGGTTGCCGTAGAGACGTCCAGTGATCATTCTCCATATACCTATCAACAAAATAAGTAACTGTGAGGTATGTGGAAAAGTCTGCTATCACTCTAGGACCAAGATTTTTTTAAATGCCTTACAGCATTTTTCTCATAATAGAATTGGCCATAATTTATTACCCAAACTATTAAAATTTACATTTTTAAATGTTTCCAAAAATTTAAAGGTCTTGGCATCATTGATTTTTACAGATAAACAGATTGGTATATCTCTGTAATAAGAAAAAGCCCATTTGTTACATGTGTGATGTGTCCAGCGAAAGAATTTGATAGACATGTACTAGATGTCTATGTATTTTCCTTATGTCATAAGGAAAAGTATGTTTTCCATTTTCACATCAAACTCTCATTTTAGTGTTGATATTTCCATGTTCATATTACATATTTGCAGGATATCTGTCTTTGCATATATCTATATTAAATCAAAGGCTAATTAGGAGATCCTCAGTCTGCAAAGTAGATTCCAACACACTTAAATTCAGGCTCAAGTGACTTCTGTGCTACCTTATGCAATCTCTTGATTTTTAAGTGTTTTTCTCTTCTTCCCCTGATGAAAATTACAAACCCTGTTTTCCTTTGCATCTTCTATACTTCTAGCCCTATCCTTCCATAGATATTCCTTAAAGAATCCACCTCAATGTTGGAAGCCTTTCTTTGATTCTTTAACTATTTCATGCAAACCAGTAGAGTATTCAGGTTGTCCATTTGTTTTCTCATTCATTTCACATAACCACCTTGCTTCATTTTATGCTCATATATCTTCTTAATGATTGCCTTTGCCATTTTTCATGAGTAAATAATCATGGGTAATGCTGTAGTCTACTTGCACCTATCATGTATCTTTTCATTGCCTTGTGGTTTGCTTGCAACCTTGATTGATTTGATACAGTGATTCACACATATAGCTACTGTAGTATTATATCAGTATTAAAAGATGGGATGCAGTGGCATTATTAAAAGCACTGCATTTTCCCAGATGTGATCATGCCCAATCAGTTGTGAGGTCAGCTTATTGTCCATCATCAGGACCTAACATAAACATGTGAATGAACTCATTGAGCTAGCTGTCTAGCTGCATAGAATAATCTGGACAAACTGGTTTTAGATCCACTTGGTTTTTCTGGTTTGGATGGGTAGACTAATCTCTTTTCCATTACTGTGGATTTCACTGAAAAGACTTTTTATTATTAGGGAGTTTAATGTATTTTGTACAATGCAATTTGGAACCTTTGGAGAGAATTCTGTCATCAAAAGGAAATCTTTACTTTGAAATCTACTCAAGGCATCTTCTGACACTCATGAATACCTCAGGGTATTATATAAGTTTTAAGATCTTGTATAATTTTAGCTTGTACATAGGAGGCACCTTGTTTGAGACAAGCCTTCAAAACTGATAGTTTAAAAATCAATACAGAGTGGACAGTAGCATCTTATATTGTTTATCTCCCCAATAGTTGTGTAACTATAAAGATGTGTTGCTCTGTAGAAAATTATCTAGAAAAGCCTATAAGTTCCATTCTAATTCTTACATCAATGATATCATTGATGTTTACTCTTATAATTTTCCAGAAATAAGAAAATAAGTACATGTTGTCGATGTTTTCTAGGTTGTATGTGTGTTTGTGTGTGTCTGTGCACAAAAGTATCATCTCTCATCTTTTCCATTCTTTTACAATCTTCCCTGTTTTGAAATATCTTGAGTGCACAATCCCTCCTTTTAAATTGTTTCCTCCATCACAAATTTCTTCCATACTTATTTGGTCAAGTCCAAGCATTTTTGCTAACTTCATTTCTTTAGTGCCATTGCAACTTCCTCATTAGTATGTATCAAGAAGTAAATCCAAATGTGTGTACTTCTACTTATTATCAGTTAAAACAGACCACTATAAAAAAGGCTATCAGGAGTATTCCATTTGGAGTCTCATCCGACACGTTCTCAGAATGATATAGGCATCTAGGTGACACTGGATATAGAGTGCTAGACTTCGAGTTTGTATCCTGCCTCAGACATTACTGTTAAGTGACCCTTGGGCAAGTTGCTTAACCACTATTTGCCTCAATTTACTAATCTATAAAATGGGGATAATAATGATAGCACCTTCCTCAAAAAATTGTTGTGAGGATCAAATGAAATATTTTGTAAAGTGTTTCACAAGCTTCAAGTCATTAAATAAATGGTACATATCATCATCATTATCATCACACTTAGCTAAATTTGTTACCAAGGTCTCTGTTGATTTCTTTTTTGTTCTCAACCATTTTTGTTTTTAGAGATAGTACCATTCATAGTCTTCCATCACCATCTTCCTTCATCTTTGCTCACAAATTGGTCTCTAAACCATGTTGTCCTATCTCTCTTATCCATAAGAAGATTGAGGATTGAGTGTTTGCTGATGGAGGTAGATTAGGATGCTCAGTCGTTTGTTTAGGAGCCATTAAACTGCAGTAAGAAATGATGACACAATTAATGTCTTTATTTTATCTTAACTAACCAAAATCTACTTTCTTTCCCTTCCATCTCTTCCCTGAATTTAAAAAAAAAAGGCAAACAAGTGACAAATATACTCAAGCAAAACATATTCCTGCATAGGCAATGTTTTCTCTCTCTTAGCTATACACATATTTATATGTATCTACACAAAATTATATAGCTGTAGATATGTATCTATCTCAATGTTCACTCTGAATCAATCCTGTTTCTGATAGTATTATTTATTGGTACACCCTTCTATTTTAGTATTGGTTTTTGCTTTTTCTCTAATCTACCAAGTTTTAGTAAAGTGAAAAGGCTTCACTACTTCTAATTGTTCACTGCCTATTGAGATAAAATCAGTTTTATATTTTCTAATTTTGATCAGTGTTCACCACATTAAATTTCTCCCAACTTTCTTCTTGAAGGAAGCATTATATCATAAACTGGCATAAGACTAGTGAGTTTTGTTTCCTGTTCCAGTGCCATATATTCCAACCTAGTCTCTGTTGTTATCCAAGGTGCTCAGATCTTCCAGTCACCTGATATCATATCATATATCTTCTTAGTTCAAAGGATCTTGTGAAATTCTTTAAAGAATCTTGTTCTCTCTTCATTCTGTACCACTGATGCTGGCATATAAGTAGTAATTATTTTTATGATCACTGGTTTGATTAAATCCATAATAAACTTCATATAAGATGAGATAACTAAGCATGCCTTGAAATGATATTTCATGTCACCTTTGAACCTATATTTAAACCAATTCTTTTAGAACCTTTAGAGAACCTTCAATTTAACTACAACTTCTTTGTCTTCTGCCTTTATTGATGGTGTCATTATGGTTGTGTTTAGTTCCTCTGTTGGTCATTAGGAAAAGATCATAAATTAAGAGTACCATTAGTGAAATAAAACAACAAGATATAGTAGAGAAATGGCTCAGAGTCAGTAAGAACTGGTCCAAGTCCTGCCTCTTATTATATGAACCTGGAATGGATATGACTTAACCTCTTAGTGCTCTGTGTAGTAACACCTTAAGATTAGAAGTTGAAAGGAAGGTGGCAACCTATATTACTAGAAGGAGTTTCCTTACCACTGATTAGCCCCCTAGACCAATGAAATCACAAGTACATTCCCTCTTCCTATTGAGGAGGGAAATTGTTTTTAATGATAAAACAATTTCATTATTTGTACCTTCTTCCAATTTTTCCTCCAATTTTCACTAGTCACTGTGGGCACAAAAGACTTAAGGCCATTTTTAATATTTATCTATTTGATGGGTTCCTATCACCAAAAAACTCATTCTCTAGTAGCAAACCATTTGGTGACGGACCATAACCTGATCTCTGAGACTAGATATATAATTAGTTTTAGTAAATAAGCATTTATTAAGCACTTACCTGTTGACCTTGAACTCAAAACCTTTTCAGTGTGATGGAACCTGCTAAGTTTTTCACTCTGGTCTTCAAAGTTCCCAGGGTTGCCTACTTGACCCAATGAAACATTAGATTAGGAAGGTAACTTTATTCAAAATAAATTGTTGAACCATTTCTGCTAAAGAACAGAAGTGAAGTAGGAAACTGAATAAAGGCTTAGTTTGAGCCCATGTGGAATCTGTGTGCATCAGACTATTTAGGTGGCCATACATCTAAATCCTTCCCTTATCTTATTTCTGGGGGTAAAAAATCACATTCATTACTACTCTGTCAATATTTTCTATTCCATGTAACATGTACAACTCACATTTCACATACAACAGAAGAAATCACTCAACACATTATATGGGTTTGTGGAGTTGACTGACAGGGAACATCACACATATTCTTTGCTACTGTAGTGATCAGTACATCAAATCTATACTGATTTTTTAAACGTAACATTGCAAATTTAACCACGTCCTGACAAGTTAATATAAATAGTCCTGGGTAGGACCTTGAAGGTAGTATATCCCCAACTGAATGTAGCCAGGTAGCTTCTGATTGTAAGATCATAGATCTATATCTAAAATTGACAAAGTGTATTTGGGGGCAAATAATTCTGCCTGGCATTTTACTTTTCAACATAATAGGTTATAATAAAATATAAGCTATGTAGAGCACCTGACACCTCAGTTTTTTATTCGCACTGGCTTTTGTGTTTTCCTTGTATTACACTTGATCTCTAAAGCTCTACATGAGTGCTTCATGTTTGGTGAGAGAGGAAAAAAAATGTTCTTAACCAGCCCAGGATTTTAAATAAGAGAAATTAGAGGCAACACATTATCCAATGATGGTATTCTTAACTCTGGAATTGGTTTTCCTCTGTCCAGTTAAGCCCCCATGCCTGAAATGCATGACTTTTCCCAAACTGTGTTTTTTTTTTTAATGAGAAAGAGGTTAAACACTTGGTTTTATACTTTATCAAGTCTACAAAGCAACTCTCCTTTTTCTTTCTTTGACTTTTCTCTTCCAGATGTATAGAGGAGTGTCCTTACCTGAAGAAGGGTGTGAAGGCTGAAACAATCATGGATTTTTCTGATCAATTGTGCTTTAGAAATTATTGACAGTTTTGCACAGGTTCTTGAAAACGTTATTTATAATGAAATCAACTAAAACTATTTTTGCTATAAGTTCTATAAGGTGCATAAAAATCCTTAAATTCATCTAGTAGCTGTTCCCCTGAACAGGTTTATTTTAGTAAAAAAAAAAAAGTTTTTATCAAGTGTTATGACGCAAAAAAAAGAAAAAAAAAAGAAACCAATTTTCTGGGAATGCACAAAGACCACGAAGACTCCTTCATGTGCATGACCAAATTTTTGTGTTTTGTTCATTTTTTGTGTTTTATTTCTTTTTTGTTTTTTTTTAATTGTATGAAATGGGTTTTCTGAAGTTTAAAGTAGTCAAACATCAAAACTGATGTTCTGTGCTTGCAGTGTGAATGTCGCTGTAGTGCCGTGTGTTGCAGTCACAGTGTCCGTTTTCTTAGCTCTCTGTTTTTCTTTGAACGTAGTTTGTGAAGTGTCTTATCTTTTTCTATCAATTCCAATTTGCCTTAAATCTTTCAATGCTGTAGCTGTTTCAGTAAAAGTTAGTCCAAACTAATGATGTAGAATGCTTTGACCAAATGAGCTGGTCTATTATGCCTTGTAAAACAGCAGCATAGGGCTTTTAAAAGGTAGTCAATAAAAGTTGCTGAAAATTTGGCTTTTTTTAAATGTGTAGTAGGTGTTTTTAATGATTTTTCACATAATGTGTAAGGTAGTGAAATGCAAGAGGGGGGAAAAATGTTTTGTGTGAAACACATTTTCTGACTAGGGAGATTTTAATAGGATAAATTGTTTGTAAGGCCATATGCCAACAGTTTCCTCTGGTAGTTTGACTGATTTAGAAAATCTGCTGTATGATGCAATGTAAATCTTTTTTGCCTTTTTTTCAGAAAAGAAAAAAACCTAACTTGATGTTCTAGTTTTAGTGTAGGTAGCAGAGGGAATGGGGGTGGGGTGGGTGGGGGAATCATGGAATGTTTTGTCCTTTCTTTCTACTAATGATAGTGCTTTAGAATGAGGGTGATGCCTGAGATCGAGCAAACCGAAAATGTTGCTATTGCAGCAAAATGGCAAAAGCTAAAAGTAAAGGATTTATTTTCAAACATGAGCTGAGATGTGAGTAGGAGCGTAAATGATTGGATACTAGCTCTCTATATTAGGTAAATTTTAAAAAAAAATGACTTGGCACTTTTAAAGGTAACTTTACCAAAGACCAAAGAGCCAGTAACCAATAACTCTGATTTGTCTCAGCATTACATCTTCTGTACTCTTTATTTTTGCCGGACCAGTTTGCGGTTAGGAGAATGTGCCTTTTTTGTACATTTACCTTTAGGTTTTATAATTTTAATTGATGTATGGACACAAAAAGCATGAAGGAAGACTTGGATCCAAGCAGTGCCACGCTTTACATCATCACTACAAGTGTTAAGTGTAAAGAAAACCAATTTTGAAACTATGAAATTCCTGATTCATAAATACACAGTTATTTTCTACTTTACATATTAGATAATTCACTGTTATTAAAGGTCTTTTTATTACAATTACATACATTTAAAAAATGATAAATTAAGTTGTCTTCCAAAACTGTGTACTTGTCTGGTCAGCTGTGTATGATCAGTTATCTACCTCAAAGTTTATTTCCTTTTGTACTGGGACAGGTTGCTGGCCCTCCCTGTTTCCACAGACCAAATCCTCCTAGCTCAGGAGCTAGGACTAAGCAGTTATTTCTTTCAAGTATTTTTTAGTTTTTAAATTTTATGCGTGTATTTGAGTATAGATGTCGGTGACATTTCATAGTTTCAAAAGTAATTGCTGCTCTGAGAAGTATAGATTCTAGTGAATTACATAGTCATAAGAGAAATGTGTTTTGTTTTTGGTTTTTTTTTTGTTTTTTTTTTTTGTTTTTTTGGGTTTTTGTTTTCATTTTTTTTTTAAGTTGTGGTATTATTGGTTCTATGCTCCCTGGAATATTACTGCTTTTGTAAAAGTCCAGACTTCCTGCAGCACCTTCCTTCCTTCCCTGTATCCGGTATATTTGCAAACCTGGATCTCTCACTACTTGATACTTTTGCATTAGTTAAGGCAGAAAAACCTTAGATAGCTCTGTTGGAGGAAGGGAAGATCTGCTGCTAGGAGTGTCTGAACTAAGTGCCATACTCGTCTGGGTAAGATTTGGGAAACATAACCTCTGTACATAAAGAAATAATCAGTTAAACATCACATAGTAGACAGCCATTAAATTATAAAAAAAAATTAATTTATGAAGAAAGACCTTTTGTACAGATTGAAAAAAAAGATTTTCATAGAGATATCTATATGATCAAGAGAGTTAATTTTTTATTTTTGTTTTACTAGTGCCACAAACTTGCCAGTGGTAACTTATTTGTCCGGTTCAAGATAACTCTGTAGTTTTGTTTCCTAGGACTTGTTGTTAAACGCCAAAAGACATTTTTGAACTGTAAATTTGATTAGATTGTCAGCTTTTTCTGTTTAATTTCTTTTGAAAAACTTTTGAATAAAAAAGATCTGAAAATGTTTGTCTTTTTTTTTCTCCTCTCTCCAGTATTTTAAAACTGGTAATTAAGTGTACCTCTAATTATTTCCCTTAAGATCTCTTCAAGAAAAGTATTGATTTCAAAATGAATTTAATTTCATAGGGCTTGATTTAAGCACAAATACATATTTTCTTTAATAACTTAATCTTATTAATTGTCAAATAACTTCACAGGCAAGAAAAAGAAATTCCAGTTTCTTAACTAAGGCAGAGTGAGTCCATTTCACCAAAATAACTCATCAATGCAAGGAAAACATCAGGTGGTCCCAGGCTAAGGTGGGTCTAAGTCATGATGGCAGATATACCAGATTGTGTATGAGCTACCTATTAGGGGAGAAAACTGGAAATGTTGTCACTTCCTTCCTGCTATCTGAGCCATTAGTTGTTTATTGTAAATTAGCCCACCCACCCTTTCTGTAGTGAACTGGGTAACTGATGTCTCCTATTAATCATCATATTGTCAGCTATCAGTTATTGAGGGACAAAGACCTAAGCCTTTCATTTTTTTCTCTTATTGCTTTTCAGCTGTTGTGGTTCTAGTTTGTACCTTTACTCTGTAGTCATAGAGACCTAGACACTGAAATTAGGTAAGGTCTCTTAGGGAACAAATTAGATTATCTGAAAATCAGCCTTATCTATTCTGTCCTACCCCCGATTTTTTGGTTGACTTTTGTTGTACCAAGGTCCTCTTTGCTTTCTTAAGCCTACTTGCTTAAGGAATCTGGACAAAAACTACAGTATTTACTTCTATATTTAGTTCATTTCTTACTTTAAAAAAAAGAATTATTAACTCTTACATGTTTTCAGAGGACAGCTTCTTGAACTTTTCCCCATATTTTGGTTAGGAATTAGTCCTT
Source organism: Petaurus breviceps papuanus (assembly GCF_028583685.1). Classification (NCBI taxonomy): domain Eukaryota; kingdom Metazoa; phylum Chordata; class Mammalia; order Diprotodontia; family Petauridae; genus Petaurus; species Petaurus breviceps. Next base: position 86,062,066 of record NW_027187419.1, on the reverse strand, counting down.
CAAGGTGGATATGCTGAGGTACTTCAGAAAGCAAGTTAACAGTATGGGATGAAACAAACAATGCAGTCAGTTTTACTCTAAGATAAAATGTTTCAGCAAAGTTGCCTAGTATTAATTTTCAACCTCCCAAGGGTTATTTAGATTATGTTTGGGTAAAAAAAAGGAAGAGGCAAGCATTTATGAAGCACTTACTATGACATCGGCACCATGAGTGGAGGGAGCAAGGAAGAGAGTGATGTGACAAAGGCAAGGAATACAGCTGGTCCGGTACAGGTGGAGAAACTTTCACTTTTAATATTCCCCTTAATGAGAATTATGTAGAGAATCTCTGGTAAGTTCCTTAATTGAAACTCAAAACATTTCTTTGCTGTAGTGAAAAGCCTAGTAAAAAAATGGCCTTCCAAATAAGATAAGGGATGGAATGTTGCTGTTTGTCCTTCATTCTTGAACCATGACATCAAGAAGGTGATGCCGTGACTTGCAAGTGAATTGAAGTGACAAAGGGCTGTGCAAAGGCACCAGCCTCATTTTCTACCCCAGAGCCATCTGGTCCAGTGGCAAGATACAGATCAGGTTGCCTGGAGATGGCCCAAGGATAGGGGACAACATCCTCTGATGAACTTCTTAATTTTACACTGGCTCAAGAGAGGTGAATGGTCTTAACCACTTGGGGGCAAATCATGACACAGACTAAGAATAACCAGCTACATACCTGGAGAATCACTAGCCCATCATACTTAAAATAATGCAGAGAAGGAATTGAGATGGGGACAGGCCATCAGCAAGATGAGAAGATTCTAGTTACTGTCTTGCCCATGTGATTCTGGGAAAACTAGGGAAAGTCCTGGGTAGATTGCAACCAGTTTTTCTCCCTTAGTTCAAAACTTAGCCATATCTAGAATAATTAGTGTCCTGGTTTTTTCCTTACATTTTATTTTATAGATTTAGTATTTAGGTTTCCTACTTCTGTGAGGCTGCAATTATGTACCTACCCATGTTAGTGCAGGTCTCAGAACATGTAAGTTTAGTGTCATTTACATTCTACATGCAGGCTGCAAACTTTCTCCATCAATGGTTACTTAAATTCCAAAACCCTTTGCACATACTGCAAGGGAGAACATTGAAAATGCCACCCATTAGTATTTTCATAAATAACAGAAATTGGTTTTATTAGCCAACAGGGATTTGCTGTCCCTATCTGTAATTAACCTGATGTTTAGCAGGAAAAAACTTCGATAACTGCAAACATTGAAAAAAAAACAGATGGGGATGGCCAGGTGGTACAGTGAGTAAGAGTGCCGGCCCCAGCATCGGGAGACCTGGGATCGGTTCGGCCTTAGATACTTGGCACCCACACAAAAATAACTGGCCCTGTAACCTTGAGCAAGTTACTTAACCCCAATTTCTTTAAAAAAAAAAAACAGATGGCATGTGATTGATTCTGGATTCATTACCTGCTAAATTGACTGTGAGATACTAGTATTATGATTTACTTATAAATTCTCTAAATGAGCAGTAGCATGGAATAAGGGAAAGGGCACTGGACCTGCATCCAGAATGCCAGAACACAGGTGACAATTGTTTAGTTTTCTCAAGTGTTACTTGGAATTCATAATGTTTCTACCCCTAAATCTGGCACACCTACCTAATTGCACAGGGAGCCAAGAAAATTCACATCTAACTTTCTTCAAAGGCTCTTCTTTTAGGTTATTCTGAGATGTGCTATTATGTGATTCAACAGTTACAGTGTAGTGTACAGGTCTGAAAGATCACTTGTCTTACTTTCTAGACAATTGATTCCAGTGGTGCTAGCCTCAAAACATAGTGAATAATAGTTTATGTCACTGCCACTCTCATCCTCCCTTTAAAACTGTGTGTTATATACTGTCTCATTGGATAGAGTGCTAGACCTGGAATTAGGAAGACCTAAATTCAAATCCAGCCTCAGACTCATGTTAACTGTTTGATCCTGGGCGAGTCATTTAACATCTGTTTGCCTTAACCCATTGAAGAAGGAAATGGCAAACCATTCCAGAATCTTTGCCAAGAAAACTCCATGGACAATATGGTTCATGGAGTCATGAAGAATCAGATAAAACTGAACAACAATACTACTGATATGTACAAATATAATCCTCAGATTACTTAAAACATTTTTAATATGCTAAGATCGTGGGGTTATGGAAAACAGGAATGGATTATAAATTGTATATTTCTACTATTCTGTAAGATGATTAAAATAAATGCCTAAAGGAGGAAATTCTCTCCTTGTCCCTTCCCTACTAAATCTATAAGATAAAATGTAAGGAAAAAACCAGGACACTAATTATTCTAGATATGGCTAAGTTTTGAACTAAGGGAGAAAAACTGGTTGCAATCTACCCGGGACTTTTCCTAGTTTTCCCAGCATCACATGGGCAACAGTAACTAGAATCTTCTCATCTTGCTGATGGCCTGTCCCCATCTCAATTCCTTCTCTGCAGCAGTGAGCACCTCACATTTATATAAGCTTTATGGTTTACAAAGCTCTTAGTGCTATCATGTAGGTAGTTGAAGTAACATTTCCATTTTACATACTTTTTAAAAATACAAAGATTTAAGTGACCATTCCAGGATCACTCAGACACTGTCAGAGCTGGCATTCAAACCCAAGTCATCAGTTTTTGAACCAGTGATTTTTCTACTGCATCATATCCTTTATAACAAGAGAACATAGCTGGAAAATCAAACACAAAGTTTTTGATTGAGATACATGAGACAATTGAAGTAAGCAATGAAAAGTACCAGAGAACATAAACAGCTAGAAAGGAGTGAAGACGAGAAAGGACTTGTTAGTACATGTAGACCGAGAGGGAAAATTAGACTTGGGTAATACAAAATGTGTATAATTAAGGCCTGACCCTTGCCACCATATCCACATCAAATGCCACCTATGTGAAACATTTTTGGAACCTCCACCAATTACCTTTTAATTTGGTGTTACAGTGCAAAGAGAAGTGCATCAGGAATCGAAAGCGCTGGGTTCAAATCCTGACTGCCATTTAATATCTGTGTGACCTTTAGCAAGACATAGAACCTTTCAAAGCCTCAGTTTTGACATCTGTAAAGTGAGAGAGGTGGGATGGATGACCTTTAAAGTCCCTGCCAACTTAAATCTATGATCCTAAGAATGTCATAGATTTCTAATGCATTTGTGTAATAACATATTACAGTTATTTGTTCTTGTCTTATCTCTTTACTAGATTATAACTTCTAAGAATGAAGGATAACAATGTGTTATCTGTTTCTTCCCCCTACAACTAAGTGGTATGGAATGCTATACCAGGACTCAGGAAGATCCTGAGTTCCAATTCTTCCTCAGACACTAGCTAGGTGACCCTGGACAAATCACAACTTCTCTGTGTCTCAGCTTCCTCATCTGTAAAATAAGGGGACTGAATTCAGTGGCCTCTGAGGACACTTCTAGCCCTAAGCCTCAGACACTATGGTCATGTGATCCAGTACATAGTTACAGACACAGGAGATGGTTATTAGTCTTTGAAATGAATTGAATACTGACCTTGCCAATTAACTGTTTCTTCACTGCCAGATAGTACCCATTATCAGAGGCAGTGTGCAATAGTGGATAATGGGGTTGGTTTGGAGTCAGATCTAAGTTTAAATCCTCCCTCCCATGCTTCCCAACTGCATGATCCTATGCAAGGAACTTAACCTTTATGTTGCCTATGGAAGTTCCCTAGGACTTAACCTGAACTAGGAAAGTGATCCTCCCTGGGCTGTGCTGACCCCTAACACTTCCCCGACATGTGGAAACTCACTTGCACCATTTGTGTTAATAAGTGTGTCACTCTTGTTTTTGAGAGGTGGCGTGATGGGCTTGGAGTCAGAAAAATGTGGGTCCCCTAGACACTGCAAAGGTGACCCTGTGCAAATGACTTTAATTTCTGTGCCTTAATTTCCTCATCTTTTGGATAAGGGAACCTGATTCAATGATCTATAAATCTATGATCCTATGACATTTCTCAAGTTATTGACTAGTTGTGATCGGCGCCTGTGGAATTCCCACACCAGGACAGACGAAATGGGATGGGTATTTATGTATGATTATCACATCCTGAATTAGCATGTAAAATCTGATAGTGGTACAAGTATAACACATTTGAAGAAAAAAATTATACTTTATAAAATCAGTAAATTAGGAGATCTTATGTATACATGTGTCTACATACATGCACATACATGTGTGTATATGTGCATATATACATATTATATATGTGTACACACACACGGATGAGAAGCAGCATAGGGTAGTGGATAGAAGACCAGACTGGGAATTAGGAAACCTGTAACTGGTGTGTTATTTGTGTGACTATTGACTAACCTCTCAGGACCAATCAGATCTTCACAAAACCTCAGAGGTCCCTCAGGCAATTCTCTGAGTTGCTGATGACTTGCTGACCTTTCATTGGTAGAGAGAATTTCTGCTCTAGGAATGATGGAAAGAAAAAGTGTTAATTAAGCACTAAGTGCTTGGCATCAACTGCAAATAGGGAACCTCTCCAATGCTGTCAAGGACAGTACATCCTAACAGAAGAGATCATACATGTTGGGGACACTGGGGAGTGGGAGGTAGGGAAAGGGATGGTGACTGGGACATGGGGTAGTCCATTGAAAACCCCATTCCAGAGACCTTGGTAGTATTGATTAATTATACTGTTCCTATGCACTCTCCCTGAGGAGTTTTGAATGAAATGGCTTTGTTTCTTAGTTTAAAGGGTGGAGCCCGGTAAAAATAAGATAGCATGACCCCAAGGAGTTAAGAAGAATTCTCCACACTGATGAAATCATAGGTCAGGAAATAAACATAACACACATACACACCCTATGTTCTGTCACAGAATAATACGATGAGAGCTCATTTCTACAGTTCAAGAAACTGAGGTGAAGTAAGGCAAGAATTTCTTTAAATGGTAAGCCTCTCAGATAATGATCTATAAACAAACATTAAGTGCTTTCTCCTTTTTTTTCCAGTGCTAGGAGTTTTTGGAAAATAAAGATTCACTGGAACTGAAACAAAAAGATCCCTGACCTTATGGGTCAAATAAGCTAATAGAAACCATATAACATGCTTAACAAAAATTCAACCTACTTTCCATTTCTCAGAAGCCCCTCTATTACAGAAGTAAGGTTTCAACTATTGTAGGAAATTGTGGCAACTATGGCAATAAACACCCCACCCCCTTTGAAAGGTTGCTTCTCATTCCCCCAGAAACCAAGCTGGCCACTGAGTTGGACAGACTGGAATGATGTTACTTGGATGGAATGCTGGGGTTGGAGGAGGGCTGGGAGAAGACTGCCCAGAGGAAACATTACTAGTTTCCCCCAGGCATCTATTTAAAATTCATGATTCTGGTTGTCCAGCCCAGTCTCTCCTTACCAGAACAAACTAAACTTGAAAGGGGCCAAGGGGGCAGTGTGAGTGTGAATTCTCTGGATTCTCCATCCTCTCCAATTTCCCCTTTCCAAATTCCTTCTCCCCAGCAGTTATATTTGTTAAGTTTCTCAAGATCAGATACTGGGACATGTAGCTTCCCCCAAATGTCCAGCACAAAAGGGGCTCCCCATCCATGTCAAGACTGACTCTCTCCCCCTACCCTCACACCCCACCATACTGCATAGCATGTGTTTCTATTAGGGGTGGCCAGGTGGAATCATAGCAGGGATGGTGAGCTGCCATGCACACAAAAAGAACCACTACCATTCTTCTCATGCTCAAAAGCCTTACAAAGTTAGAGAATATCTTTGGCAGGGAGGAGGAGGGGAGGCAAAATCTGGGGCTGGTGGAAGAAGAAAAGCCAAGCAATTCCTTCCCTTCAAATACCTTCGTGATGAAATAACCACCCATCATCACTGGGAAAACAGTTCTGTACAAATGACTGTGCCCCACAGAATATCATCTATTCCAGATGGTGGTCACATGACCAGCCTCAGGAAGAGCTCACAAAATCCATGGTGGATTTCCTAGTACAGCTGAGGGCCCCAAATCTCCCACCAGGAAGAAGAACCTGCAACGTATCCAGTTCTCTGGCTTTGCTGGCTCTGCACCACGTTGAAATTTAATTCCCTATGAGCCCATGTGGACGCATGCATGCGTTCCGCGAGTGCACACCACACACACACACACACACACACACACACACACACACACACACACACACACACACACACACACACACACACACACACACACTGTGTGTGCCTTTTGCTCCCTCCGTCTGAGGAAGCCGGAATGGTTTCTGTTTGAACCACTAGAGGGAGAGTTTCATTATCCTTTTGCCTTCAGCTCTCTGGAAAGAGACAAAAACACTCTTGGGGACTAGAGACCCAGACCTGTGAAGGGACATTCCCAACCAAAGTGTCTCCAAAGCAGAAATACAATATCCTCCTGTCCCCCAAAGACCCAGCTATTGCCCTAAGGAAAGAAATGTCTGACTCTGATGAGAGAGTAGGGAGCACTCATGGTTAGGTTTTAATTTGAAGAAATGAAGCCCGGACAATAACCATTTCCCAACACAGGCAGCTTTGTCATCATTAGCATTATTGTACAGGCCGGGAAGTGACTGTAAGGATGAATTATAGCTCACAGAGGGTTGGGCAGAGGAAACTGAGTAACAGTTTGCTCCCTCATTTGGTTGGTCAAACCTGACATCAGGCACTTTCATGTTTCAAAAAAAAAAAACACCAAGTGTCTCCAGCTTCATCACTCAGAAAATTCCAGACCGTGGAACTCTAATTAATTTAACCTATGTTATCCATTGTTCACTCACATAAGACACATTTCATGGAATAAAATAATAGAATCTTAGATTCAGGGAGAGACCTCAGTGATCAACCGTCCTAACCCTTGCCTGCACTCCTAAGTAAGTAGTTGGTGACAATTGGTCAAGTGGTTGGTCACTTCATGTAGTCTCTCGTGAATGCTTCTGGTGATGGGAAGTTTACCAAGACATCCCATTCTACTTTTTAAATAGTTTATCATTAGAAAGTTCTTTGTAGCTGTGATATAGTAGAAAGATCACTGGTTTGAGAATCTAGATAACCTATGTTCAGATACTAATTCTATTACTCTGGAACCTAGAGAGATTTTTTTACCTGGAGTCAATGAAAGCCTGAGCTCAAGTCCAGATTCAGATACTTACTAGCTTTGTGAACCTGGACAAGTCACTTTACCTCTTTCTGCTTCATTTTCTTCATCTGTAATTTGGAGTTACTAATAGCACCTACCTCCTGAGATTATTGTGATGATAAAATGATATATTTGTAAATCGCTTTGCAAATCTCAAAGAACCATATAAATCTATTATTATTATTATACTTCTCTGTGCCTCGGTTCCTTATCTGTAAAACGAGAGCATTGGATTGGACTGTCTCAAAAGAACCTGTGAACAAAATTGGCTTCTGCATAATTTTTGACCATGTAACCTAGAGTAACAGTATCATTGAATTTAAAGCTGGCTTAATTATCTCATTTTACAAGTAAGGAAATAGCAGCCTAGAGAAGTTAGGTAGGCAAATCATTCACAGTCAGACCAATAGTATAGAAACTAAGATTTGAACCTAGAATCTCTGACTCAAAACTTCCACCTCAGAAATTTTATTAGTCTTCTCTGTCTGCTCCAGTTTAACCTGTCTACTGCCATACTGTTTTGGATGACCCTCTTGTGCCATTATCCTTTACAAAAGCTCATGCTACCCTAATCAGTAAGCACTGACTCCCTGCTTCATTCCCATTGCCACTGTTCTAAACATTTTCATCCCCCCGCCCCCAAGTTCCTGACTAGGCTGAAAACTCCTTGCTTAGAAAAGGTAACAGCCTCCTACAGAACAGAAAAATATGAAACTATCCAAAGAGAAATCTTCCCCCTTCATAAATCACTTACAATTTCTCAGTTTCCTCACTTCCTTTTATCCTGAAGTCCTATTCCTTGTTGAAGACTAATTTTTATTTCTTTAATTTAGTTTTTAATTTTTTTCAAATTAGCAAACATTTATTTTCTTCATCTTCCTCAATTGAACAACAAAAAAATAAAACTCTCGTAATCAAATATACATAATCAAGTGAAGCAAATTTCCTCATTATCCACATCTGAATTTCTGCATTTTGGGTCTATCAATTCTCCTTCAGGAGGTATTGCTATTCAGTGTTCTGGAGTTATGAATTATGCTTGCATTGATCAGAGTTCTAGGTTCCTTTAAAATTCTTTTCTTTATAATGTCATTGAATAAATTTTTCTGGTTCAGCTTATTTTTTTTAGACCTTTTCATGGGTTCTTTTTTTTTTTTTTTAGTTTTTATAGGTCTGCTAAGTTTCTGCTAAAACTACCCATTTCATCATTTCTTTGATTCTTTAGGGTACAGACCTAGTACTGGTATCCTTGGGTAAAAAAAGATAAATACAATTTAGCAAGGTTGGGGCATAGTTCCAAATAGTTTTCTAGAATGACTAGAACAAAACATAGTGCTATCAACAGTGAATTAGTGTTATTTTCCTGCAACTCTCCAACATTTGTCATTTTCTTCTTTCATCAATCATCCTAGCCAATCTGATGGTCATGATTCAATTCAATTCCATTCAACAGACATTTACTAAGTGTCTAGTATATACCAGGCACTGTGCTAGGCACCAGAGATACAAATAAGAAGAAGAAAGGCAGATCCTGCCCTGAAAAGGCTTATAATCCAACAGAGGAAGACAACACACAAAAAGAAGTTGGAAAGGGTGAGTGAGACACCAGGCCCAGCAGGGGGCATCTTCTTCCAGACCATTTTGTCCCATGGAATTGAAAGTAAGCAAAGCAGAGAGGAGTGGAATGAACTAGAAGTTATTTGATTTGGAGCATTTTTTTCACTCATGATTATTGATGGGTTGTACTCCTTCCTTTGGGAACTTCCTGTTCATATCCATTGATCATATTATCTAATGGAAAATGACGCTTGATCTTATACATTTTAATCAATTCCATATATCTTAAATATGAAACCTTTATCAGAGAAACTTGCTAAGGATGCTCTTTCTACGTGTGTGTGTTTTTTTTTATCTCATTCCTTCAGTGGACTTTGCCAACTTTACTTGCAGTTTGTCTCATATGTCTTCAACCATTCCCTTAGCCCATTCCTATATTTCTATAAATTTCTACAATCTCATCAGTTCTTTTTTTATGTCTTCAACCTTTCTACATAACTCAAGTATTCCTCCATTTCTTACTTGTCTTCCATAAATAGTTATCTTTTTTAAAAATGGTTTGTACAAAGAAGAAAATGATCCACGTGTAGAAAAATATTTATAGCTGTTCTTTGTGGTGACAAAGAACTAGAAACTAAAAGGGGTGTCCATCAATAGAAGAATGGCTGAACAAATTATGAAATAAATAAATGTAATGGAATACTATTGTACCATAAGAAATTATGAAGGAGACAGTTTCAGAAAAACCTGGGTAGACTTGTATGAAGGGTTGCAGAATGAAGAGAACAGAATCATACAATAACTATGTTGTTGTAAAAAAGAAAAAACCCAACAACTGTGAAAGTCTTAATAACTCTGATCAATGCAATGACCAATCATGATTCTACGGGACCATTGATAGTGAATGCATACTACCCACCTCCTAAAGAGAGAATTGATGTATTTGAAGTACAGAATGAGACGTGTGTGTGTGTGTGTGTGTGTGTGTGTGTGTGTTTGGACGTGGCCAATGCAGGAATTTCAATGTGAGTTTTTCACCACTATGCATTTCTGTTCACAAAAAATATTTTCTTCCTTTTTATGAGAAGGGAAAGTAGGGAAGAAAAGAAAATAAATTCTTATTAATTTAAAAATTAAAATTAATTTTAAAATTTGAATAAATGGCATTTACATACAAGGTTTCTACTTCACCACCTATTACCCTTCCTTTAACTCCTTGCAATCTGGTCCATCAGTCTTTTGAAATTCCTCTCTCAAAAATTACCCATAGGGGTGACTAGGTGGCACAGTGAGTACTGCACCAGCCCTGGAGTCAGGAGGACCTGAGTTCAAATCCAACCTCAGACACTTGACACACTTGCTAGCCATGTGACTTTGGGCAAGTCACTTAACCCCAACTGCCCAGCCTTCCCCCCTCCATAAAGCAAAAAAAAAAAGTCACTAATAATCTCTGAATTCTCAAATCAATGACTTTTTTTTAAATAGATTTCATCCTATTCAGTTTCTCTGGCTTCTCTAGCTATTCCCTCCTTTTCCATGCTCTTTCTTCCTTCACCAAATGTTCAAGGTTCTCCTTTTGCCTCTGTATCTTCTCCTTATATGACTTTGTTTATTATATCTTCATATTTCTCCTGAACCTTTACAGTATTCCCTAAAGGATATCCTTAGCATCTTCTCATCTCCTGCTATAGTTTCTCCCATGACAATCTCATTCTATCCCACATATAGCAGCCATCCTAGTATGCCAGTGTGGTTGCTGCTACACAAGCCTTCTCACTAGAGGTATCAATCCTCCCTAAACATCCCATTCACCCCATATATACATATACATATATCTATATATGTGTGTTTCCATATACCTACATATATACATACTGTTTTCCATAGTAGAAAATTAGTTTCTTGAAAGGAGGGTCTGTTTTAGTTTTCCTATGTTACTATATACCAGCATAGTGCCTGGCACATAGTAGCCACTTAATGTTTGCTGATTGGTTAAATTCTGCATCCAAGGAATCACTGAAGACTTATAGCCATGGTAAGACTGACCAGTTGCCTCCAAATTGTCATGATACTATATATTGCCTACTTAATATATCACACACACATACACACACACACAGAAATACATACTAATTTATTCATTAAACTGATGGCAGACCCCAGACATAAGAATGTATTTAGATGAAGATTAAGGAAAGGTGCTTGGGGTAGGGGGGGAGCAGGAGTAGCAATCATGATCTTAGGTAAAGTTAAAATAGATTTAATTAAAATTAATGAACAGGGAAACGATATTATGATAAATGGTACCATAGAAAAATGAAGTAATATCAATATAGAACCTATATGCACCAAATGCTATAGCATCCAATTTTTAAAGGAAAAGTTAAATGAATTCCAGGTAAAAATAGATAGCAATACTATAACAGTAAGGGGCTTTAACCTTCCCCTTTCAGAATTAGTTAAGTCTAATTAAAAAAAAAAAAGAAGTTAAGGTGGTGAATAGAATCTTTAATAAGATAGATATAATATATATCAGGAGAGAATTGAATGGGAATAGAAATGAATACACCTTTTTTTTTTTCTCAGTGATACATGGTACCTCTACAGAAACTGATCATATATTAGGGTACAAAACCTTTTTATTTAAATGCAGAAAAGCAGAAATATTAAGTACATTCTTATCAGATCACAATACAATAAAATTATATTCAATAAGGGAATATAGAAACATTAAAAATTAACTGGAGGCTAAACAGCTTAATCTTAAAGAATGAATGGGTTAAAGAACAAATCATAGAAACAATCACTAATTTTCATTAAAGAGAATGGTAACAATGAGACAATATTTCAGAACCTATGGGATGAAGCAAAAACAGTAATCTGAGGAAATTTTCTGTCTCTAAATGCTTATATTAATAAAATAGAGAAAGAGAAGAGCAATGACTTGGGCATACAACCCAAAAAAAGTAAGAAAAGAACAAATTAAAAATCCTCAATTAAACATCAATTTGGACATCTTAAAAATTAAAAATGAAATTAATAAAATTGAGTGAGAAAATGATTTAATTAATAAATAAAACTAGGAGTTGATTTTATTTTTTAAAAAACCATACAACAAATAAACTATTGGTTGATATTATTTTTAAAGAGAGAGAGAGAAGAAAGCCAAATTACTACTATTGAAAATGAAAAGGGTGAATATCCCACTAGTGAAGATAAAATCAAAGCAATTATGAAGACTTATTTTGTCCGATTATATGCCAATGAATTGAACAACTTAATTGAAATGGAAAAATGTTTACAAAAACACAAACTGTCTAGATGAACAGAAGAGGAAATAGAATATCTAAATAAGCCTATTTTAGAAAAAGAAATTGAACAGGCCATAAAAGAGCTTCCTAACAGAAGAGCATCAGGACCAGATTTTTATTGATTTACAAGTAAATTTTATCAAACATTTAAAGATCAACTAATTCCAATATTAAATTATTTAGAATAACAGGCAAAGGAGTCCTACCAAACTCTTATTATGGAATAAATATGGTACTGATACCTAAACCAGGAAGAACCTAAACCAGAAAAAGAAAATTACAGACCAATTTCATGAATATGGAAGCAAAAAATCCTAAATGAAATACTAGCTAGGGGATTGCAACAATATATTACAAAGATCATATTTTGAAATGAGCAGCACATTGCACACAATAATGACAGTATTGTTCTAAGAACAACTTTGAATGATTAAGTCATTTTGACTATCATAAAATACCAGATTAATGACAAAGGAAGATGCTATCCACAGAGAAAGAAACAATAAACAGAAGTATGTATAGTGGGTGTCTATATGTCTGTGTCTAATAGTAGCCTTCTCTAGGGTGGGATGGGGAGGGAGGGAGAAAAAAATAAAGAGTGCATAGCAGAAAACAAAATAAAATTTAGGTGGAAGCACAGCAAATCAGGATAGTTTTGAAAATGATGTGTAGTGTTTATTACATCATTTTAAAAAAGTGAATTGTGAAATGGAAGTTCATGGTTTATATTGCATTGTATTTTATGTTGTGCTATATACATGGAAATGTTCTCCTTTGTATTTTTTTATTTAAGTTCAAAATGAATAGAAATTTAAGACAAAAAGAAAAAAGAGGTTCTTCTTAATGGTAAGAACCTCTTGGTTACTGTCATAAGCATCTCTTTTGTGGTTCCCAAGAAATAAAGTGAGTTGTATAATCACATTGGCTACTGAGGTCTTAAAGAAATAAACATATATGTGTAAGTTACTCCTCCTTCTTCTGTTGATCTCATATTTTGGAAGGGCTTAAGGGATCATAGATAGACCAATAAATCAACAAGAATTTATTAAGTGCCTTCTATGTGGCAGGCATTGGGCTAGAACCTGGTAATATATATACAAAAATGAAACAATCCCTGCCTAAAGCATTTTGCATTCTGTCAGAAGAAATAACATGTTTACAAATAAGTCAGATACAAAATATAGGTAAAGTAAATCTAAATTAAAGACAAGAGGAGAAACACCAGATTTTGTGATCAATATGGGGAACAAGTAAGGATGGATCAGAAAAAGCCTCATGTAGGAGGTGGCAGTGGTGCTGAACTTTGAAGGACACTTAGGATTCTAAACATGAAATTGAGAAGAGAATGTATTCTAGGTATGGAAGACAACCCATTCAAAGGCATAAAGATGGCCAAGGGTAGCAGGTTTGACTGAATTGTAGAATATATGGAGAGGAATTTGTAATGAAGCTCAAAGATGGGTTAGAGCAAGTTTTAGAAGGAATTTAAATACCAAACAATGCGTAGAACTAAGGGGGAGCTGGAAGATAGACGACACAGTGGCTAGAGTGCTGGGCTTGAACTCTGGAAGATCTGAATTCAATTCCAGCTTCAGATACTTACTAGCTGTGTGACCCTGGGCAAATCACTTAACCCTGTTTGTCTCAGTTTCCTCATCTGTGAAACGAGCTGGAGAAGGACATGGTTAATCACTCTATTATCTTTGCCAATAAAACCCCAGTGGGGTTATGAAGAGTCAGACATGGCTGAATGTGAGTGAAAATGGAGAACCATTGAAACTTCTTCAGTATAATATTGATGTGGTTAGAACTATGCATAAGAATATCACTTTGGGCTCTTTTGTGCTTTCCTGGAGCCAAGATGCCTAAGCAAGGACACATTGGGTCTTTGGGAGCAAAGTTCTGAATTTCCTTGGGTCTCACAGTGGGAGTTGTGATCAATTGTGTTGATAACAAGGTGCCAAGAACCTGTGCATATTCTCTGTGAAGAGGATTAAGGGGAGATCGAACAGTCTTCTTGCAGCTGGTATAGGAGACATGGTAATGGCCACAGTCAAAAAGAGAAACCAGAGCTTCAGAAGAAGGTGCATCCAGCAAAGTTTATATGGCAACAGAAGTCATATTGGAGAAAAGATGGTGTGCTCCTGTATTTTGAAAACAATGCAGGGGTCACAGTAAACAACAAAGGCAAGAGGAAAGGTTCAGTCATCATGGGGCCTTGCCAAGGAGTGTGCTAATTTGTGGTCCAGGATTCCATCTAATGACAACAGCATTGCTTGATTGCCCTAAAGCCCATTTGTAAAAAAAAATGTCTAGTTAAAGTATCTGCCTATTTAAAAAAAAAGAATATCACTTTGGTAGTCGTCTAGTACAAATTGGAGAGATGATGGACTGGAGGCAGGGAGATCAATTAGAAGCATAGAGCAATAGCCCAGATGAGAAGAGATGAGACCCTGAACTAGAGTGAGAATCAAAGGAGTGAACAGAAGGGGACAAATGCAAGAGATGTGTACATAGAATGGAGGAGATTTGGCAACTAACTGGACATGAAGGGTAAGGGAGCATGAGGAAGCAAATATGACTCCAACTTAAGTGACTAAAAGTATATAGATAAATATGGAACTTGACATAAATAGGGAAATTAGGAAAAGAGTAGGTTATATGCCAATCTGGATTTATTAGGAACCAATAACTTCCTCGGAATTGGAACTTGGAATGAGTAGAGCAAACATGGTGAGGACCTTATAAAAGTAACCAGGTGGGTGATGGTATTAGCTCAAACTGGTTCATGTGAGCCAATTGTTAATTTTTTTTAGTATGTCTATTTACACTTCAGCAAACACAACAAATCAGGATATTATTTTTCATGTAATTAATTTCCCAGCTTAAACTGTTGGAGAAAGTGTTAATAATACAAATTAAATTCAAAAGTGCACACTGTATGTACATTAGTTTTGTCTTCCAGCCCCACCCCCAGCAAGCAGGTTGTTAAATATTTACTAGCATACCCCTGGATGTAACCTATGACCTACAACCCCTTGCTATGTGCATATGGGGGATTTGATGTTTGGGATTATTCCTAAAGATTATTCTCACTTTAATTCATTATAGCCTGCACATGGGGTTTATTCTTGAATAAGTTCCAAATATAGCTTCTTTATCTTATTTTAGAGTCCTCAAAGCTATTTGTTATGAATTTCTCATGATTTAACAATAGAAATACATCCATGGCTTGTTTTTCCTTTCTAACATTCCATTCTTGATTTACATTTTTAATGTAATAATCCATGCTGTTCTGCAACCCTTTTTCTGGTTATTTAATATATTTGTAGATGTATCTAAAGGATTTCAATCTCAAACCACAATGCATAAGGACCATGTCCATTTGCGCTTTATTATAATCTTCCTGGGATTCTTGCTGATACAGGAAGGATTACAAATGGACATAGCACATGTACAGGCCACATAAAATTGGATTCTGACAACAGGAGTTAAAGACCTCCAACATTTCTTAGGGAAGGTGAATGATTTACCCATGATTATTAGAAGCTGATGGAATCCCTTACACATTTGGTAGGAGAATGGTAGCTATTGCAGAATTAGATGGCAAGTAAAAGGTAGTCCTCCCTTGCATTAATGAGAGCTGTTATTGTGGTGAGTTTGCTATGCCTTCTAATCTCAGATTATCCATTCTTTGAGAAGTCGAACACCCTAGATGTCACTACTGTCTTAGTTTGGTTCAAAACTTACAAGAAAGAGAGGATAGTCAGAGCCTGAGGCTATTGCAAACAGTAACACAATCCTCTCGGCTGATTTTGGCCAAAAGCAATTACACTGTGGTGGACCCAAAGTTGTTCATTATCAGGGCTTCTCTGGAAATGTGGTGGCATCTCCAGGAGGGAACAAAATACCTGGTCATGCTCTTAATAGACAATAAGAATTTAGTTTGCTTTAAGGAGCTCTAAATCTTCTCAGGTTGTCATCCCAGTTGGGCATTGTTTTCATATTTTTTCCTCCAAATGAAATAGTCCTGCACTGAAAAAGACTGTCACCAATGTACTACCACACAGCTTGCAACCAAGAGACTTCTATTGAATCTTTTCTTTTTTTTTTTTTTTTTGCCAAGTGGCTTTGCACTACAGAGCAGAGGTCTGAAGGAATCATCCTGAGGTCCATTTGGCCAAAAATCTAGGGTAGGTGTTCTTAACCTGTGTCCATGAACACCTATCCATGTGGATAATTTCCTTTATAATCATATGTATTTTATGAATTTAAAAACATTATTCTGAAAAGGGTCCAAAGCCTTTATTAGACTGCCAAAGAGGTCCATGACACAAAAAAGTAAAGAACCCATGATCTAGGATGAATTAAGACCAAGAATTCAATTTGATGGTATGATTAATGTTTTCTTTGGGCATGTGATGGCTGAAATTATGTTTAAACATGTAGAATCATAGAATCATTAATTTAGAGCTGGAAGGAAGCTTAGAACCCATGAGGTCCAACTCCCTGATTTTACAGATAAGGAATGTGAGTCACAAAGAGATTAAGTGACTAACCTAGAGTCATAAAACCAGTAAGTTACTGAGGTAGGATTTGAAATCCATCCAGCACTCCATCTACTTCTCCAACTGATGCTAGAGATGAGATTCTGATTCCACGTTTTCTGAATCCAAATGAACTATACTTTCCTAATTGGTACAAGTAGAAAAGGAACCCCAGTGGAAAGTGTTAGGAATCCCACAGTTGTTGGAAGTACCTTCATGACTATGATACCAAATAACAAGGGAATACTACCATCCTTATTATGATAGGTCATTTATCAAGATCGTGTCATTTCATCCCATGTCCCAAAATGCTTTCTGTTCTACTGGGTTATTTAATACATCAATGGATTTGTGATCTCCTCAATGTGAATACTTCCTTCATCACTGCAGATCAAAACCCATCCAAACTTCATTCTCTATAAATATTGTTTATGATGTCACATAAATCCTCCAAAGAGGATCAGTTCAATGGAGTGAAGGCCTTTCTGCAAGTCTTCTGAAATTTCAAAGGCCTCAGGGAAGCATTCAGGCTGTTGGTCTATGACCTCTTGCTCTCATTATAATATACCATCCCATCTGCATTTCCAATCATACCTTTCTGGGATAACTTTTATGTTCCTTGATGTTTGCAAATTGTCTTTGATAATACACTGTGGTCTTGCACTGGGGTCCATCTCTCCATTGATCTTTGGGTCTCCAACAGTCTTGAGTAATTGGAGGTCATGGTATGCTATGATTTGCAGTCATATAACATTATCAGGAGACTATTAGTGTTTAAAAGATTGGTTTGGGGGGAAGAGAGCAACTTGGGATCATTAAAATTGCTGCATGATTTCCCAAACACAATTCAACCATATTTCTTCCTCTTCTTCAATTCTACACCCAGCACATTATCCATCTGCAATGTATGTCTAAGATATGTGTGCTGATGGAATAATTTAACACACTACCTATCTTTCTGCCTACTATATTTTGATATATATGCATTCTTCAAGCACTTGGTTTTTCAAATGTGGATAAGATGCCTTGTCAGAAGCATTTGGATGGTCTCACCATCTACAGGGAATCCTTTTTTTATTTGAACCTTGAATATGACATGACTATAAGGAAATCCTATGGAGAACATGTTTCCCTGCTTTATAACTCACTTGATTATATCTAACAAGGAATCTTTTATGATCTTAACCTATGCAAGAGAAGCCTTGTTGAAAAAGAACCCTTAGAATGCATCTTGCTTTACTAAATTAAATTCTTATTTGTTACCAAGTAATAAATAATATGGAATCCTCTGTTCTCTATTCCTGTCACCCAACTGTTCAAAGATATATCTGCTACAGGAAATTATATGTAATTGCCTGCCTTTTCCCTTCTCATACTTTTCCCAAAAACATCCTTGAAATCAGGCATGTTGGTGCATGCCTATAACTCATACTTTTGGGGATACTTAGGCTCTCTCAGGATTTCTAAGTTCTTATGGACTATGCTTATTGGTAGTCTGCACTAAGTTTAACATTAATATGGTGAACCCCTGAGAATGTGTGGGGGCAGGGAGGTGTGATAGTAATGGCAATTAAAGATTCCCCTGTATTGGCTTGGTTTTCAAATTGATTGTGTTAAAACCCAGAGCTTGTTAATCCCACCTGTGGGATGGGCTTGTTGATGTGAAAAGAAAGTCCTGAATTGGGAGGAGCTGGTGACTTAGATTTGGAGACACAAGAGAGAGGCGGAAGATCTTTTTGGAAGCAGCACCTCGTGGAGAGAGAGAGAGAGACTAAGAGAATTGCTGGTGGCCGCTTTGAATTGCCCTGGACTTTTGAGACCTGCCCCCTGAGCTGCCAAGGACTGAGGAGACATGGTTGTTTTGCTGGTACTTTGTCTGTCTGTTTTGATGTTATTTTGCCAGATTTGTCCACTGGTGAAAGATTGTCCTTTTGTTGAAGAAGTCCTGGAACCTGGCTGTTCGCTAAGAAGCCCTGAGACTGTCCTGCAGACAGAGAGTGAATACTGTCCACTGGTGAGGGACAGTACTGTTGTTGCAGGGGTCTGGAGACTGTCCTGCAGACAGAGTGAATACTGTCCACTGGTGAGGGACAGTGCTGTTGTTGCAGGGGTCTGGGAGCCTTTCTGTTGGTTCAGAAGCCCTGAAGAAGGATTTTCTTGTTGTATGTTTACAGAAATCCTGGGAGAGGGCTTTGCTAATGTGTTCAGGGGTTCTAGGACTGTTCTACAGACAGAGGACAAATTCATGAAGGGACTGGCAATGTATCTTATGGCCTTGCTAAGCCTTGTCTCCCCAGGAACTAAGATTGCTGAGAACTTGCCTCGTGTCAAGATGAAGAAAAGACCTCCATTTGGGTATTAAGTGCTGTGTTTAAACTTGATGTAACTCTGGGGTAGATTCAATTGTGATCCAGGGGTGGGGAACTTTTGACCTTGTGTTTGGAAACTAATCTACATTTGAGAAGAGGGGCTTTGTGGTGGACTTAATTAAGGTATAGCCTAGGGGTGGAGAAGTATTTAGAACAGAGACTTTGTAATTGATTGAATGATTGGAAGGTCCTGGGGTGGGGTAGTACTTGGAGATTATTTAATCACACTTAGTAAATGCTGTATTTGGAATGATGTCATGTTTTGATCTTCTCTGTTCTTGGTTTGTCACTAAATAAAATAGAGAGCACCTATGCTGGTATTTTGAACCTGGGAAGTTGCCTTCTTTTGGCATTATATTACAGGAGGTCACCAAGTGAAGCAGGTCAAAACTCCCAGACCAATTAGTATGGGATTGGACCTGTGAGTAGTTCCTGAACATCAAAATTCTCAGCAAGTTAGGAAAACCCACTCTTAAAAATATGCATCCTTAATACATGTGCAGATTAGAAATGAGGTATGTACACATCAGGATTTGCTGAAGTCTTCTTGGATACTTTTTTTTCAAAAGCATAATAAAATCTAGTTTGGTTTTGTTTTCATTTTTTGGTTATCTCCTCTGGAAATCAGTCCCTAGATGCTTTCAAAATTGTCTTAACGCTGACACTGACTTTTGTTTGTGAGTACTTAGTCAAGTCCTCCATTCATTTTCTTAAAAACCTTTTCCACATCCTTATTTAACTCACTAGGCAATAGTCATTAATAGTAAGAACACAACCCTATAGAAATTCTATCAAATCTGTTTAACTTATTTTACATTTTTTGTGTTCTCCTTTCTATCTCAAATATATGTGTTTTTTAGAATGATCTGGGCTAGCTAGCTTATGTGCCACATTCTTTCTTTTAAAATTTATCTATTTTTAGTTTACAATATTCAGTTTCAAAAGCTTTTGAGTTTGAAATTTTCTTCCCCTTCCTCACCTGCCCCCTCCCCAAGATGCCATGCAGTCTGATATAGGCTCTACATTAAATATATTATTTATATTATAAATATAATATATAAACATCAAATATATTTTCACATTAGTCATGTCGCAAAGAAGAATTATAACCAATGGAATGAACCACAAGAAAGAAGAAACAAAACAAAACCAAAAAAACAGGAAGCAAATAGTATGTGTCGATCTGTATTCAGACTCCACAATTCTTTTTCTGGATGTGGATAGCTACTTTATGAGATGATATTGCTAGGTGATATTGTTGATCAGCTTCCTCTGCAATGTTTTTTTTAAATAACATTTTTAACATAAACAGATAGTCTAAATCAGTGTTGTTTCTCATATCTTGAAATCAAGTGCTTCCTGGACGAACTGATTTCTGGGTACCTTTACCTGTTCTTTTAGTACTTAGTTTGCATTGATTAAAAATCTTTAAGAAATAATGCTAATGGGGTGGCTAGGTGGCACAGTGAATAGAGCACCATCCCTGGAGTCAGAAGGATCCGAGTTCAAATCTGGACTCAGACACTTGACACACTTACTAGCCATGTGAGTTTGGGCAAGTCACTTAACCCCAATTGCCCTCCAAAAAGAAAAAAGAGAGAAAAAGAAAGAAAAGAAAAAAAGAAATAATGCTAATCAGAATGAATTTGTATACATTTTCCATTTCTTAGCATCAATTGTATGTTTAGATTGGATTGACACCATTAAAACAGCACATAGCCCCTTCTCTAATTTGGACTTTTGTTCTGCATGATCCATAGTGTGATCGCACACAAGCACCCAATTGAGAAATGCCTTCCATATGTGTACTTAGATGCTTCTTATCTCTTAGAATATAGTCAGTTTCATTTTTTGTGATTCTGTTCAGAATTCACCAGATCTAGTGCTTTCTGACACTGCATAGGGATATAAAAATGAGTTAAAGGTGATTATAGATTGCTGGCAAAAGTATAATCTGTGATCCTCTTTGATCAACCAGAAGGGATAGAATGGGAGAATTAGTTCCAGCTGTCCTTGCCCCTCCATGACTAGGGAATTTCATCAGAAACACCCAGGGAAGCATCAACCATTTTTTTGGAGAAGAGGAGATGGGAAGGGTTCAAAGAGTAGCAAGTCAAGTCAGCACCAAAGCAAGGGACAGAGCTAAGCTGTCTCTCCATGGGAGGGAAGCAGGTTGAAGTGTCTGGGGTCATTGTAGAGGGTGTGAATTTAAGGAAGCAGAAAAGCAGAGTTTACTGACAGTACTCACAGACCTACCTGTATTATAGGGTGTATAGTACAGTAGACTGCCTTCAGAGATCATTCTTTCTCTTTTATTTGGGGGGGAAGGATAAAAGGGGAGTATAGGATGAAGAGAAAATTAATGCATTTGTTATGTTTAGAATTTTCTTCTATCTCAGTTTATTTTGCCTTCTTGAATGAACCGGCTCATACTATTCCTTATCCTTAGTTATATGCTTTTCCTTTAATGCTTTATTCATGTCCTTTTAAGATGTGAGTATCCAAAACCTTCTTGTGCAGCCATACTACCTTCTTAAGAAGCATCCCCTTTTTATTCTTCATCTGGACCACTTATAATTGTGTGGTTTTTTAGGGTCTCTTGATAATTTTTTTCATGTCTCTAAACATGACATCAAACTTCTTTTGTTTTTTTTCCTCTGAGCTTTTTGAAATGTGTCTTATTAAAACCAAGAGGTACATATCTAATTACAATCAGCATTCCCTTAGTATAGTAGAAAGAGCACTGACTGTGGAGTCTCAAGACCTAGGTTTGAATCTCATTTTTTTTTTAACCATGGTCACACAAGTAGTAAACATCAATCACTTAGCCTCCCCAGTATTCAGTTTTCTCATCTGCCAAATTAGGGAATTGAACTGGAATGCCTCTGAGGCCCCTTCCAGCTGCTCTGCTTTCTCCCAAGATTCCTATCACTTCCATTTCACAAACCAATTCTTCCTGGGTCAGAATTAAATCCAAAGAAACATATATCCTTATTGTTTCCTTAACCTTCTAAAAGATAAAATTGTCAGCAAAATAAACCAGGATTTTATTCAATCTTCTGATTTTTAGCAGGATTAAGTTTATAGCAGATACTCATAGCTGAAGTGTCCTATATTTTTAAGCATAATACTTTTTGCAGGAATTTTGCTTTTCCAATTGATTCTGTCGGAGCGAGAGAAAACAGTAAATGTTTGTTAATTTAAAAAATTATTTTAAAAAATATATACAACATATGTAGGCCTCTTTTTAGTCACATAGTATTTTCACATGCACTATCTCATTCAATCCTGACAATGATCTTATAGGATAGGTAGCACAAATATTGTTATCCTCATTTTGGAGGTGAAGAAACTGAAATTTATAAAAAAAAATATAAAGACCTCTGGAATAGTTTATAATCCAGAAGGGGAAGCTGTGATCACTAAAACCTGATATGGCTTCATCCAGAAAAAATCATTTCTTTTTTTTGAAAAGGTAACTGGCCCAGTTGTAGGGGCATCAGGGAGTGATGGATAGTGAAGTGGCCTCAGAGTCAAAAAGACCTGCGCTTGAGTCACACCTCTGACATATACCAGTTATATAAACTGAGACAAATCATTTAAACTCTCTGCGACCCAGGCAGTTCTCTAATATTACAGATTTAAGAATCATCACAAATCTGCATTGGTAGAGCTTCTTAATTGGGAATTCTCAATGCCAATAAAATTAGATTTGATTTGGCTCCATTTCCATACTCATATACCAATTAAGAGCATGCTGTCACAGGAGTTCACCTGGATTTTAACAAAGTATTTGATAATATTTTTTTTCATGTTATTCTTATGGACAAGGTGATGAGATATAAGTTAGATAATAGCACAAATAGGTGGATTTGAAATTGCTTGAATGGCTGGACCCCCAAAACAGCCAGCAGTTGAATCAATGCCAACTTGAAGTTTCTGATGGAGTGTCCTAGGAATATGTGTTTGTCCCCTTGCTGTTCACAGTTTCTATTCATGACTTGGATGAAGGGATAGATGGCATGCTTGCTAAATTACAGATGACACAAAATAGGGTGGGCTGACAAAACATGTTGGATGACAGCAGCAGGATCCAAAAATATCTCAATAAGCTAAGATCTAATCAGATGAAATTTAATAGAGATAAATGTGAGGCTCTATATCTAGTTGCAACAAATCAAATTCACATGCACATGATGAGAAAGACAACATTTCCTACATGAGGGAAAATTCTGGCTTACAAGATCTATAAGAGTCCACAATATGGAAGCCAAAAAAAAGAGTATAATCTTGGGATCCATTGTGAGAAGTGAAGCATCCTTAACAGAGGGAGGCTTTGGGCTTGCTATACTACAACCTGGTTAGAATATATCTGTGAGAAAGAAAGAAAGAAAGAAAGAAAGAAAGAAAGAAAGAAAGAAAGAAAGAAAGAAAGAAAGAAAGAAAGAAAGAAAGAAAGAAAGGAAGGAAGGAAGGAAGGAAGGAAGGAAGGAAGGAAGGAAGGAAGGAAAAGGGGACAGTTAGGTGACACCGTGGATAGAGCACTGGCCCTGAAATAAAGAGAACCTGTGTTCAAATTCAGCCTTACTAGCTGTGTGATCCTAGGCAAGTCACATAACCCTTCAAATAAACAAAATATAGAGCATATCTGTAGCATTGTATTCCGTTACAGGCGCCATGTTTTAGAAAGGATACTGATAAGCAGGAGGGTGTCCAGAAGGGAACAAGCACGGTGAGGCTCCTTTAAGCCACGCCATATCCCATTAGGACTTTTTGAAGGATTTGGGAATGCTTAGGTTGGACAAAAGATTTAGGAGGTATTATGATTTACTTTTAAGATTTAAAGGTGTGGGGGCGGCCAGGTGGCTCAGCGAGTAAGAGCACCGGCTCCAGTGTTGAGAAGACCTGGAGATGGAATCCCGGGCTCAGACACTTAGCACCCACCCAGAAACACCTGGCCGTGTAACCTTGAGCAAGTTACTTAACCCCAATTGCTTAGGGGCGGCCAGGTGGCTCAGCAAGTAAGAGCACCGGCTCCAGTGTCGGGATGACCTGGATCAAATCCGGGCTCAGACACTCAGCACCACACCCAGAAATACCTGGCCGTGTAACCTTAAGCAAATTACTTAACCCCTATTCCTTAAAAAAAAAAAAAAAAGATTTAAAGGTGTGTCATGTAAAAGAAGGATTAAACTTGATCTGCTTGGCCTCAAAGGGCAGAACAAGAAGTGAGTTAACATTTCATAGGAAGAGCTTTACATTACAGGAAAAAGCTTCCTAGCAATCAGAGCTATCCTACAGTAGAATGACATCACCTATATTGTATAATTACATAACTCTGAGTTCCTGTCTGGTTTGGTACTTGCAAGGGCATTATCTAAACTCAGATATTTCTAGTCTCTGACCTAAAAAAAAAAAAAGAAAACAATTGATCCCTAGCTACTGTTCAAAATGGTTTGTTTGTTGTTTTGTTTTGTTTTTTGGTCCTTTCTTTTGTTAGTGGGAGTGGATCCAAGTTAACAAAGCACAGGAATTTGTGACCAAACAAGAGATAGAGAACATCATGAAATGGATAATTGTGATTACATTAAATTGAAAAGGTTTTGCACAAACAAAGCCAATGCAACCAAGATTAGGAGGAAATCAGAAAACTGGAAAATAATTTTTACAACTGGTGACTTTGATAAAGGCCTCATTTATAAAATATAGAGAGAACTGAGTCAAATTTACAAGAATACAAGCCATTCCTCAGTTGATAAATGGTCAAAGGATATGAACAGGCAGTTTTCAGGTGAAGAAATTAAAGCTATTAATAGTCATATGAAAAAAATGCTCTAAATCACTATTGATTGGAGAGATGCAAATCAAAACAACATGGACGTACCACATCACAACTATCAGATTGGCTAACATGACAAAACAGGAAAATGATAAATGTTGGAGAGGATGTGGGAAAGTTGGAATACTGATTCATTGTTAGTGGAGCTGTGACATGATCCAACCTTTCTGGAGGACAACTTGAAACTATGCCCAAAGGGCTACAAAAGTGTGCAAACACTTTGACCCAGCAATACCCCTTCTAGGACTGTATCCCAAAGAGATCATAAAAATGGGAAAAGGACCCATGTGTACAAAAATATTTATAGCAGCTCTTTTTTTGGTGGTCAAGAACTGGAAAATTGAGGGGATGTCCATCAGTTAGGGAATGGATGAACAAATTGTGGTATATGAGTGTAATAGAATACTATTGTATTTACAATATCAAAGTAAATGTAGTATTGTATTTACTATTCATAAATATTACTATATTTACTTTATCAAAGTCACCAGTTGTAAATGCTATATGCTATAAGAAATGATTAACAGGTGGACTGCAAAAAATCCTGGAAATACTTATAATGAACTAATGCTGAGTGAAGTGAGCAGAACCAGGAGAACATCGTTCACAGAAACAGCCAGTGTTCAATGACTGATTTTGATAGATTTAGCCCTTCTCATCAATGCAAGGACCTTAAACAATTCCAAAAGGCTTATGATCACAAATGCCATTCACATCCAGAGAAAGAACTATGGACTTGGAATGCAGAGCAAAGCAGACTTTTGTTTTTGATTTGTTTTGTTTTGTTCTTTCTCGTGGTCTCTCCTATTCATTATAATTCTTCTATGCAACATGACTCATGTGAAAATGTGTTTAATAGAAATGTATGTGTAGAGCCATATCATATGGCATGCCATCTTGGGGAGAAAAGGGGGAAGGAGGGGGAGAAAATTTAAAACTTATGGAAGTAAATGTTGAAAACTAAAAATAAATAAATCAATGATTATGTTTAAAAGTACTTTAAAAATCGAATAGGAGAGATTGAGGAAAAATTAGAAAAAATAAGAGAAATTCAAGAAAATCAAGAAAGAAAGTCAATCAACTGAAAATAGAGAATCAAAAACCTGAACAGGAAAAAAAAATCCTTGAAAACTAGAATTGGGTAAGGGGAAGCTAATGACATTCTAAGACACCAAGAAATCATAAAACTTAATCAAAAGAATGAAAAAGTAGAAGAGAAAGTGAAACATCTCATCAGAAAAGCAACCAATCTGTAGAACAGATTGAGGGGAAATAATATAAGAATAGTTGAACTACCTGAAAGTTATAATTAAAAAAAAGAATGTTGATACATTATTACAAGAAACTATCAAGGAAAATTGCCCTGAAGTTCTAGGACAAGAAGACAAAACAAACATTAAAAAAATCCACTGATCACCACCTGAAAGAGATACCAAGAGGAAAATTTACAGGAATATCATAGCCAAGTTACAAAGCTCCAGGCTAAGGAGAAAACATTGGAAGCAACAAGAAAAAGGATTACATAAGACCTAGCAGCTACTATGTTTAAGTTCGATAGATCTTGGAAAACTATGTTTCAGAGAGCAAAATAGCTGGGGTAAACAAAATATAAAGAATTTTAAAATAGAAGAGAATGTGAAATATCTCATAAGAAAAATAACTGATCTGAAGAACAGATCAAGAAAAGAAAACAAGAATAATCGGACTACCTGAAAGGTACAATACAATCTTGATACAATAATACAAGAAATAATTAAAGAAAATTGTCCTGGAGCTTTAGAACTGGAGGGGAAAATAGAAATAGAAAAAAAAAATCCACCGATCACCACCTGAAAGAGATCCTATGAGGAAAACCTAGAGGAACATCATAGTCTATTTCTGAAATCCCAAGCTCAAGGATAAAATATTATGAGCAACAAGAAAAAAAAAACAATTTAAATATGACAGTGCCACAATTAGAATCACATAAGACCTAACAGCAGTTACATTAAACAACTGCAGGTCTTGGAACACTACATATATTGCATGACAAAAGACCTGGAGTTGTAGCCAAAAATATCATAGTGTAATGTTAATGGATGTAATATCTTCCCTGCCCATTAATAGGCCTCATGTGGAGCCCATTAAAGGAAGTTTGCTTAAGGGAGGCTTCCTTGTAAGAAGGCTTTCTCACCTTTTGCTAATTTCTAATTAGGCACTGAACCAGGAGGGTTGAGATGCTTTCTAGCTCTGAGAACGCTCAGTTGGTATTTTGCTTTGGTGGCTCACTTATGAGAAGGATCTTGTGATTCCCTGGCCAAGATTCTGCATGGCCATATGTACAGAACTTCCCAACTGTTCAGATATAAAGGCTCTCTCCAACCAGGGATGTATGTAAGATGTATAGCAGTATTGCTTTGATTCAGGCAGTCAAAGCCCTGTCTGTTGGTCTTTATTTCTCTGCTTATATTTTCTCTGAAAGTTCAGGGTGCTGACTTTTCCCCTGAACTAGTGAATGTAATTAAAAAAGATTGTTGACCCCTTAAGCAGCTATCTTTCCTAGTAAAGCAGATCTAAGAACCTGTGCTAGCAGTCATCCTGGGTATGCCAGTGTAGTTGCCACTACACATATCCAACAAAGGTAAGCATAATCCTGAATGAAAAAAAATTAATGAATTGCCAGACTTTCAGGATTTTGTTTAAAAAAAAGCAAAAAACCCAACAAAACTTTGAACTTAATAGAAGAGTTGATATATAAGATCCAAGAGAAATATACACTATATATCAAAAACTAATTACAAGGGACTCAATAAGGACAGATTCTTCATATGAGGAAATGTAAAATGTATATCTAAGAATGTTATTAGTAATTGGGCAGTTTGAAAGAAAGACTGGAGTAGATT
Source organism: Petaurus breviceps papuanus (assembly GCF_028583685.1). Taxonomy (NCBI): domain Eukaryota; kingdom Metazoa; phylum Chordata; class Mammalia; order Diprotodontia; family Petauridae; genus Petaurus; species Petaurus breviceps. The sequence continues at coordinate 86,034,375 of NW_027187419.1, read as the reverse complement.
TGAGTATAATTTGATTGTAAAAAGTAAAACCGTTTAGGAAAAAGGTGAAAAGAGTAATTATCTTATACAAATGAGGCATGAGAGAAAGAGCAAGAACTGACACAGAAGAATTAAATGGGGGAGGAGGACTGGAGTTCTGGAACCCTACTTTCATTGGGAGTGGGTTTAACATATATAGGTATAAAAGTCTTCTAAATTCATAAAGAAATAAAAGCCTATGGGTATAGGGAGAAGGAGAGGATAAGGGAGGGATTTTTAAAGGGCACTGTGAAAGAATAGGATAAAGGATGGGATATAGAAGGGTGATTAGATTAACGAGAATGGGAGGATAAGGGAAGGATCCTTTGGGGAGGGGGGTTGGCTAAGTAGTAGAAGAACAAAATAGTCAGTAGAAGTAAAGTAGAGGAGACAGGAGGGCCAGGAAATAAACATAAAACAAACATAAAAGATCAGGAGTAGAGTTTATTAGGGGGGAAAAAAGCAGGGGTAGTAATCATGATCTCAGACAAAGTTAAAGCTAAAATAGAATTAATCAAAAGAGAAAAATAGGGAAACTATACTATACGTTGGCCATATTAATCAATATTGTTTAAGATTATTTACAATAACTAGAGTATACGTTTGGAATATTGCTGTGGTATAGGAAATGATGAGTTGGTGAACTTAGAAAAATATGGAAAGACTTGGACTTATGAAGGAAGACATTATCTACCTTCAGGGAAACAGAGGTCAAATAAGCATAGTATGGTCTTACACAGGTACATATGAATGTATAAGTCTATATATGAATATGATTATAGCTATCTAAGTACATGAATGTGTATGTAAGTATATGTATGTGTGTGTGTATATATATATACATATATATATAGTAATAGTAATGGAATTTAAAGATACCCCTGTATTGGCTTGGTTTCCAGATTGAGTATTGAAACCCAGAGCTTCTGAATCCCACTTGTGGGATGGACTTGTTGATGTGAAAAGAGAGGGCTGAACTAGAAGGAGCTGGTGCTGTGGATTTAGAGAAGGACCAAGCAGAAAGAGGCAGAAGAATTTTTGAGAGCAGCATCATGGAGGCAGAGAGAGAGAAAGGATTTCTGAGGGCAAGTTGGAGTTGCCCAGGACTTTTCAGAACTGCTACCCAGAGCTGCCAAGGATTGAGGAGACATGGCTGTGATGCTGGTATTTTGTCTGTCTGTTTTGATGTTGTTTTGCCAGATACATCCACTGGTGAAGGACAGTGCTGTTGTTGCAGAGGTCCTGGAACCTTGCTGTTGGTTCAGAAGCCCTGAAGAAGGATTTTCTTGTTGTATGTTTACAGAAATCCTGGAAGAGGGTCTTGCTGATATTTTCAGGGGTCCTGAGACTATTCTGCAGGCAGAGAGTGAATTGATGAGGACACTGGCAATGTATATTGTGGCTTTGTTAAGCTTTGTATTCCCAGGAACAGAGATTGCTGAGAACTTTCCTCGGGTCAAGATGAAGAAAAGACCGCTATTTGGGTATTAAATGCTGTGATGGGAGCCTGGCCTTGCCTGCTGAGGTGGAGATCGCCTTTTGGTGCTTTAATGCCCAGATCGGGTGAAGGACTTACCATTTCCAAGGGATCCTAGAGCCTCATCTGCCATTCAAGAACAACAGTAACAGAAGAACCAAAAAAGAAGAAACTCTGAAACTATACAAAATAATAATAAAAAAAAAACAGAAACAGAAAATGAGTGAAATAATCCAGGGAAGAGACATGTAGGCAAACACCAATGAAAAGTCACCAAATCACCCTAAAGTAGCTGAAACATCTGATGACATACATGCAAGCAGTAGCTCATGTGCAAGAAGAAATAAAACCTGAAATTCCAAGAGACATCATCACCTGGATTAAGGATACAGTGAAGGAATTTGAGAAAGAATTGAAACTAGTGAGAAGATGCCACAAGCAAATTAAAGAAGAGCTAAAAGAAATGAGAGAGTCCCGGGAAGAATTTGATGATGGAATTTGAAGATGCCAAGAGAGACTTCACGAGCTTATTTCAAAGATGACCAATATGCAATCCAGAACTGAAAGCCTGCAAAAATTAATTGATGCAGCCAATGGAAGACTTACCACCATGGGAACCAAGATTGCTGAAAACATATTAGAGGTAGAAAAAGAAGTTGAAAAGACAACTGAGCTGCTGCAAGTGTTGGAGGAAATTCAGCAACAAGTCAAAGACCTAGAAGCTAGATCCAAAAGCAATATTACTGACATCTTGGAAAACTTCTAAGAAACTTCAGTTTGGCAATGCATTTCTTTAGATTAGTAAATTCCTATCAGTAATACAACCTCTCAAGCATAAAACTTAGCTATCTTAGAGTCAGTTCATCTTCTTCTAGTAAATTTTCTAGTCAATTCAGTTTTCTGACTGATGAAAGTAAATGACTACTGATGTTATACTTTTTCTTGCAGTGTTGAAAAAAATCCTGCTGTTAAAAATGAAAAAAAAAATGCTGTGATGATATCTTAACTTTGCTGTAGCTCAGGGGTAGAGGGTCTTTGTGCTCTCCACTGCCCCTTTTGAGAAGATGCTTGGCATTAACTGATGATAATTGTAATTCAGTTGTGATCCAGGGGTGGGAAATTTGACTTTTTTGTGTTCTGTGATTGACCAAATGAATATACTTTGTTTATAATTGGAAACTAATCTTAATCTCCATTTGAGAAGAGAGACTTTGTGATTGACTAAATGAATGTACTTTCCAGAGGTGGAGTAGTATTTGGAAATTATTGAATTACACTTGCTGAATGCTATATTTTGATTTTCTCTTTTCTGTGAATGTTTTGCCTTAATTTGTCACTGAATACAATAGAGAGTTACTATGCTGGTATTCTGAACCTTGGAAGTTGCCTCTGCTAGGCATTACATATATATCTTTGTGTATGTTTCTATGTGTGTGTTGTGTGTGTGTATGTGTATAAATTAGCACTTAATTGTAGCCTTTTGGGGAGGGAGGATGAGGAAGGAGGTAAAAAGAACAAAGTAAAAAAGTGCAAAGCAGAGAACAAAAGAAAACTTACAAGGAAGCAAAGAAGATATGGACAGCTCTGAACACAACACATAGTATTTACTATATAGGCTTTCTTGAAATGGAATTTTATTGCTGTATATTCTGTATCTTCTTTTATGTTATGCTGTGCACATGGAAATACTTTTTTTTTTCCTTTTCTTACTGTGTATTTAAGTTTTAGTATTTAAGTTTAAAATAAATTAATTTAAAAGAGCTGGGGATTATTATCAACAGAGTTAAGTATAACCCTGAGGGGGGGGGGGGGGGGGGGGGGGTTGACATTTAATGAACCCAAAGACTTTCAGGTTTTTATGACAAAAACACCAAAACTTAAGGGGAAATTTTACATATAACACCCAGGAGAAATATAAGGTAAACATTAAAGACTAATTATAAAGGACTCGATAAGGTCAAATTGTTTACTTTGTATATGTGAAAATTTTATCAGTACTCTTATGATTATCAGCATTATTTGGGTATTTTGAAAGAAAGGTGTGGGATCAGCTGAGTATGATGGAACAATCCTAAAAAAAATAAAATTCTGTAGGGAGAGATAAAAAGGAATAATTATCTTGTACAAAGGAGGCCTAAAAGGGAAAACTTCTACAGAGGAAGCTAGTAGGGAGGAGGGGCCTTGTCATATTTTGCCACACAATCTTTGCAGAGTTATGCCAATTTTCTTTTTGCAAAAAAGTAGGGCATGGCCAGTATGTAAAGTTTTTTAACCTAAATAAACAAATAAATTGTGTTGCTATTGCTTAAAAATCATTTATTACTAAGCTGTCTTTGGTACAATATTAGGATGCATGGAATACTTGTGAATATACATTAAATTGAATACTGACAAGGCTCATGTGCTAAGAATTCTGAGCTAGCAGCTTGCAATGGAGAGATAAATGTGTATCCATATGCCACTGGTGAATACATTGCTGCTCTGTTTACCTTTTAAGCAGTGTGATAAGCAGAATTATTCCATACAAGTACATGAGGAAAGGTTATAAACCAATTTTGGGACAAAAAAAAAACAACAAGGTGCAATGATTATGTGGCAAAAATGCGATATTCTTATTAGGAATGGGTTAAATAGGGAACAATATATATATATATAGAAGGGTATAAAAGTCATTTCAATTCAAAAAGAAATAAGAGGGTAAGGGAATAGGGTGGGGGAGAAGATAAGGGAGGGATTCTTAGAGGAGAAGGTAGATTAAGGAATAGGAGGGCAAGGGAGCAGGTAGAAGTAAAACAGAGGAATGAGGAGGGATAGGGTAAATAGGATAAATCCTTCTGGATTGTGAGGAAAAATAGGAAGAAGGAAAATATACAAGTAATTGTAACTTAGAATGTGAATGGGACAAATTTACCCATAAGATGGAAAGGGATAGCAGATTAAAAATTTAAATTCAACAATATGTTGCTTTCAAGAAACATTATAAAAATAAGAGATACACACAAAAATAAGATAAAGGGCAAGAGCAAAATTTAGTATGTAAAAAAAATCAGGGATACTAATCATGATCTCAGACAAAGTTAAAGTTAAAATAGATTCAATCAAACTACACTGTCAGCAATATTATTCAATATTGATTTTAGGCCGTCTAAAATACTTAGATGGTATAAACTACCTGAGTGTATACCTGCCAAAACAGACACAGAAACTATATGAACATAAACATAAAATGTTTTTTATACAAATAAGCTCAGATCTAAATAATTGAAGTAATATTTATTGTTCATGAGTAGGTAAAGCCAATATAATTTTTAAAATGACCGTTTTACCTCACTAATCTATTCAGTGTCATCCCAATTAAATTACCAAAAAAATATTTTACTGAGTTAGAGAAAAATAATAACAAAGTTCATTTGGAAGAACAAAAGGTCAGAAACTTAAAAAAAAACATTTGTTTTTTGAAACTTTGAATTCCAGAGCCTTTCCCTTCTTCCCTCCTCACCCACCCCCTCTGGGAAGATAAGCAATTCAACATAGGTTGTACATGTGTAGTTATGCAAAATATTTCCATAGTAGTTATATTGTGAAAGACTAATTATATTTCCCTCCATCCTATCCTGCCCCCCACTTATTCTACTTTCTACTTTTACCCTGTCCCTTTTCAAAAGTGCTTGCTTCTAACTACCCTCTCCCCAAATCTGCCCTCCTTTCTATCACCCCCCCCTTCCCTTCCTAAATGGGAAGATGATAACTCTCTCATCATTAGGGCAGTTAAAACAAGCCTACTTAGAGGGAAAACATGTGAGTCTATATTAAGTCACAACGACTTCAAAAGAAGAATGGAAGGGGGATAAAAAAGGGATGCACTGGAAGAAGAAGGAAAGGAAAGGAAGGATGAAAAAAGCTATCTCACATAAGAGGTGTTCAAGGAAAAGTTTTTATAATGGAGGGGAAAATGGGAGGGGGTGTGGGCAACACTTATATCTTACTCTCATCTGAACTGATTCAAGGAGGGAAGAATATATATACACAGAGAATTGGGCATAGAAATTCTTACCCAATAGGGAAATAGGAGAGGAAGGGACTAAAAGAAAGACAATTGGTAGATTAAAGGAGGAGTGGTCATAAGTCAGAAGTGGTCACAAGTAAAATAGATTTTTGAGAAGGGAGAAATGTAAAAAAAAAAAAAAAGAGGGATAAATAGAAGAGAATAGGATGGAGAGAAATACACAGTACTGTGAATGGGATGAACATAAAAACAAAGAGGGTAGAAGAACAGGTAAGAAGCCAGAATCCAAAAATATGTTGCTTGTAAGAAACACACTTGAAATAAAAAGACATACACACAGAGTTTAAGGGACTGGAGCAGAATCTATTATGCTTCAGCTGAAGTAAAAAAGACAGGGGTAGAAATCATGATCTCATACAAAGCAAAAGCAAAAATAGACCTAATTAAAGATAATCAGGGAAACAATATTTTGTTAAAAGATTTCATAGATAATATCAAAACTGAAGATATATGCAGTATATGGCATAGCATCCAAATTCTTGAAGGAAAAGTCAAATAAATTACAAGACTCATTTCTTTATTTTTAATAAATCTGAATTGGGTTAAGGGGGTCACATGATAATATTAAGTGCTAAGCAATCCACATTAGTGGTTGACCAAGGCAGCTGTTCAGATCTGAATAATCTCATATTGCAAATCACCACTGGGTGAATTTCAGAGATTATCCAGCTGTTACTTCTCATTTCAGTCTTTATAGGTATCTGACCAATTTTCTAACTGTCCTTTTCCCTATTCATTTGTGGGAATCTTTATCTTTTAGGTATAAACCTCATAGTGATACACTGGGTCAAAAAGTATGCACCATTTAGTTACTTTTTGTGTATACTTCCAACTTGCTTTCCAAAATGGTTGTATCCATTCACAGGTTCACCAATAGTGCATCAATGTATCTGTTTACCCACAGCCCTTTCAATATTTATAATTTTCTTTTTTTGCTACTCTGATGGGTACAAAATGGAATCTCAAAATTGCTTTAATTTGCATCTTTCTAATAAGTAGTGATTTGGAGTATTTTTTTTCATATGTGTAAAGATAACCTGGATTTCTCCCCTTGAGAGATTTGTATCATTAGACCATTTATCATTAAAGGAACAGTTCCTTTTTTATACATTTGAATCAGTTCTCTCTTTGTGTGTACACATGTATGTATGTGTGTATATGTATGCACACACATATTACACATGAAACCTTTATCAGAGGAATGCTGCAAAGATGTTTTTCCCAGTTAACTGTTAACCTTTTGAACTTGGGTTTATTAGTTTGTGCAAAATCTTTTTTTAAATTGTGTTAGGGCGTCTAGGTGGTGCAGTGAATAGAGCACTGGCCCTGGAGTCAGGAGGACCTGAGTTCAAATCTGGTCTCAGAGACTTAACACTTACTAGCCATGTGACCTTGTGCAAGTCACTTAACCCCAATTGCCCTGCTTTCCCCTCTCCAGAAAGCAAATTTTTAAAAAGTTATGCAGTCAAAATTAAGTATTTTTTCTTTTGCAATCATATCTATTCCTTGTTTGTTGATGAACTTTTCTTCTATTGATAGATGTGATAGCTAGTTTTTTTTTCCACATTCTTCTAAATTTTTAATGATATGAACTTTTATATGTATACCACATATTCATTGGGAACTCATCTGGATATAAGATTCAAGGTATTGGTCTAAATCCAATTTCTTCCATATTACTGTCCAATTTTAATAGTAGTTTTTGTCAAATAGTAAGTCATTATCCCAGAGCAGAGCTCTTTGTAATATATTTGGTTCTGTATGTTAAATAACTAATCTGTTCCATTGATCATCTGTCTATTTTTTAACCAGCATCAGATTGTTTTAATAATTATGACTTCATAATACAGTTTGATATCTGGCACTGCTATGTCCCCCTTGTTCCGATTTCTTTTTGTTTTTTCTCTTAAGGTTCTTTGAGGCTTTCTTTCCTCCATATGAATTTTGTTTTCCTTTTCTAGTTCTATAAAGCAATCTTTTGGTAATGTGATTGTTATGGCATTGAATTAGTAAATTAATATGTTGCCATTTTATTATATTAACTTATCCTACCCATGAGCAATTAATATTTTCTCAATTATTTAGGTCTTTATTCCTATAGATAGTATATAGTTGTATTTTTATATATTTATGTGTGGGTGTGTGTACCTTGAAAGGCAGTGCCAAAGTATTTTATAAATTTTGTTGTAATTTTAAATGAAATTTCTCTATCTCTTCCTATAGGGTTTTCTTTGTACTATGTAGAAATACAGGTGATTTACGGGGATTAATTTTATTTCCTGCAAGTTTGCTTAAGTTACTAATTATTTCTCTTAATTTTAGTGAAGTCTCTAGAATTTTTTCAGTATACCATCATATCATCAGCAAAATTTCTTCTTTAACTATGATTAGTTTCTTTCCTTTCCTTTTTTCTTTTTTAATCTTCCTACTATTTATTTTTTTCAAGCAATTGGGGTTAAGTAACTTGCTCAAGGTTACATGGCCAGGTGTTTCTGGGTGGGTGCTAAGTGTCTGAGCCTGGATTCGATCCCCAGGTCATCCCAACACTGAGGCCAGTGCTCTTACTTGCTGTGCTACCTGGCCGCCCCTATCTTCCTACTATTTAGCATTTCTAGTACTATGTCAAATAGAAGTGATGACAATAGACGTCCTTGTTTCACCCCTAATTTTACTTGAAAGGATTCTGGTTTACCTTCATTATGCATAATGGTAGCTCTTGGATCTATCTCTATATGTAACTTATCATTTTAAGGAAAAGTCCATTTATTCCTGTATGGTTTATTATAGCAACAATCTCTCTTGCCTTCATACATCAGGACTGAAAGCTATTTGTACATGGGAATGCTTTCTGGTTATGCTTCTGCAAGATCAGGTTCCTTCCTGGTCAGAGACCAGGCAAATTTTTCTAAAGCAAAGTCATTGGAGAGCTCCAAAAATAAGGATATCATCAACCTACAGGTATGCTATTGGTATTAACGACTAACTGCAACATTTTAAAACTAATGAATGGTTAGAAAAAAAAGACGTCATAACGAAAGTAACTTAGAATGTGTGGCTTAATAGACTGTAGAAGTCCCATCACAGTTCAGTAATAATGCCCTGGGTATACTGTTATTACTTTGCAGACCACCTCTTTGTAGCATTTGCTCTTTTTTCTTTCCATCCCTTCTGTTCTCTCCCCAGTGTTCTTCTTTCCCACCAACCAATAGCCCAGAGATATGTTCTGCATGTGTTCTGTGACCTTGAAGCTTCATAAATAAGAAATAGAATCACAGCTTTATTTTGAGAACATAGCATGATACATGATTTACAAACTCACAGTTAAAGCCAAATCTCAGAAATTCCATCAGTGGCTGATTTGTGAAATTATTAAATTAAAAATCTTTAATAGTTGATTTGGGGGTGGGGTTTGGCATTCTCATCTCTGTCTTCCCTACACTTGATGCTTTTCAATTCTTTCTCCACAGACTGGAAAGGATATGCCTGTCTTCATTTTCTGCACTAAGTGAAACCACAATGCACAGAGCTCCAAACTTGGAGCTCAGAAAAACCTGCTTTCAAATCCCTTCTCAGACATTTACTAGCTGAGTGACCCTGGGCAACTAACTTATCCTCTGCCTTAGTTCCTTTATCTGTAGAGGAGATAATAATAGCACCTATCTCTCAGGGTTGTCATACAGATAAAGTGAAACAATATTTGTAAATGCTGGCCTTTATTGGTATAGGGAATAACCTCACCTGAAAGTTGCCTATCACAGGTCCTGACTCTATCCTCAGTGAACCTTAAAGCATGATATAAATGCTAGCTGTGATTGTAAACATATCCACTACCACCTTTATTACAGGGATACACATGTGCATCAAAGTTTTTTTTATTGTTTTTTGCTTTGGAGGGAGACAGGGAGATATCACTAGGATTACAATTTTCTCATGGAAATCTTATGCACATCACACAGAACATATGTTGGGAAATGCAGGCAAGATAATGATTATGCATAACTTCCTGGACCTGGAAGCTTGCAGTCGCTAAATGGAGTCAGAAGATGGATTCAAACCCTCCCTTTTGCCACTTATCCAGTGTTGCCTTGGGTAATTCCTTTCGACATTTTGGACTTGACTTTCCTCATCTGTTCAATCAGAGGGTTGGAATCCATGACCTCTGAGGTCCTTTTGAAGACCTAAATCTATGATCTTGAGATACTACCCTCCCTCTAACTATACCTGAGCTGCCAAAGGTAAGTCATTCTGCTGTATATTTCTGTGAATCAGTCGATAGGGTTAGAAATTAAGATTATTATACCCTACAAAATTCAGGGCAAGAAAAAACAAGATGAGTTCATGAGAGGCTAGAGCTACACATGCTGGACAGGAAAAAAAAATACTTATGAGGTTTTACTTCCAACTTTATCTTCAGGAAGCACAGAGCAAAGCAAACTTCCAGGCCTAAGCCTCCTCTGAACTTCATGTATAATTACTCTCTTGACTATTGAAGCAGATGCAAATAACTATAACAGTATTTCCCAAACCATGTTTTATATGATGTGGCTAGAATTTCCATAGGAAAATGTTAATCCTAGTGATATCCTTCCCCCCAAAAAAATATATATTAACTATGAAGTACATATGTGTCAAAAATTCATATTACATATAGGAATTCTTGTTGTATTCTTCTTTATTTTACTCTAAAATTTCCCAACACCTCCAACCTTTATCCAGGGGACAGTGTAGACCTCAGGCTCCCAAGATGAGCATCTTTGGATTCTATCAATACATTTCCCCAAAGCACTCTGTGGCCTAATTCATTAGGGAAATGTTATACTATGGAAATGTATCTGTTTAATAGAAGTGCTAATATAGGGTTGGGCAGCTAAGTGGCACAGTGGATATGAGCACTAGGCTTGGAATCATGAAGACTCATCTTTATGAGTTCAAATCTGGCTTCAGGTACTTATTAGCTGTGTGACCCTAGGCAAGTCATTTAATCCTGTTTGCCTTAGTTCCTCACCTATAAAATGGGCTGGAGAAGAAAATGGTATACCTTTCTAGTATCTTTGCCAAGAAAACCCCAAATAGGGTCACAAAAAAGTCAGACAAGACTGAAACAACTCAACAACAACAAATACAAGCCTACATAGTAAAAGATGTTGATTTCTGCCTCAGTTTCAAAAACAGAATGGGACAATAGAAAGAATACTAAATTTGAAATCTAAAGGCATGACTCTGACCCTCACTATCTGTGTGGCCTTAGACAAGTCATTTAACCTTCCTGGGACTTAGTTTCCTCATCTGTAGAATAAGGAAGTCACAGAAGATGACCACTAATGTCTCTTCTAGGTCTTTGAAAAATTTCACCATGTGATAAGGTACCTGAAAAAGTATTCATGGCATTTAAAACCTGTTCTGCTGCTATCAATCTGACAGCTTCAAAACAAAGTACCTCTAAGTCTCAGGTCTCAAAAATGGCTCCACATAGCAAAGAAACATATTCTTCAGGAGAAAGAAGTAGTAGAAAAATGGAATAATTACCTCCTCAACATTTGAGTGTTAGAAGCTAGACTTCTGTCCAGTTGTTTTTAATGGAGTTTTTTAGTGATGTTAATAAGACAACTTTCCAACCTCAGACAGCCCTTTTTCCTAATCATACCTCTTTACAACTACTGGTTTGGAAAAAGTTCCCATCAGGTAAAGTAGTCTGGTTAGTGATCAGTCTGTCTGAAGCAATCTGCTTTTGCTATCTAAGCAGGAAGAACTAAGCCTTGAGGTTTGCCATTCCAAGCTATTCTGCCTCCCACTTAAAAACTGCTTTCCAAGTACCAGGAGCCCCTAGATAGACCAAAACACAGACATACAATTCTGACCACACACAAAGTTCTATCACAGAAATATTGCTGTTGGACCCTGAATATCTATTGTGGCCACCAGTTTGACATCGGGATGTGGCCTTTGTTATTTATTTTCCTTTGATTTGCCCCTCATGGAAAGTTCAAAAAAGCCAGCACCCAGCCAAGGAGAAAGTCATGTTGTTCCTAACCATTAGCACAGTTGTAATGCTATGGTTTTTCCTGTGGAATTATCATGTGGAAGCTCCCAGATATACTCAAATTGTGAAGAACTCTGTGTATGTGTGTTTGTGTGTATGAGAAAGAGACAGAGACAGACTCAGAGAGGCAGAGAGACACACACAGAGAAAGACAGACAGAGACAGACAGACAGACAG